>NC_141140.1:104809246-105126330 GCF_053477565.2 Lygodium microphyllum
TTCTTGTGGGACCCCTTCCCCCACAACAAAAGACCTATTTGGTGATTGATTAATCAAGTGTACGGTTGTCACAACAGCCTTTGCTCAAAATCCATGTTGTAAAGCAGCATATAACAGTATTGTACAGACCTTGTCTTGAACAATCTTTTTCATATGCTCTGGAATATCATTTTGGGGTGAATTGTGAGGAGCAGTGAGCTCCCTTTTAATCCCTTTTCTATCACAAAAGTCCTGAAAGGCTTTGGACACATATTCCCAACCATTGTCAAAGCGAAGACACTTTAATGCTTTGTTGATTTGTTTTTCAGCAAGTGCCAGGAAATTTTAAATTTATCCAAGGCCTCGTCTTTGCGACGGATTGAATAAACTCATACTTTGTGTGTGGCATCATCAACAAAAGTAATGAAATACTTATTTTCCCCTAGAATAGCCTGGTATCTCACATACATCTGAATGTACCTACTCTAAGGGTGAAGAGTTTAGAGAAAGAGATTTTTAATGTGACATTTGAGCATGCTTACCATAAATACAATGATTACATTGTTCAAAATCAGCATACCTCAAATATGGCAAATAATCTAAGCGAGAAAGCACTTTCATTCTAGTTTGACTTGTGTCCCAACTAGTTATGCCACAAAGAAACAATTGGTTGCTCGGTTATGACGACTACATGGTCACGCACACTAGATATATACAAAGGATACAAACTATTACTTTTAGAGCCCTTGGCACCAATGCAAGAGCTCTTACAAGGTTTCCATTTGCTATCCCCAAAGGTGGTATGGTACCCTTCGTCATCGAGTTGCCTTGTGCTTATCAAGCTCTTCTTGAGTTGAGGTACATGCCTCACATTATGCAAAACAAACACGGAGCCATGCTGAAATTCCCATTTCACATTGCCAATACTTGGCAATTTGATATGCATAATTATCTCCCAAGTGGACAACATTGTGTGCACCACCATTGTAGTTAGAAAACCACTAATGATGTGGTGTGACATGAAAAAATGCACGTGAATTAAGTATCCAAGTGTGCATGTCATGATCAGAATCTGCAATCAATGCATGTGCACTCAAAGAAGAAGCAAGAAGTACATCATTGTCACTGTCATTCTCATGAGTGACTACATTTACCTTCTCTATCTTCACATTTCTTTTCTCTGCAGGTTGGCTGTCCTTTTTCTTAGCCTTGTTGTCTTCAGTGTTTTTTCTTTTGCCTTTCTCTTTCTTCAATTGAAAACAATTCCGTTTGTAGTGCCCTTTCCTGCCACAATGATAACACTCCATATTTTTGCCATGAGACTTGTTGCATGCTCTATTTTCAAAACTGCCCTTTTGCTGAGATTTGCCCCTAGTGTGCAATGCATTAGAATACTTGTTTTCATCAGCAAAGAACTCTCCACATCAGAATATAACAGCTGAGTATTCGAGTTACTCAAAGCTGTCTTGAAAGTATCCCAACTTTTAGGCAAAGTGCGTAGCAAGAAATTAGCCTTGAACTCATCATCAATGTGGAAATCCAAAGCAATCAACTGACTGAAAATTGAGTTGAACTCATTCAAATGTATAGACATGGCTGTACCTTCCTTCATGCGAAGGTCCATCAACTTTTTCAGCCAATAAACCTTGTTGGCTGCACTATTCTGAGCATACAATTCCTCTAGTCTTCACCACATTTCATATGTAGAATTCAGCTTCTCAATGTTCAAGAGCAAGTTGTCTGACATTGAGAACTCTATCGTAGAGTGTGCAAGCTCATCCAAATCATCCCACTCTTCTTGTTCCATACCTGTTGGTCTTATTCCCTTCGCTTTGATGGGCTTCACTTGTTTTTTCTACACCAAGACATTGTAGCACTATTTTTGCCATGTTGCTAAATTGTGTGCACCCTCAAGCTTCGTGATGTGCAAAAGGTTGCTGCTGTTATTGTTTCCAGCCATGACTTGCAGCACTAAGTTGACTCAAAACGTTAGCAAATGCAAGCCCAAATGTCACACAAATGACCACGGTATGCCGCAAGTACCAACCAACAGTGAAAATCAAGAAATTGCAGAAATTTCAGATCTGCAAATTGATTTCCAGAATTAGAGAATGTCTACTACTGCACTTCACTATCAAGTACAGCCAAACTTATAGGCTAATGCACCAATTGCATGTGAAATCCCCAAAATTCTGCTGCAATTTCTGTTCCAAATGCATTCTCGGGCACAAACTTGACGATTGCGGTCAAAAGCCCTAAATTTTCAAGGGCAAATCCGCCCAAATTGCATCATACATGTACCCAAGTGTGTATATTGGGAAATTCTTGTACAATTTGAAGAAATTCTGTAAAGGCCTCAATTTTCTTGGGTCCGTTGTGCACAAATTTCAGTGAAAGTGACAAAATCTCACTAAAATGTGAAAAGCCCCAAGTTTCTTGAGCAAATGTGCACCATATTTGCAATTTTTGAATCAAATTGTCGTGTTTTGCATCAAAATCCCCAAATCTGAGAAAAGCCCCAAATTTTTGGCTCAAAATTTCACACAGTGCTTACTCATGCAAATGCCTCTCAGTGGGCCAAAGGTTTAATTGAGAAAACTTTTGAAATTCTGGAAAATAATGAAAAATTTGTCCCGTTACCTTGATTGGACTGCCGCCTGCAGTCTGTACTATCTGACAGACTGACGCATTCTGACAGATTGTCTAAGTAGCCTAATGGACTGTCTGATGCAGCCTGATGGACTGACGTAGTTTGACGGACTGTCACAATCTGACGTAGCCTGATGGACTATCTAACATAGCCTGACGGATTGATGCTGTCTAACAGACTGTTTGACGCAGCCTGACGGACTGTGTCGATGACTATCTTGACACAGGTTTGACTGTCCTGACGTAGCTCCAGCAACCTAAGCTTTGAGACCAGTTTGTTAGTGGAGTGCGCGAGGATCGAGACGCACGATGCTGTGGTTCGCATAGTGTGAGAGAGTGCGTGCAGAGCACACACAGAGAGAGAGAGAGAGAGAGAGAGAGAGAGAGAGAGAGAGAGAGACACAAGACTTGATGTGGGTACAATCTCCAAGTACCACTTTAGGTTTTTGATAATATATATGTACATGTGTAAGGGTGTGTGTACACCCGAACATTGTAAAAGGCACGGTGACTCTTTATTCCCAATAGGCAAAAGGCCTATGTAGCTCCAATTTGCATGTGGAGGCTCTAGTGAATATGGAAATTTGCCAAGTGTCAAGTTTGGGTTAGTTTTGGGTTGCATGTGAGTGCATCTTTCATTTTAGGCTCTTTTGCTCCATTCTGAGCGGTTTAGGCAGATTTGAGGTTGGATAATTGAGTGGTGGGCTGCGATAGAGTAGCTGAGCCATCAAGCATGGCAAAGAGGCCTAATCTACATCACTTTTTGGGGCTGCAACAGCAAGGTGACTATTGTGCAAGCATCTCTCTTGCGGGAAATTTGGAGAATTTTCTCTAGTTTGCTGGTCATCTCTCTCTCAACAGATCTGAACCTTCTCAGTCTTAATTTGTTGTTTCATATTAACAATAGAAATTAGGGTTTATGAGCTTGTCTCAAGAAGTGTGCCATCACAATAAACCCAGCAATTTGGGCTGAGAAGATTGATCGCTAGGAGCTAGACACTAGCTGGTAGCACCACAAGCTGAAGTATCTGCCACGGAGGGGTATAGATAGTAGTGGGAAGAATGTCCCAACTCCACCGGCAATAATGAGATAGTTCCACTTGAGATAGGTTGAGTGGAACGGCAGTCTCCTATTTATAGATATGTACCCTTCCAAAAGTCATTGGTACTTGCTTCCTAGATACTTTAGTTGTCACCTAGGACAATTAGTACACCTAGCTGAGTCAGGGCTAGGGTTTCTTAGGATAGTCTATACGCTTAGTGCTGCTAGTCCTAGGGTTTTCTATTTAAAATAGAAGGCATTGTGCAACGTCATTAATGATTATCATACTTTGATTCACTTTAGTTGAGTACATGGGTTAATCATCATTTTGTTGTGTGTTTCATTTCTCTTTTTTTCTTGCACTATTGCTCACATACGTATGCCGAACTATTATGCTCCAATGGTGGTTCATATAGTGGCAAACATTCCCTTTCGAACTTACACTTTGTATCAAGTGACTCATAGTATAGTAATCCTCAAAGCATCTCTAATGGTATTCTTGTAGCCCAACAATTCATCGTGTGGGCTTTATCAAAGGCTTTAGAAAAGTCTTAAGTTTGATGATCTATGGTCTTGTGAGACTTGTCACAAATTACTGCACTCTTTTAAACTAATACTTCAATTGACATATGGCTTACACCATGATACTTCAAATTTCCAACAAGGTTTTAATGGGTTGGGAACGTTACAATGTTGGATTTTTCTCCCTTGATCCTACACTCTTAGTTGCTCTATTCCTTTTCATCAATTGTTAGCGGTGGTGGCGGTCCATAGAAACAGGAAACGGCATGAACGGTCCTCCCGACATGCCGAATCGCCGTCCCCGGCACGAAGCCGTTATGACACACGTTCCAAAAGTATGGAACGTTCTCTATCCTGTTTTGGATAGGGAACGCCATGTGGCATCCCAGTTACCTTCGGCCCGCCTGCTACTCTTGCCCACTCGTCAATCCTAGACTTGCACGCTCTTGCCTACCCGTCGAGTCTCGATTGCACTCTCCTGCCCGTCTCTCTCTTGTCTACACCCCCCCTTCCCCCTTCTTTCTCCATCTCCTCCTGCCTCCAACCTCTCTTTTTCCTTCTTCCTTCTCCCTTCTCTTCCTTCTTCTCCTCTTCTCTTGAGTCTTCCTTCTTCTCCAAGTTCCAAGTTCTCAATTCTTCTCCTCTTCTGTTCTTCCTTCTTCCTTCTCTCTTGACTCTTGAGCCTTCTCCCTTCTCAGGAGACTCGAGTTCTCACTTCTCTCGAGCCATTTTTATTTCAATTTTCACCCTGAAATGGCTTCATTTTCCTGCCCTACTCGTCGGGCTGGTAGTCGAGAAAGAAGGTCCGATAATTGGTCATGGTGGGAAAAAGTAAATGCTGACCGCCCATCGAGTGGTGGAGGATCTCGGCCATGGGCTTGCAAGCTTTGTCCATACAAGCTAACTAGTGGAGTAAACAAGGTAATCCATTGAGCCGAGCATTTCTATTTTGAATTTTTATTGATTTTAATTTTTTAAAGTTACTTAAATATTAAAAAATGGAATACCAATTGCCACTTGTTCCGTTTTATGCATAATCAGATCTGAGCTCATCTCCTATATGAGCCCAAGTCACAGGTATAGTTTTGTCCGAAACTTTGTGACACCATTCCCATTAGATGTGTCTAGAGCAGGGTCAATATCAGGAAGTGCTACCTCCACACCTACTGCAGGCATTGCATCGGCCATGGCATCAACGCCACATGTTGCACGTAGATAGAGCACACTTGATACTAGTTGGGATCCCAAGAAGAAGGAAGAGGTGAATACATGAGTGGCACATTTTTTTAATCATGACCACATTCAATTTCGTGCAACCAGGTCAGAGTATTTTAAATTGATGTGCAAGAAGATTGGTGAGTATGGCCCTTCGTATATACCTCCATCATCAGAGACGTTAACGCATCACTTTGCTCGACAAGAAAAAGCGTCTTGTTGAGCAAGCAACAGTGACTAGAGAGAACCTGTGGGCTAAAAATGGAGTTTCCTTGATTGTTGATGGTTGGAGTGATACATGCAAGCGATTCATTCATGGTATGGTTGCTTATTCTCGTGGGGAAATATATTTCATATCTTCACATGATACATCGGGGATAGGAAAGTAAGCAGATGTACTTGCAGCAGAGTGGATGACAGTAATCGAGCTTATTGGCCCAGAACATGTGGGATTTGTTGCAGACGGAGAGTCCGCAAATAGGGCAACATGTGCTATTATCCAGGGCGCATATCACAGTTTCATATTGTATGGCTCATTGCTTGAACAACCTACTAAAGGATATTGGTAACCTGTCATGGATTGCATCCGTCATAGACCAAGGAGCTCAAATGATTAGCTTTGTTCTGAATTACCAGTTTCTTCGCTATCAGTTCTCTTTGCGGTCGAAGAAGGCGCTTTTAAAATACTTTGATACCAGATTTGCCTTTAACTTCTCGATGCTAGGAAGATTAAGAGAATGCAGTGTACGTTGGGGCAGTTATTTCTTAGTGATGAGTTCACCTCATCAACATTGGCAGATACTCCTACATGTATCTTATGCTTGGAGAAAGCAAATAACTCTACTTTTTGGGATGATGTAAAGTGGATAGATGCTATGGTATCACCTATTGTGCACTATTAAGGGTTATGGATGTTAGCAGAGTATTTGTCAGCTCATGTGTGAGTTTGAGCTTGATCTGGGCTGGGCATTTTTATTAGGTATTTTAGGTATTTTTCTGGTGTGGCATTTTATGCCAGTGGAGCATTTTTATGCACCAGTCGGCCAGCATTAATGCTGTCCGACCAGTATTATTGCTCCCCACTTTTTCAGCCTATTTATACTCAGTGCTCCTCAGTCAGTATCATCATCATCATCATCATCATCTTCACCATCTGCAGACTCTGTGGAGAGAGGAGCCAGAGCCAGTGCCAGTGCCAGTGCTCACGCAGCCAGTGACTCACTGTTGTATGCGATTGTCTCGTATTCAGATATATGGATTCCATTTCCCGTGCATACATCTGAGTTCTCATCTGTATCGTGTTCTTTCTTTCTTTTCTTTTTGTCTCGTGTTTCAGCAGTTTATTTCAGCACATGTTTATGCTTCCACCGTTGCTCCACTTCTGACAATGGATGCTATGCAGCCTTGCATTGGCAAGGTATATGAGGCTATGGATAGGTTGAATGAAAAGTTGCAGGAGTTGGCACCAAATGATGAGGCATATGAGGAGATACACCATTTAGTTGTGGTGAGGTGGAACTCCTATAGCTCACCCATGCATGCAGCTGCATTTGTTGTGGTCTTGAGTTCAAAGGCAAGGGTCAAGAGAATGATACTAAGGTTATGGATGCATGGAGACTTATATTGTCTCGTCTAGTGCCTGATCATGGCACTAGACGAAAGATTAGAGGGCAACTTTCATGTTATAAAATCTTTCGGGGTTTTTTTGGTTGTGGGGATGCACATGAGGATCATTGTAATATTGGGGCAACTTTGTGGTGGGAGGACTATGGTTCGGATGGTCTTGAGTTGTAGCAACTAGCCATCCGTATTTTGAGTCAGTCAGTTAGCTCCTCTTGTTTGGAGCAATTGTGGAGTACATACGCTCACATTGCTTCAAAGAAGAGGAACCGTCTTGGTGTGGAGAGGGCTAACGATCTAGTATTTGTTAGTGCTAATTTGAGGATGTTATGTAACAGTATGACAATAAAGCCCGATCCATTCACAGAGTGGGAGATGTAGTAAGAAGAGGAGACACATGCTGATGTTGAGGGAAATGCAACTGTTCATGGTACACATGATGATGAGGCTAGCACTTTAAGAGTAGCTAGAGTAGCCTTGGATCATGATGATGATCTTTGATTTAGTTTACTTATCATGAGTCTCATGATACATGACACATGTACATTGTATATGATATTATGATCATTGATGACAGTGTGACACTTGGGCTGTTGTGCCATGCCGACATTATATTTGTACTTGCAGTCTTGCAGTTGCCCTTTGGGCTATTTTGGCATGCCACATTTTGCTTCAGTCTAGAGATTAGACTTTATATTTGTAGTCTTTTTTGGGGCAATGAGTATGTTCTTTCAAAGATTAGACTTCATATTTGTAATATTTTAAGTTTTTTGGCAATGGGACCATGGGCATGTTCTTTCAGCTTAGACTTTAAAGTTTAGTTCATTGTTCATTGTTTTATCATTTATGGCATATGTATTATGCATTTTATAATTGAATAGCTTACCTCTTGAGCCTTGTAAGTTGTAATTCAATTTCTAATGAGTAGTTTTAGAATGATGCATGATATCTTAAAGTTAAAACTTAAAATGATTTGTCCTTGTGGATTATATACCTTGGTTTTAACACTCTAGAGTCCACATGGATTATAAGTGAAATATTTTTTTTTCATGAATTTTAAATTTTTAAATGCCGTTCCCGTTCCCCTGTCCCCGTTCCCTAGGTTTGGCATCCCTGTACCCATTCCCCGTTCTTGTTCCCCATTTCATGTTTCTATGTGCTAGCCATTGTATTTGAAAGCTTTCATTACAAATTCACTAGAGTTATTTGGATTGCACCCCCAGGTTATTAAGGAATGTATTCAGATCTAGTAGATTTTCCATCTTTTGTCAATCTTGTGTTTGGTAGCATTTTCTTGTTCTTGATTTATCAAGAGAACTTATTCAAACTTTTTAAGCACCAAGGAATGCCTTTCTGAGATTCTAAACAAGTAAAGTTCTGCCTTTGTCGCCCTTGAACTTAATGGGTATGTGATGTGAAGTTCTGAAGGCTGAGAGCCACAGAGAAGAGAATGTAATGTCCATGTATTGTGGAATTGGTTTGTTGGGTCTACTTAGGCATCTGATATTTTGGGAAGAGGTCTTTGTTAGTTCTCTAAAATTGCAAATTAGGTGAGTTTTTATGAGGCATATTTTGCAATTAGCTTTTAAATTTTATTTTTGAAAAAGTAAAATCTGGTCCAACACATTCTTTTGTGAATATCTTTGTATAACATGCGAAGGTGCATTCCTTCCTATAAAGTGCACCCCCTTTCTGTAGGGGGCCTTCAGTTTTTCGTTTGGTATTGCTGCCATAATGTGAGTTGTCAATGTGGAACTATATAATCCTCTCCTTGCATTTAAGTTTTCTGAAGGTGCACTATTCAGCAACTTAGTCATAGCCAAGGGCCCGTTATGTACAGAGCACTCCTGCTTTCTTGAATCAAACATGTGTATCTAAATGATTTAATGTATTCTCTATTTTCTGGCAGCTTGGATACCTTGAAGGAGAGATGCCGTCTACTAAAAGGGCATGCTAAGTCTTTTTCCACCAAGGAGTCCTACTACAAGCATAGACTTGAAAAAGAATCCAGCAACCTCCAAAAAGCCGAAGCTGAGGTGGGCTTTCTTTCCACATCATGTTTTAATGATTTGTTTTCTTGCAGTTGAGTTGGTTTAAGTCAACCTAAGCTCTTTCTTGTCGCATATGCGATTTTCTTTTTTTTCCCATGAAAAAATAATTTCTGTTAGAAGCCCTTAGTGATAAGTATCAGTAAGGTGACAAAGAGGTTATGAAATCCAAGTACATGCTATGAACATAAGCACAAGGATCGGCATCTCTAAGTTGTCTGTCCAAAGGAGAAGGTCTGGTTCAAAAGCTCATAAAATGTCCAGGTTGGCGGTCTATAATGCCAAATTGTATGAGAAAACCAGAAATGAAAGAGTGCACCAGAATCTCAAATATGGAGTAAGGCCTCTCACCTCCTCATCACCTGCTTAGAATTGACTTGCTTGATTCTCCCTCATTTGCATCTGAGAGGTTGAATAGTCTTTGTCTACATATGTGTGGACTCTCAGAACTAGAGTTCACAGATCTTTGTCCAGATATGTGAACTCTCAGAAGTGTGCTGCTGGTCTTGACTCACGGCATCTCATTGTCGAGATATTCCAAGCAATAATACTAGCACCCATTTGTGATAGTGTCCTGCTTGAACCTCACTTCATGACCAAGATCAGTTATGGCAGCAACTGATAAGAGATTTCTCCTGATTTCGGGAACAAACAACACATTTGAAAGCTTTTTGACTTCACCATTTGCAGCAATAAAAGAAATAGTACCTGTGCCCGCAGCAGGGCATTTAGCATCATTTCCAACCGTCACAGTGATGGATTCTTGTAGAGGCTGCATAGAACTGTATAGACCTTTCTTGTTGGTCATGTGACGGGAGGCCCCACTATCCAACACCCATGAGTCAGTGGTAGATTCTTCTTGCGCCGAGGAGCACACTTCCTCAATGGTCGCCATGAATAATTCCAACTCCGCTTCAGTCGTATTGGCTCCCTTGAGAGTCTTTCAAATTGACAAGCAGCTCCCATCATTGCAACCAAATTTACTGCTCCCATTATTTTTCCTTGTCTGCTCTAGAATACAAATCTGAGAGCTGTTATTCAAACCTTCTCAGCTTTGGGATATTCTCAAATGTTCTGTTGCCCCCCTCAAATCACACCACATCTTGAGCATGTCATTAGAGTTCTGTCATATCCAAGTCAAGTGTCTAGTGCCAGCAACGCTATGTCACTGCTGGGAATGTCCTTCATCTAAATTCTTTTGCCCAATCTAGTTGCAGCCCAGATTGCTGTTGCCTACTGCCAGGGGAAGTGCCCAGCTGCTGTCGACTGCATCTGTAGGCATCATAAATGCTGTCGCTTGCATCACCAGGGTCGTCTGCAGCAGTTGGCAGCCTCCTAAATGTCTCCACAGTAGAAAAATCAGACCAGCAGCTTTCTCTCTCTCTCCCATAGCCTCCAAACTCATTGAATGGCTGAGACCCAGCCTCCCAAAACGTTTTGTCAGTTTGCATGGGCATTTTTGCTGAGTGGCAGCCTTCTAAACCCATTTTGCAGCATTATCCAACCATTAAATTAATTTCAACCCTTTTGACCCTGCCCAAAGTTAAATGTGCCCATTGATAATTAAATTGGCTAGGCCATTTGCAACTTGGAGTGGTCTTCAGCCTCTATTGACTCTTAGATGGACATTAATTAATTAATTAATGCTAGTCCATGGTGTCACCACTGATACTTATTGGCCAAACAATATCCTTGGGGTCCTTGGTTTGTTATCATGAAATAACTGCCATGTGCATCACATGTGCTAAACAACCTTGCACATTTGATTAACTTCTTAATAATATGCTATCGGCAAGATTAAAGCACCTTAAAATTTCACATTTTGATAAGACTAAAGCATCTCAAAATTTAATGTCCTCATGACAGGATATGCAAGTTCAAGTTGAATTGCCACACACTAGGCAACTCATATAAGTATTATGCGTATTCTAAGAGTTGATACTTAGTTCCATTTTTGAAATCTTCCCTTAAAGCTTGAGAGCAGACTCGTTGAGCCAGAGCATGTTAGGTTCCACCAAAGCAGGGGATATGGTAGCTTTGTGGCAAACTATGGTAATGATTTGTGGCTATTGGTGAGCCAAAGGGGCCTATGATTGGGCACACATGTGCTTTTTAACTTTAAGCCTATTAACATCAATGTAGGATATTTGAACTTGTGGGAGGGAAGAGTTGTGTCTAGGTTTATGGGTTTCAAACTTAAGACTAAAAGATGTCAGCAATGTTTCAAAATGTGGCTGTTTGGATTTTGCAATTATAGCAGCCCAGAAAGCTTCAGCTCGGGAAGCATGCCGATGATCATTTCTTAGGCAGGCTATTTTGATTCATTTTTTTGTCCTATCATATAGGTAGGACACAGGCATCACATGCTCCTTATCTAGACAAAGTCATTGACTTTGATCCAGATGAAGACTTCAATTGCTTAGACGTCGGTACAACATTGGCTTTTTAGGCTTAAGGTGTTGGTATAACATTGGTCTTTTCATTTGATACATTTTGAACATTTTTGTTTTTCCATTTTCAGAAACTAAGTTCAAAGTTTGATTAGACTTGTCAAGTGTTAGGGTGTGTAATCACCTCTATCCCCTAGTGACTTTTCTTTTAGTCTAGGCCTTTTACTATGCAACTGGGGTTGTACTTCTTTCACTCCCTGTCTTCCATAAGTTTCCAACAAACCACTTGTAATCATTTCATTTATATGATGTCATATATTGCTCTTACATATAGAGATTTTATTTTGTGTTTTTGTTGACTTGTTTTTTCATTCAATGCTTTTTACCGATTTGCCTTCTTTTACTTAAACTTCACTAAATTTCTTTCATTTCCACATTCAAGTAACTATTGTCCACATGATATTTTTAACTCTTTATTTACCTCTCTATATATGGTAGGACCATGGCCAGTCCTTGGATCTTGTTCTCTACTCACAAATTTCAACATTCTTTAGCATCATAAGCCATAAAATTAGGGATACTAACTATGATAAACTTTATTAATGGTTTATTAACAATTTAGTTTGGGTGATGTGCTTGGGGAAGAAAATGCAGGCCGTGCATCTACCATGCAACCTACCATAGGCTTTCTACTTTGACATTACTAGCAAATTCTTACAGTTTTCTTGCTTAAGTCTTGTACCCATAACTACAAGAGAAGAAATTTTTTGTTTACAAAGAAAAGGTCCTTGAGAAGGAAGAGGATATGAAAGCTAGCTCTTGAAAGCTAGCGTTGTACTTTTCTATCTTATAAAATAGTATGAATTCTAAGGATTCATTGTCATTTTTTGCGTTTATTCATTGAAGTTGTCGTTGAAAAAACCAATTGAATAGCTCCTCAAGAGCATTGTGAGGGTGGAGCGCGATCATCTCCAGCAAGCAATGTGGATTGACGCCTATTACTTGGAGATCCCGACGGTAGAGCTACAGCAGCCTTGTAATTAGGTCAAATGGTAATAATGTACATAATAAATGGCCAATGAACTCCTCTATGTCCTAGAAAGTTATTGACTTGTTAACATAATTGAAATGTACATATCTTTGCATCCAATGGGAGTTGGGAGAAAGTGCTGCTAGTGATGAGGATAATGTACATAGACTAGGACTGATATTTAGTCTCAGAGTGTTAGTTACATGATCTCTTACCCTCTTGTTGTTCTTTGAGGTGTTTCTCTCTTTCCTTTCTTTCTCTTGATGCCATAGACTCTCATCTCTAAGAACTTGTAGATAGCTCTTCCTTATCTACTCTTCAACTCACTATGATTATGCTTTGTCATAGTATTAGAGCTACCAATATTTTAATGGAGCAAAAATGGATAGCACTTCATTTGCTTCCATGGACTTAGGGCAAGTGGAAGAACTAAAATGTTTGAGATGCTTCCAAATGATCTTAAGCTTAAAAAAGTTACACTTCACATTAAACCTTAAATAAATCATTTATACACCACAAAAACTTAAACTTAAATGCTAAAAAATATTCTATGTCTCATAAGCGAACTTCCATAGTTTGGTTGCTTCCTCATCTATAAACAGATGGTATGCTCAGTCACTTAGCATTTCGACTCATTCATTTGTCCCAGCCCCTAGGACCATTAATTGGGTATTAAGTGTCAGTGGTGACACTAGGGACTAGGCATTAATTAATGGATTAATGCTTGTCCAAGGGTCAATTAATGCATGAGACCACTTTGGGTTGCAAATGGCCTAGCCAATTAATTTTTGGATGGGCAAGGTCAATTTTTTGGGCATGGATTAAGGGCTGAATTAATTTTCAGAATTAATTAATTATGAAAATTAATTAAATGACTGGAAATTGCTGAAAATGGATTGAGAAAGCTGCCACTTGGCAAAACTTTCCCATGCAAGTGGGGGAAAGGCTAAATAGGGCTGAAGGGAGAGGGAAATCTCGTTTTTTAATTTTGGAGCTGTTGGGAAGAGGTGTTGGACTGTTGTTGCCAACTTTTGGGGCCATTTCCTAGCCATTGGAGACCATTTTGGTGATGGAGATTGCATATTCTTGACCTTGGGAAGCTGGCAATTGGTGCTGATGCACTTTCTCCTGAAGATCACAGTCTTTGATGCTCCTATTGTTGTTGGTGCATCCGTTTGGGGCTGGTATAACATGGCAGCAGTTGATTTTGATCAGTTCCTTGCGGCAAATCTCAGAATTCTCTCTCTCTACAGCATTCTCTCATCTCCTTCAGCCTATGCTCAACCATTCTCAGCAATTCTTAGCCATTTGGAGGAGATTTCAGCCATTTTTGGTGGACTGATCTGTAATTTCTGCAGTAAACCCTAATTTATAGCAAAAATTAGGGTTTAGCAGCCACCTTGGGATCCGTGCCAGAGATTGAAGGTTCAAGGGATTGAAATCAGCAGCTGATAATTGAAGATTATTAAGGGATTTCAGGAGCCAGCCCATCCCGAATGGATTTGGGGCAGCATTTGGCCAGTCAAGGGTCAAATTGGAGAAGAAGTCCTGGGTGAAACAAGGGGCAAATGACCTAAAAGGCTTGCTGGACATTTATGACAGCAAGAGCAATTGGTTAGCAGGAGGAGATTGTAGAATCTCAAGTTGTACTTCTTCCAATTGAATGAAAGCTAAAGAAATACCGCAAGGGGTGCCAATTTTGGAACAAAGGGTACATACTGTCCAAGAATGTTATGGTAAAGTGTGTATTTCATTTTATGTGCATTTATTTATTGCTGTAATTAACTCTTAAATCAGGTTATCACCACCCATTCCAAGAAGGAAGGCTGGTTTTATGGTTCCATTGTCGGGATACATCAAATCTCTTGATTTGGTGGGCCCGAGGCACTTGATTGCAAGCCAAAGCTTTGTGCTAGTGTTGATCTTTGTGCTCAGCTGAGAAATTACAGCAAGATGTCTTCATACAATGGGATGCAATCAAGCGGCAATGGTGCCTCTCATGATGCACATTCACATGGGGAAGAAGGAAATGCAATGGCTGATCTTGGACAAGGCACGAATCATGGACAGCATGCTGAAAATGTGACTGAAGGCTAAGATGTTGGACCCTCAATGCAGAAAGAGGATGATGATTAACAAGGGGAAATGGAATTCGATGATGCATTCAAGAATCGAATGAGGGCAGCAGCCAATATCTTTGCTGAATTGGCAAAAGATCCTCAGTTCACCCGTTTTTGAACACTCCTACGAAGGACAACAAGGGCAAGAAGAGAAAATCCTCTTCTAGAACTTCGTCACAGCAAGATGCATTGAAGAACAAGCCCAAGCCTTCTCAAGATGCTCCTAAAGATGCTCATGGTGAAAAGCAGTTGGTGCCAGTTGGGTAAGAAATGCAAATGCAAGTTCATGATGTAAATGCTAATCCTATGGTTTTTGGACAGCAAGGTTTGCATCAGAATTTGGGGCAGCCAGCTTACTTTGGTGGTAGCACAATTTTTCATGCTATGGTGAGTGAGCGACCGAATGTGAGAATGTATGGTACACCTCCCCATAACTTTCATCAACCAATGCATGGCTTGCTTAACCCAATGTACTCGGGTATGGCTCGTGGAATGCATAATCCGATGTATGGTGGCATCGGTATGATGCCTAGTGTGCAAAATCACGCATATGGGCAAGCATCGGTACCCTGTCATGCTTTTGGGGCTCAAGGAATGATTGCTGGTCATGCAAATGCTCCGTTTAATGTTGGCTATCATGGAAATTGCCTCTACACTAGCGGATACACTATGCCTTTTATGTGAGCTTGTTGAGGCCTTTTTATGTTGATGTGCCTAAGGATGTATCTGCTAAAATTCAATCCAATGTAGAGGAGCTGAATGAGATATTGGTATCCGAGCAGATTTTGGTACATAAAGAGAAAATGCCAAAGGTAAAGCTTCCATAAGCTATTTGGTGAAGTTTCAAAGTTATTCACCAATGGATGCAAAATGGATGGAAGAGAATGACTTGGCAGACCATCCTTAGTTGTTGCAACTTTATCTCGATGCCTTTTAGTTAGGGCCAACTTTGGATCGGGCTTACTCAAGTTCGGAGCATTGCTTGATGCTCAAGGGGGAGGTAGCACTTCCACTCCACCGGTTTTGGACAGCTCTCGTATGTAGTGGATCTCAGATGTATTCAGCATGCATCCAAGGTACTGTGCTGACAGTATGTCTACCATGAGGTCTCTACTCGATGTACTAGTCACAGTGAGATACATGTATATGAGTATGGTTGTCACTGCAGCTCTGAGACTATACTTATGCATGAGTTTTTCGACCAGTTTGGCATGAGTTTCTAGACGAGTTTGGCATGAGTTTTTGCCTCAGTTTTGAGATCAATTTTTGATTAGTGTCAGCTCAGTTTTTGATCAGTTTGAGAACCATTTATGATTACTTTAGGATCAGTTTCGCATCAGCTTTTGCATCAGTTTCTAATCAGTTTTTTTTTACCATGAGCTTGTGATCAATTTGGAGTCACATTCGTAGCCATTTGTGATCAGTTCTCATATCAGTCCATGATCAGTTTATGATCAGGTCATGCTCCATTTTTAATAGTTTGCAGCTGATTCCATGGACAGCCGCATGTAAACTAATGTCATTAACAATTCAGCCATAGTTTGGGCTCGGTTTATGCTTTACTATGGTTGTGTAGTTAGCATTGTTTAGAAACAAGAGTTTGGGATGCATCCAATGAGTTTCTGGTAACAGTTCTGGACTATTGTTGAGCTTTATGCTGGCTGGAAATTTTCAGCAAATGGTGGGCATATGAGATAGTTAGTCAGCAGTGGCCAATGTTGTGTTGACTATGATGCCTTGTGAGAATTCCAATGCAGTATTGTTTGCTTTGACACATTAGAGTGCAATCGAGGACGATTGCAAGGATTTCAAGGGGGTGGTTTGTCACGTGGACGTTAAAATTTGATGCTTTGCTTATGTTTAATTGACATTTGATTAAAGGATTAATCATATGTGCAATTAAAAGATGCATATGTGAGGTGCAAGCTACTTTTTCACAGTTGAAGGCCGAAGGACCTTGTGAAAAAGATGGGTGTCAAAGGCAAAAGTTGTAACAAGTTACACTTGTTAGATTCTAAGTGAATTTTGGTGTCAGTTTGCCCCTAGGACCATTAATTGGGCATTAAGTGTCAGTGGTGACACTAGGGACTAGGCATTAATTAATGGATTAATGCTTGTCCAAGGATCAATTAATGCATGGGACCACTTTGGGTTGCAAATGGCCTAGCCAATTAATTTTTGGAGGGGAAGGTCAATTTTTTGGGCATGGATTAAGGGCTGAATTAATTTTCAGAATTAATTAATTCTGAAAATTAATTAAATGACTGGAAATTGCTGAAAATGGATTAAGAAAGCTGCCACTTGGCAAAACTTTCCCATGCAAGTGGGGGAAAGGCTAAATAGGGATGAAGGGAGAGGGAAATCTCGTTTTTTAATTTTGGAGTTGTTGGGAAGAGGTGTTGGACTGATGCTGCCAACTTTTGGGGTCATTTCCCAGGCATTGGAGACCATTTTGGTGATGGAGATTAGATATTCTTGACCTTGGGAAGCTGGCAATTGCTGCTGATGCAATTGGGAAGATCATAGTCTCTGATGCTCCTATTGTTGTTGGTGGATCCGTTTGGGGTTGGTACAGCAGGGCAGCAGCTGATTTTGATCAGTTCTTCGCGACAAATCTCAGAGTTCTCTCTCTCTACAGCATTCTCTCATCTTCTTCAGTCTATGCTCAGCCATTCACAGCAATTCTTAGCCATTTGGAGGAGATTTCAGCCATTTTAGGTGGGCTGATCTGTAATTTCTGCAGTAAACCCTAATTTAGAGCAGAAATTAGGGTTTAGCAGCCACCTTGGGATCCGTGCCGGAGATTGAAGGCTTAAGGGACTGAAATGAGCAGCTGATAATTGAAGATTATCAAGGAATTTCAGGAGCTAGCCCATCCCGAATTGATTTGGGGCAGCATTTGGCCAGCCAAGGGTCAAATTGGAGAAGAAGTCCTTGGTGAAACAAGGGGCAAATGACCTAAAAGGCTTGCTGGACATTTATGACAGCAAGAGCAATTGGTTAGCAGGAGGAGATTGAAGAATCTCAAGTTGTACTCCTTCCAATTGAATGAAGGCCATAGTTACCTGGAACGGGGAACAGGAACGGGAGCGGGACCCCCTAGAACGGGGGGAACGTCCAAGGTGGGGGAACGGGAACGGGGGGGAACGGCACATATCTTAAGTGCCCCAAATATGCCCTACATGACCAAGTTGCCCCAAAGAATGTCCCTCTAATTGCCCCAATTTCCCTCAAGGCTCCAAATTGACCCAAATGTCCCAAAATTGACTCGATTACCCCCACAGCTCCAAATTGCTCATGAATTGCCCCAATTATTCTAGTTTCCCTTGAAATTAGACAATATAAATGGATGATTACCTTGGAATTGAGAATAGGCTGAAATTGATTGTGATTTGCAAGAGTTCATAATACATCAAATTTGAGCTTTGCAGGGACTCCTAATTGGCTTGTGGGTTGTCTTGACACTTTGAATATTCAAAAGAGAGAGAGAGAGAGAGAGAGAGATTAGTGTGTGCACATTAGGCAATGGAGATAGGTGAACATGTAGTAGGAGTGTGATATAAGCAAAAAGAAAAAACATGGAAAAATGTAAATTTTTGGTCAACAGGCTTGGAATGGCCGTTCCAAACAAGGAACGGCAGGGAATGTTCCCTGGCCGTTTCACCTCCTCCAAGGATCTGGAACGCGTTAAACCGTTCTTATAGGCCGGAACGGCCGTTCCGTGTTTCTATGATAAAAGCTAAAGAAATACCGCAAGGGGTGCCAATTTTGGGGCCAAAGGGTGCCTACTGTCCAAGAATGGTATGGTAAAGTGTGTATTTCATTTTATGTGCATTTATTTATCGCTGTAATTAACTCTTAAATCAGGTTATCACCACCCATTCCAAGAAGGAAGGCTGATTTCATGGTTCCATTGCCGGGATACATCAAATCTCTTGATTTGGTGGGCTCGAGGCACCTGATTGCAAGCCAAAGCTTTGTGCTAGTGTTGATCTTTGTGCTCAGCTGAGAAATTACAGCAAGATGTCTTCATACAGTGGGATGCAATCAAGCAATAATGGTGCCTCTCATGCTGCACATTCAAATGGGGAAAAAGGAAATGCAATTCTTGATCTTGGACAAGGCACGAATCATGGACAATATGCTGAAAATGTGGCTGAAGGCCAAGATGTTGGACCCTCAATGCAGAAAGAGGATGATGATCAAGAAAGGGAAATGGAATTCAATGATGCATTCAAGAATCGAATGAGGGCAGTAGCCAGTATCTTTGTTGAATTGGCAAAAGATCCTCAGTTCACTCGGTTTTTGAACACTCCTACGAAGGACAACAAGGGCAAGAAGAGAAAATCCTCTTTTAGTACTTCGGGACAGCAAGATACATTGAAGAACAAGCCCAATCCTTCTCAAGATGCTCCTAAAGATGCTCATGGTGAAAAGCACTTGGTGCGAGTTGGGTAAGAAATGCAAATGCAAGTTCATGATGTAAATGCTAATCCTATGGTTTTTGGACGGTAAGGTTTGCATCAGAATTTGGGGCAGCCAGCTTACTTTGGTGGTAGCACAAATTTTCATGCTATGGTGGGTGAGCAACCGAATGTGGAAATGTATGGCACACCTCCCCATAACTTTCATCAACCAATGCATGGCTTGCTTAACCCAATGTACTCGGGTATGGCTCATGGAATGCATAATCCGATGTATGGCGGCATCGGTGTGATGCCTGGTGTGCAAAATCACGTATATGGGCAAGCATCAATACCCTGTCATGCTTTTGGGGCTCAAGGAATGAGTGCTGGTCATGCAAATGCTCCGTTTAATGCTGGCTATCATGGAAATTGCCTCTACACTAGCGGATACACTATGCCTTTTATGTGAGCTCGTTGAGGCCTTTTTATGCTGATGTGCCTAAGGATGTATTTGCTGAAATTCAATCCAATGTAGAGGAGCTGAATGAGATATTGGTATCCGAGCAGATTTTGGCACATAAAGAGAAAATGCCGAAGGTAAAGCTTCCATAAGCTATTTGGTGAAGTTTCAAAGTTATTCACCAATGGATGCAAAATGGATGGAAGAGGATGACTTGGCAGACCATCCTTAGTTGTTGCAACTTTATCTCGATGCCTTTCAGTTAGGGCCAACCTTGTATCGGGCTTACACAGGTTCAGCAGAGAGGGCGTTCGGAGCATTGTCTAATGCTCAAGGGGGAGGTAGCACTTCCACTCCACCGGTTTTGGACAGCTCTCGTATGTAGTGGATCTTAGATGTATTCAGCATGCATCCAAGGTACTGTGCTGACAGTATGTCTGCCATGAGGTCACTACTCGGTGTACTAGTCACTGTGAGATACATGTATATGAGTATGGTTGTCACTGCGGCTCTGAGACTATACTTATGTATGAGTTTTTGGACCAGTTTGGCATGAGTTTCTAGACGAGTTTGGCATGAGTTTTTGCCTCAGTTTTGAGATCAATTTTTGATTAGTGTCAGCTCAGTTTTTGATCAGTTTGAGAACCGTTTATGATTACTTTAGGATCAGTTTTGCATCAGCTTTTGCATCAGTTTCTGATCGTTTTTTTTAAACCATGAGCTTGTGATCAGTTTGGAGTCACATTTACAGCCATTTGTGATCAGCTCTCATATCAGTCCATGATGAGTTTATTGTCAGGACATGCTCCATTTTTAATAGTTTACAGCTGATTCCATGGACAGCCGTAAACGAATGTCATTGACAATTCAGCCATAGTTTGGGCTCGGTTTATGCTTTTCTATGGTTGTGTAGTCAGCACTGTTTAGAAACAAGAGTTTGGGATGCATCCGATGAGTTTCTGGCAACAGTTCTGGACTATTGTTGAGCTTTATGTTGGTTGGAAATTTTCAGCAAATGGTGGGCATATGAGATAGTTAGTCAGCAGTGGCCAATGTTGTGTTGACTATGATGCCTTGTGAAAATTCCAGTGCAGTATTGTTTGCTTTGACACATTAGAGTGCAATTGAGGACGATTGCAAGGATTTCAAGGGGGTGGTCTGTCACGAGGACGTGAAAATTTGATGCTTTGCTTATGTTTAATTGACATTTGATTAAAGGATTAATCAAATGTGTAATTAAAAGATGCATATGTGAGGTGCAAGCTACTTTTTCACAGTTGAAGGCCGAAGGACTATGTGAAAAAGATGGGTGTCAAAGGCAAAAGTTATAACAAGTTACACTTGTTAGATTCTAGGTGAATTTTGGTGTCAGTTTGCCCCTAGGACCATTAATTGGGCATTAAGTGTCATTGGTGACACTAGGGACTAGGCATTAATTAATGGATTAATGCTTGTCCAAGGATCAATTAATGCATGGGACCACTTTGGGTTGCAAATGGCCTAGCCAATTAATTTCTGGAGGGGCAAGGTCAATTTTTTGGGCATGGATTAAGGGCTGAATTAATTTTCAGAATTAATTAATTTTGAAAATTGATTAAATGACTAGAAATTGCTGAATAGGGCTTAATAGGGCTGAATAGGGCTGAAGGGAGAGGAAAATCTCGTTTTTTAATTTTGGAGCTGTTGGGAAGAGGTGTTGGACTGATGCTGCCAACTTTCGGGGTCATTTCCTAGGCATTGGAGACCATTTTGGTGATGGAGATTACATATTCTTGACCTTGGGAAGTTGGCAATTGCTGCTGATGCACTTTCTCCTGAAGACCACAGTCTCTGATGCTTCTATTGTTCTTGGTGCATCCGTTTGGGGCTGGTACAGCAGGGCAGCAGCTGATTTTGATTAGTTCTTCGCGACAAATCTCAGAATTCTCTCTCTACAGCATTCTCTCATCTCCTTCAGCCTATGCTCAACCATTCTCGGCAATTCTTACCCATTTGGAGGAGATTTCAGCCATTTTAGGTGGGCTGATCTGTAATTTCTGCAGTAAACCCTAATTTACAGCAGAAATTAGGGCTTAGCAGTCACCTTGGGATCCGTGCCAAAGATTGAAGGCTCAAGGGACTGAAATGAGCAGCTGGTAATTGAAGATTATCAAGGGATTTCAGGGGCCAGCCCATCCCGAATTGATTTGGGGCAGCATTTGGCCAGCCAAGGGTCAAATTGGAGAAGAAGTCGTGGGTGAATCAAGGGGCAAATGACCTAAAAGGCTTGCTGGACATTTATGACAGCAAGAGCAATTGGTTAGCAAGAGGAGATTGTAGAATCTCAAGTTGTACTCCTTCCAATTGAATGAAAGCTAAAGAAATACCGCAAGGGGTGCCCATTTTGGGGCTAAAGGGTGCCTATTGCCCAAGAATGTTATGGTAAAGTGTGTATTTCATTTTATATGCATTTATTTATTGCTGTAATTAATTCTTAAATCAGGTTATCACCACCCATTCCAAGAAGTAAGGCTGGTTTCATGGTTCCATTGCTGGGATACATCAAATCTCTTGATTTGGTAGGCTCGAGGTACCTGATTGCAAGCCAAAGCTTTGTGCTATTGTTGATCTTTGTGCTCAGCTGAGAAATTACAGCAATATGTCTTCATACAATGGGATGCAATCAAGCAGTAATGGTGCCTCTCATGATGCACATTCACATGGGGAAGAAGGAAATGCAGTGCGTGATCTTGGGCAAGGCACGAATCATTGACAGCATGCTGAAAATGTGGTTGAAGGCCAAGATTTTGGACCCTCAATGCAGAAAGAGAATGATGATCAACAAGGGGAAATGGAATTCGACGATGTATTCAAGAATCGAATGAGAGCAGCCGCCAGTATCTTTGCTGAATTGGCAAAAGATCCTCAGTTCACTCGGTTTTTGAACACTCCTACAAAGGACAACAAGGGCAAGAAGAGAAAATCCTCTTCTAGAACTTCGGGGCAGCAAGATGCATTGAAGAACAAGCCAAAGCCTTCTCAAGATGCTCCTAAAGATGCTCATGGTGAAAAGTAGTTGGTGCTAGTTGGGTAAGAAATGCAAATGCAAGTTCATGATGTAAATGCTAATCCTATGGTTTTTGGACAGCAAGGTTTGCATCAGAATTTGGGGCAGCCAGCTTACTTTGGTGGTAGCACAATTTTTCATGCTATGGTGGGTGAGCGACCGAATGTGGGAATGTATGGCACACCTCCCCATAACTTTCATCAACCAATGCATGGCTTGCTTAACCCAATGTACTCGGGTATGGCTCATGGAATGCATAATTTGATGCATGGCGGCATCGGTATGATGCTTGGTGTGTAAAATCACGCACATGGGCAAGCATCGGTACCCTGTCGTGCTTCTGGGGCTCAAGGAATGAGTGTTGGTCATACAAATGCTCCGTTTAATGCTGGCTATCATGGAAATTGCCTCTATACTAGCGGATACACTATGCCTTTTATGTGAGCTTGTTGAGGCCTTTTTATGCTGATGTGCCTAAGGATGTATTTGCTGAAATTCAATCCAATGTAGAGGAGCTGAATGAGATATTGGTATCCGAGCAGATTTTGGCACATAAAGAGAAAATGCCAAAGGTAAAGCTTCCATAAGCTATTTGGTGAAGTTTCAAAGTTATTCACCAATGGATGCAAAATAGATGGAAGAGGATGACTTGTCAGACCATCCTTAGTTGTTGCAACTTTATCTCGATGCCTTTCAGTTAGGGCGGACTTTGGATCAAGCTTACTCAGGTTTAGCAGAGCGGGCGTTCGGAGCATTGCCTGATGCTCAGGGGGGAGGTAGCACTTCCACTCCACCGGTTTTGGACAGCTCTCGTATGTAGTGGATCTCAGATGTATTCAGCATGCATCCAAGGTACTGTGCTGACAATATGTCTGCCATGAGGTCACTACTCGGTGTACTTGTCACTGTGAGATACATGTGTATGAGTATGGTTGTCACCGCGGTTCTGAGACCATACTTATGCATGAGTTTTTGGACCAGTTTGGCATGAGTTTTCTGGACAAGTTTGGCATGAGTTTTTGCCTCAATGTTGAGATCAATTTCTGATTAGTGTCATTTCAGTTTTTGATCAGTTTGAGAACCGTTTATGATCACTTTGGGATCAGTTTTGCATCAGTTTCTGATCATTTTTTTAAAACCATCACCTCGTGATCAGTTTGGAGTCACATTTACAGCCATTTGTGATCAGTTCTCATATCAGTCCATGATCAGTTTGTGATCAGGTCATGCTCCATTTTTAATAGTTTACAGCTGATTCCATGGAGAGCCGCATGTAAACGAATGTCATTGACAATTCAGCCATAGTTTGGGCTCGGTTTATGCTTTACTATGGTTGTGTAGTCAGCACTGTTTAGAAACAAGAGTTTGGGATGCATCCGATGAGTTTCTGGCAACAGCTGACTCCATGGACAACAAGATTTTTAATAGTTTACAGCTGATTCCATGGACAGCCGCATGTAAACGAATGTCATTGACAATTCAGCCATAGTTTGGGCTCGGTTTATGCTTTACTATGGTTGTGTAGTCAGCATTGTTTAGAAACAAGAGTTTGGGATGCATCCGATGAGTTTCTGGCAACAGTTCTGGACTATTGTTGAGCTTTATGCTGGCTGGAAATTTTCAGCAAATGGTGGCAGTGGCCAATGTTGTGTTGACTATGATGCCTTGTGAAAATTCCAGTGCAGTATTATTTGCTTTGATACATTACAGTGCAATCGAGGACGATTGCAAGGATTTCAAGGGGGTGGTCTGTCACGAGGACGTGAAAATTTGATGCTTTGCTTATGTTTAATTGACATTTGATTAAAGGATTAATCAAATGTGCAATTAAAAGATACACATGTGTTGCACATGTGAGGTGCAAGCTACTTTTTCACAGTTGAAGGCTGAAGGACCCTGTAAAAAAGATGGGTGTCAAAGGCAAAAGTTGTAACAAGTTACACTTGTTAGATTCTAGGTGAATTTTGGTGTCAGTTTGCCCCAAGGACTATTAATTGGGCATTAAGTGTCATTGGTGACACTAGGGACTAGGCATTAATTAATGGATTAATGCTTGTCCAAGGGTCAATTAATGCATGGGACCACTTTGGGTTGCAAATGGCCTAGCCAATTAATTTTTGGATGGGCAAGGTTAATGTTTTGGGCATGGATTAAGAGTTGATTTAAGTTTCAGAATTAATTAATTCTGAAAATTAATTAAATGATTGGAAATCGCTGAAAATGGATTAAGAAAGTTGTCACTTGGCAAAACTTTGCCATGCAAGTGGGGGAAAGGCTAAATAGGGATGAAGGGAGAGGGAAATCTCGTTTTTTCATTTTGGAGCTGTTGGGAAGAGGTGTTGGACTGTTGCTGCCAGCTTTTGGGGCCATTTCCTAGCCATTGGAGACCATTTTGGTTATGGAGATTGCATATTCTTGACCTTGGGAAGCTGGCAATTGCTGCTGATGCACTTTCTCCTGAAGATCACAGTCTCTGATGCTCCTATTGTTTAGCAGCCACCTTGGGATCCTTGCCAAAGATTGAAGGCTCAAGGGACTGAAATTAGCAGCCGATAATTGAAGATTATCAAGGGATTTTAGGAGCCAGCCCATCCCAAATTGATTTGGGGCAGCATTTGGTCAGCCAAGGGTCAAATTGGAGAAGAAGTCCTGGGTGAAACAAGGGGCAAATGACCTAAATGGCTTGCTGGACATTTATGACAGCAAGAGCAATTGGTTAGCAGGAGGAGATTGTAGAATCCCAAGTTGTACTCCTTCCAATTGAATGAAAGCTAAAGAAATACCGCAAGGGGTGCCAATTTTGGGACCAAAGGGTACGTACTGTCCAAGAATGTTATGGTAAAGTGTGTACTTCATTTTATGTGCATTTATTTATTGCTGTAATTAACTCTTAAATCAGGTTATCACCACCCATTCCAAGAAGGAAGGATGGTTTTAATTAGATTTTAATTTAATCTCGTAAACTCACTTTGTGCTTATAGCATGCTTGTGACAAGGCAAGTCGCACAACTGCCATGTGCCATTACTATCAATAGAATCCAATTTTGACCATGTGGTTGCTATCCTATGCTCATTCTCTAAAGCATCTTGAAAAGAAATAGGTTCCTTGTTGCATGCAATAGCTAGCAATGTATCCAACAGCCATGTAGGGACTATTTTAGCCTCCCGAGTAGCTGCCCTCTCATCAGCCAACCAAAGTCTGGTGCACCTAGTTGAAATAATGGTAGCAAATTGTCAAATATATCCATTGGGCCTTCATTTGGTTGATGTTTGCAGTCCATGAAGGGCTGACCAGCATGTTGAGCCAATATCACATCTCTATTGACAAAATCCTTGTTTGTAGAGATGGTTGGTATACGCGATATTATTTACTTTTTGTATTGTAGCCAACAAAAGTACATTTGTCAACTTTATCTTGCAACTTGTGCCTTTGTAGTTGTTGCACCAAAGCATATGGCAAACAATGAAAGACATGCATGTATAACTATTGGCTTGCAGCCATTCCAAGCTGCATAAGGCGTACATTTAGCTGCATATGGCCAAGATACCATATGCTTCAGCTATTGGCAGTTTGATGTATGCTATGGTTGCTACACGTCTTGACATTGCCTTTGCAGTGAGAGTGGTTAGCAGACACATGGCAAACCCTGTCAAAAAGCATTGGAAGCAGTGAAAGGTATTGTGAGATACTTCAAAGGCACAAAGGAGTTGTGCATCTGCTTTGGAAAGAAGAAGACATCTGCCATTGGCTTTACGGATGCAGACTATGCTGGTCATGCAGACATATTGTAGAAAATCCACTTCTAGGTATATGTTTACTTTCACAGGAGGAGCAGTCTCTTGGATCTCTAGGCTACAAAAGTGTGTTGCATTGTCTACTACAGATGTAGAGTATGTGGCTGCCACTGAGGCATGCAAGGAGGCTTTATGGCTTTCACATCTAGTGGGAGAGCTTGGCATCACAGAGTTACCTGCTCTCCATTGTGATAGTCAGAGTGCTATCATGCTAGCACGCAATCGCGTCTTTTATGCAAAGACTAAGCACATACAGGTGAAGTATCACTTCATTAGAGATGTACTTGATAGCAATAGCATTGAGCTTGTCAAAGTGCATACAAATGATATTCCTGCAGACCTTTTCACGAAGGGTCTCCCAGAGGAGCGGTTTGCTCATTGCCGATAGATGATGGGAATTGGATAGATATATGTTTTTCAGCTTTGTACATTCCTAGACTTAGCTGATTCTTTTCTCTTCTTAAGGCACATTGCCTTTAGGTGGGAGGTTGTTGGGAATAAAGGCCCTTGTGCCTTTTCATGTGCTCAGGTGTGAACACACCCTTAGCACTTGTACTTACACATATATATCTAACTAAAACCTAAAGGTACACACTCGTCTTTGTACCTAAAATCGTGCACACTCTCTGCTTTGCTCTCTCCCACTCTCTTTGTCTCTTCACGCCTAAGGAACTCCTATTGTCTTGATCTTTGTGCCTAACCCGTCACTACATAACCAATAATAATGCATTTGACAACTTTGTGTTGTAACTTGTGTCTTTGTGGCTGTTGCACCAAAGCATATGGCAAACAACCAAAGATATGCATATTTAACATTGGTGGCGATTGACCATTCCAAGCCTCATAAGGTGTACATTCAGCTAAGGCTTTTCTAGGGTGCGATTAAGTACATAAGCTGAATGCATCACAATGTCCCCAACCAAAATTTTGGGGGAAGCTTGATAGCGTACATTGTGCCATCTCCATGAGAGATTGGTTTTCTATTTAAGCCACACCATTTTGTTGCGGCTTGTAAGGTGGAGTACATCTGTCATTGATGATTGATGGACAATGCCCCACTCAACCCTAAAAGCATTGAATTCTTTTGACATGGATTTCCCTTCGATCAGTATGGAGAGTGACCAACTTACATGCACTTGCATTTTCAGCCCTAGCCAAAGTCTTGAAGCATGCAAATACCTTTGACTTGTGCTTCAATCCATACAATTAACTAGTGATGTCAAAGTACAAGTATATTCAATGGATGGGATGTGGATGGAATCACACACATCACTTTGCATGAGCTGCAATTTTTATCCAGCATGGATAGATCAATTTTAAGGAAAGGAAGCATGATGCATTTTCCCCAAAATACAACTCTCACATACATATTTTATTAGTGCTTTCAATGGAGGAAGATCTAGCACCATCTCCTTGCTTCTAAGATGAAGCAAGTCGCCATAATTAAGGTGACCAAACCAAGCATGTCATAGTTCGGTGTCATTCATGACTTTACCATCCATGGCTAATTTATCCTTTGATACTCTTTCATACATGTCAAGCTGATAGAGACCATTGCATAGCATGCTCATGACCTCAAGGTCTTCTCCATCACTACAATCATGCACATTGCATCTGTCTATGAGGAATCTAACCATGAAACCCACACATGCAATGGATGAAATTGAAAGCAAGTTCTTTTTTATGCCATGCGCACACATGATACAATACATCTCAAAGTGTGATGGTAGCCCCATTCACTAGAATATAAGGAATGTGCCCAATGCCTTTTATCATATTGGAAGCATTATTTGCGCAAATGATTGACCCCCTTTCGGTGCATCCTAAAGAGAGAAACAACTCATTGAAGAAAGTGATGTGGTTATAAGCACGACTATCAAGATACCATGTATCCTTGGCGTCCACCATGGATAAGCACTATGCATATGAAGGATCACAAGAGCATTGCACCAGAAATGCATATGATGGATGTATGCCCAAGTGGGCCATGTGTGCGATTCCATCCTTCACATTGGCTAAATTTTCAGCACAGTTATGTTCAATTGCTTCCCTTTTTTGCTTGCTGTGCACTCCTGGCATTCTTCTCTCTTTTGTTTGCAATAATTACATCCCTTCTTCTTTTAATTCTTATCTTTGCCAATATGAGAATCATAAGAAAGGGTTAGTTTGTCTTTGCACTTGACTGCTACTATGTTTCCCCTTTGCCTTTATGCTTGGCTGTGAACGCATGATTACCCACAATTATGCTCAAGCAATTAACTCGAGATTGCTTTTCTTGCAAAAGCAAAGAGACCATGGCATCAAAAGTGTATGATTCAACAATTGATTCTTGCCAATAAATGAATAGTAGTAGCAAAATTCTGATGACTCTCACAAACCATCCAATACTGTCGATACAAGCGATGCGTCAGGTATAATCTCATCGAGAACTTTGATGCAAATGTTGTATGCTTCAATAGAGTCACTTGTAGTCATGTGCTTAATCTTTAACAGCTTACATAAGCAAGGCATGCCTCGTTATGCCGCCGATAGAGAGAAGCAAGCTTCTCCCATGCCCGTGTGGCTGTAGTGCATGACCATGTGTGTGGAACAATTTGCTTTTTTGCATGACAATGCCATCAAGGCATTTTCCGGAGCATCCCTTCCTCTTACCATCTTAGCTAATCAGCTGTGGAAGGAGAAGTAGCTATTGGTGACGATCTATTAGTGACAGTGGATGAATTGGATGTAACTGCAATTCCATGAACCATTGGGTTTCTTGGCCTAACCTCTGTGCTTAAGACATAACCCCACAACTGCTTTGCAACTAGTATATGCTTCATCATATACACTCACATTGGATAATTGGTCCCATCCATTTTATCCGAGTCCTCAAACATGTTTAACAAGCCAAATCTGAGCTGCCATTGCTTGCTGTATATTGCTGGTATTTTTAACCAGCTGCTGTCCAAAGTACAGTTGCCGGTGCAGCACAAAAGAAAAGCAAGGAGGAACTTTTGCAAGTTGCACAACTCTTGTGGAAATTGTGTAGAAGATAAGTTGATCACATATAGTCAAGCTTGTTGACACAATTTGATGTTCAGATTGCAAAGTATATTGTGCATGATATAATTTTGACTATTGAGCAGGTTGATTTACTGGGAGATGAGGTTGAATCTCTTTTGGAAGTTTTAGAAGAAGTACACTCCACATTTGAAGATTACGCACCAATTCTTCAGCATCATCCCCGGGTTAGTTGTTCACTTCTCATGGTCTGTTTATTTAGTTGACAGAGTGCTGCTCATTTGTTTTTTCACCAAGTAGTATCATTTCAGGTTATTTATTGGTTTCATCCCACAAAGGAGATGGTACTTAGGGATGGGTAGAATACCTGATTTAGTTTTTTTCTGGTTTCTTACTCTGGCATTGATATACAATTCTGTATTTTATTTTGAGATTTAGGATTCATGCTTTTACTTGCACGATAGGACATATCTGAGATGCTGCAATTCACTACCCTTGTCTTACTATATCCACTAGCATCTGGTTTTGGTGATTGCAATGCAAATATCTTCTTCATCAGCAATTGATCGTGCAGGCCTTTGGCTGTGTAATAGCACAAACATGTTATGTCTAGATATGGGCCATATTTTTCACAATTGGTGGTTCTCTTAATAATCTGTAGGAACATAAGAATCAGGCCCTGATAGTACTACTCCTTGTGCTGGCAGATGACTCGGGTGGCGAAGCTCGTCAAACAAGAGATTCAACTTCGGATAGATCCCAAATACGGCATATGAAACACACATCTCAGTTTTTGCGAGGAGAGCTTGTGGAGCAAGAGTTTCACGTAGATATAGATTCCCAATGCGAGCAGACGGAGCACATTCGATTTATATTGCTTTTGGTGTAGATAGCATTGGTTCGGTCGGCATTAGTTGTAAATAGTTTGAGCAATATTATCATTCTTTTATTTATTTATCGTGTAAGGGTGACAACAGAACCACTGGTACTCCATGCTACATGGATGACTGCATCAGGTTGGATTTTCCGAGTTTCCCTGTTGGTCATTTCACGGAAATGCCTAAATGTATGTAGTTATTTCCAACCCCCCCTTAGCAGGTGAACTTCACGCAAATAAAAACAAATCAGGCCAAGGTCAATCAGGACCGTTTGCGGCTAAAATGGTCTACGACCAACGTGATCGATGTGATATCAGGGACTCTTGACCTCGCAAACTTCTGTGACCAATGTGACTACCGATCTGACCTGTGTTACTGTGTGACTTGCTTATGAGAGTCAGTATAGAGAGCATGACTCAATTCTGCCATCGCCTCTCCCTTTTCTCTCATTATGAGTTGCGGAGTTGTACATGTACATATTATGTCTCACGGAAATGTTATCATGACGAATGAGCACTTAGAACCCAGCCAATCGTGGACGAATGCCTTTGCTTCAAATGAAAACGTCGGAATAGGTGGTTAAATTGTCAAAATAAAGGGCAAAGCAAAAAGGTTAGCGTTCCATGAATGTGAATTTGCATAAGGTTACACTGCGTGCCGGACGAAATGTATAATGTTAGCAATATTCTCTTTGGAATTTGTAAGGACTGGGGACTGTCATGTTCCCTATTCCTTGGGGTGGAGGTTATCCTTGTATATGCATCTCAAGTTTGAGGTATTCACTCACAAACCCAGTTTCGTGTTGACATTTTCTTTTTTGCCCTCCTCTCTAATAGGAATTAATTAGTGCGTGATATTGAATGGTCTTGATATGAATGGATGGTTAAATCACTGAGTTGAATGGCATCATTCTATGAGTGAACCATTTGAGGATCATCTAAGTCATTGGCATGGATGGTCCCTCTTCTAAGATTGGTCAAGTTCTCCTCCAATTTTGGTAAGCTCTCACACCCTATGAAGTTCAACTTTATTCCTCTCCTTTGAGTTTCTTCATGCTTTGTGTTAAGGTAGCTAAAGTGTACTCTCTCTCTCTCTCTCCATTGGATTTCTTCATCCTTATGTAAGGGAAATATACGTGCCCTCTCTTTTGTGAGTAGTAGCAATATTCTCAAAGCATTTTGATAGTCTAAAAATGTCCGATAAGGTGGAAGAAGATGGGGTCGAAGATTGCTACAATTGAGTAATATCAAAGGTTGGGGTCGAAGATTGCTACAATTGAGTAATATCAAAAGGTTCCAATGCATTGTGTGAAATTGTAGAGCCTAGCCCTAATTAAGGCTCAAAGTTTGGGTTATCCTTGTTATTGGTTTCAATATATGCTTGTATTAGAGGTCTCAAGTGAATGAAAGACATCATTTGATCAAAAGGGCCAATATGGTGGTAGATGAATGAGTTGATAAACAGATCATTCACATATGTTGGATGATATAGAAGTGGAAATTGGCCAAGTTAGATTAGAACTCATGTTATTGTTTATGGTAGGTCTGAGTGGTGTTGAAGAAGTGAGGAATTGTGGCTGAAAAAAGTTTGCACAATGTGCTAGGCCTTTTGTAACCTATCAAATATATTAGTGCACACCAAGCTATTTGAAGGACAACTTAAAGTGATGGTAAGCAACTACACCTTTGCTTGATATCCACACGTGGCTTACAGCCACCTTAGTCTACATCCTTTATTAAACCAAGCAAGGTCGCTTGCTAGCTATAAACAAAATGGAAACCTTCATGGTTTAAAGAATACCTATAGCTTCCTTTCGTTACCTAAATGGAATCAAAACCCTCATAGCTCGGAAAATTGTTAAGAGCCTCCTTTGATCATTCCCATTTCAGAGAATGTAGAGTTGGATGTTACTTTATGCATGTGAATATTCTCATCAATCTTCACCATTTCTTATAAACTTGTCTTGGTTTGTAAAGGTACTTGCCAAAGCAAAGGAATAATGGCAATGTGAATATTCTCATCAATCTTCACCATTTCTTATAAACTTGTCTTGGTTTGTAAAGGTACTTGCCAAAGCAAAGGAATAATGGCAATGTGACTCTTTGTTGCTCTCTTGATTGTATTGGAGTGTGGCAATGTGACTTTTGGTTGCTCTCTTGCTTGAAGAAGACGTGTCTCTCACCTCAAGCTCTTGAGTCTTGAGTCCTCTTCTCTTCCTTTCCCATGGGCTTTGTGTAATCGCAACCTACTCACAATTCTTTTGTTTTTGTGGAAAACATGCTAGCAAAGTTTGATGGTCATGCAATGACAACTTTGTAATGATGGTTATGTTGGTTTCACTAGAGACACAAACAAACACACACACATAGAGGGGCTATCGACTTTGATTCTATGTTGGAAAAAACACCCCTGTTGTGAACTATGAACTCACAATGATCTTTGTTCGAGGAGTACATGCATAGTAGGAAATGCTTACAAAATCTTCAAAAAAGATGGGGTAAAGATGAGCACTAGAGGTTGACCTTGCATTTTAGGGGTAGCGATTGATAGAGAAATTTGAGTTTGCCAAAGAGTTGTAAAACTGAGTTCTTATGGTACTCTTGATGATTTGAGATCCCAAAGTGTAGAGGAAGGAAACTTCGTATAGCATCTTTGTATTCTCTTCTAGATCATCTCCGAAGCATGCTGGAGTGCATGTTGAAGATGATTCAAGATGCCTACTCATTGATCATACTCTGTGTGCGTGCGTGTGTGTGTACTTGTGAGGACAACTCATATCATGAGGAAGATTTATCGACACACAATAATAAGGATTTTGATCTTGACATCCAATTTGTTGATGTTACAATCCATTTTGTATGTAGTCATGCATGGATAATGTGTGTATTACTCATGGATACATTTTTGAAAAGCCTTGTGTTTTTACCTTGTTGGTCTCTTCGCTTATTAAATTCCTAATGTGTATATGGTCTTTCTCTTTGCAAGAGCTAAACATCTAATAGCTCCATAGACTTGGGAAAAGTTCTACCCTTGAAAACTTGTATTTTCTATTGCATAAGCTATCATATATTGTTAATGTGGAACTTATGCACCCATAGACCCTTTCTCAAGTCATAAGATAATATCACTTAATTTAAACCTTTTCTAGTTTCCTCTTTGAAGCTACTAACAATGTAGCTCCCTTTTGGATATGTTCATGTATTCTATTCTTTGTGTTGAATGCAAATTAGCCAAAGTACCTTTTTAGAGAGATCATGAAAGACTTTACAAAGTTTCTTTCTTGCATAGAATTCTAAGAAATCCCATTCCTAGATCCTTGGCTATTCATGGCACTACCTTTCAAAAAAAAAAAAAAAAACATCTCTTCTCTAATTAGCGCAAGATAAGGTTCTCATCTCATGTGAAAATTTGGGGAGGACTTCTCCATGTAGTGAAATTTCTTAGTTGCGGTTCCATTTCAAACTCTAAGTACCTAATTTGTTATTGGGCCTTAGCACCACTAAATGGCACTTATATTCTCTTTTTGCACAAAGTTTCTTTTATATGTAATTCATATAGTATATTTCTACTTTGTTAAGATAATCTATATCTATTAACTTACCTAGTTCTAGTTGTTAGTTTTTCCTAGTTTAAAGTGGATGCATTCATGTGACTTTTGATTTACATACAACAAGTTACCCATGATATTGATCTTGTTGATGTGTTAACAATCCTTGATCCTTTTGACCTTTTTGGATGGGTTTCTCCTCTCATCTTAATTCTCAAGTCTAAGAGTACCTTCTTCAAACATTTCCTTATCAATTCTAATGGTGAACAAAATTTCCAAGCGTATACTCTTTTGATTAGACACAACAAATACTACCTTCTCTATGTGTTGAATTAAGGGTTGTAGAAAAAAAAAAAACACACACACACCCACCCCTTGGATTAAAAGAAAGTTGAGAGCATACAACACAAAGTGTATTGAGTAATATTAATGTAGAAGATTTATAGGACCGAATTTTCCCTAAAGTGCATGGGCATATGTATAAAGCAAAAAATCTCCTAATGAGAAAAAAAGAGTGCCATGATGGTCTTAAGTGCGTTCATACACCACTATTAAAATATAATAGCTCTTTCCCATGGGATTGATGTAATGAACAAGTCTTGGCATTCATACATAGGAAAGTGCAAGTCCAATGGACTAGGATCAATCCACAAAGTGAAATATGTGCTAAATGCTTTACGAAAAGTATCAAACTTCTCACGATGCAAAGCCTTAGTGGAAAGATTTGTAAGGTCGACTTGTGTTGGTACGCATGCTAAGTTGATCTCTCCTACAAAGCATCCCTCCCTAATGTAATGATACTACATCTTAATGTGCTAAGTGTGAGCATAGAACATTGTGTTTTGCACAACTCATAATAATGCATTTAGACTATTAGTGAAGATGTAATGGAAGGTGACTATCCAAAATCCAAATTAGTTGAAAGGTATTTGAGCCAAACAAGCACAAGGTAAGATGCAAAAATTAGCTCTATACTTAGCTTCACAACTTGAAGTAGCCATAAGTATGATGCTTCTTGCTCAACTACAATATGCATGACTTATCAAGCATGAAGCAAAATCCACTTGTGGGTATATAAGTATCATAATGACTACTCTAGCTAAAATTTGAAAAGCATATAAATTTAATGAGAATATATCTCCCCTTGGGATAAAATAGTTAGGTGTTGTGTATCACTCAAATAATAAAAATTATGCTTTGTTGCCTACTACCAATACTTGGTGCTTGGGCTATGTGTAAACTTGCTTATTTGCAAGATTACAAAGTGAATGCCTTTGGTCTAGTACCACACATAAATCAATCATCCAACAACATGCTGATAGAGAAATATATCAAAGTAGTCTCTGATATCATGATGTTTTGACTTCAAACTTGTCCCCATAAGAGCAACAACAGGCTCACAGTTCTCAAGGCCAAATATTTGTAACGATGTCTTAATATATCTTGTTTTGCACAAAGAAATGCCTCCATCATACTAAAGTTAATGCCCAAATAATAATGCAATAAGCCCAAATATGACATGTCAAAAGTAAACTTTAAATCGTTTGAGTAGTGTATTATCAAGACAAACCATAATAATTAGAAGTACACCACCCTTATTCTTGATATATAATATAGTTTTAGTTTGACTATTTTGAGAAAAAGGTGTTGAGTATCACTCAAATAATAAAAATTATGATTCATTGACAACTACCAATACTTGGTGCTTGGGCTATGTGTAAACTTGCTTATTTGCAAGACTACAAATTGAATGCCTCTGGTCTAGTACTACACACATAAATCAATCATCCAACAACATGCTGATAGAGAAATATATCAAAATAGTCTCTGACATCATGATGTTTCGACTTCAAAATTGTCCCCATAAGAGCAACAATAGGCTCACAGTTCTCAAAACCAAATACTTGTAATGATGTCTTAATATGTCTTGTCTAGCACAAAGAAATTCCTCCATCATACTAAAGTTGAATACCTAAAGAATAATGTAATAAGCCCAAATTTGACATGTCAAAAGTAAAATTTAAATCATTTGAGTAGTATATTATCAAGAAAACCCATAATAATTAGAGGTATGCCACCCTTATTCTTGATATACAATGTAGTTTTAATTTGACTATTTTGAGAACTATGCACAATTAAGTAGGAATGTGTTTTTTGATGCCATACCCAAGGTGAGTGTTTTAGACTATACAATGTTTTCTTCAATATGCATACATTGTTTTCTTTCCCTTTCTAAACAAAACCAAAATATTAAAATGTATATAGTTTGTCATGGAATTGACCATTCAAAAATGCATATATAATATTAAACTGGTGCACATTTTAACCATTATGAGGATTCTCATCAGTTGAGATCTTGACAAAGCTATATTTTCTTATCTTCAATCACCTCTCTTATGAAGCGATAACGGACCTCAATGTGCTTGGTCTTTGCATGGAAGACTAGATTACATGCCAAAACTGGATGGCTTATAGAGTTTGAATGCAATATAGGAATCATAGTCATACTAAGGTTTGCAAACTAGATGGCCCTATGGTTAGAGGTCATTTACAACTACATGGCCTAACCGCCTCCTTGCAAGCCTCAACGGTCTGCAATGTACTCAACCTTGGTACTAGACAAGGCTATGCGTTTTTGCATCTTGGACATATATAAAACATCACCTCCAACAAAGTTGAAGACACAGCCAAAGGTGGACTTCCTACTATATGCATGCCCGACATAATCAAAGTCTATGTAGCCCATGACTCCAATATCTTGGCCAACATAATAAATGCACGTATTTGTAGTGTCCTTAAGGTATCTCATAATTCCATGGCGTCCCAATGTCACTGGCCATGTGTCACCATATAACGAGCCACAATTCCCACTACAAATGCTATGTTAAGTCTAGTGCCTATCAAGACATACATCAAGCTACTGATTGTAGATGTGTACATGATATTGGCCATCTCAACCTTCTTATCATTTGACTCGGGATAATGTGCCAGTCTAACCTTTACATGGGAAGGTAACAAACACCCAATAGGCTTACCACTATCCTTATGGAATTGCCCAAGTACTCTATGGATGTACTCCTCCTAGGACAAGTAGAGAAGTCCCTTGGAGCGATTGTGCATAATGTGCATGCCAAGTATGTGAGAGGTATGCTAGATTTCCTTCATCTCCCAAGTGTGACTATCATCTTCATGCATAGCCTCCTCATAAGTAAGGGGTTCATCAAAATTTGTCACCAATATATAATGTATAGAGGGATCAAAACGATCAGGAGGACGACTCTACCAAAATGTCTCAAAACTAGCTTTGGGGCTTATAAATCCTACCCTCTCTATCTAACATCATGATCCTACAAAATTGGTGGTTCATAGGCCACTACAACATTAGTAGCTACAAGTTGTCTAACTAGGCTTGTTGTATTATAACATGAGGCTCCTCCTAAAAAATCACCTTGCATACCTCAACCACCTTCTTTGGTCTCATATGCATCTTTTCCTCATGAAACACAACATCTTAGCTATAGATAACCTTTCGAGCTTGTGGATCCCCAAGATAATGTTCCATCTCATCTATATCACTATATTAAAGAAAGATGCAGTTACATTTGTCTTTGGGAATATGGCAAAAAGACTCATATCCAAAGACTTGCAAGTGTGCATATAAGGGAGTTTATCACACCATATCTCCTTTACAACTCTACCACCAAGAGGAGTGAATAAACTACAGTAGTAATTACCTTAGTCCAAAAATGATGTGTTAAGCTTGCCTAACTAAGCACGTTGTGAACTCATTCTTGAATAGACCGATTCATGCACTTTTCAACACTTTTGGGGTGGGATGTAAGGGGTGGGCAACTAGCGCTTAATACCCCTCTCATCACAAAATTGTTTAAATGTCGAAGAGACATACTTAGCCCCATTGTTAGATCATAGACATTTTGCCCCATTGTTAGATCATAGACATTTCGGCCTATTTTGAGATTTATTTTCAACCATAGCAAGAAAGCATTGAAGCATATGCAAAACTTTTGAATTCTTCTTTATGGGATAGGCCTAGACCCTATGCAAATAATCATCCAATGAATGTAATGGTACTTTGCAATAGCTAATAACTAACAGGTCATGGGACCACAAACATCTAAATGCACAAAAGTGAACGGTTTAGTCACATGTGTAGAATAAGACAAAATTGTAAATGAGTGAGGACTTTCATTCCTTTTAGGGACATGTGCCTAGGAGATACATGTGGAAGATTATGTCATGGCCAAAAAATGATGGATAGATCTAGATACAAGGGATACAAGCTACCATGCTTAGCATCTCTAGCAAAAATGAGGTTGCCACATATAATCTTCTATGCAAAATCACCAATGTGGCGTACATCATGCAACAAAAATGGAGCACCAATACCAAGGTGCAATCTCACATCACCCATGCCAACAATATCACATACACAATCGTGACTGAACATGTAATAGTGGGATAGGTATACAATTAATGTTGATGCATTGTAATATGGAAGGAAGCCCGTGAATCAAGAAGACAATAATGAGAGTAAGAAAACTGACCGTTAAGTAATTGAGTAGCATCAAGTGAAGAAGCAACAAGTATGTAATCATCTGAATTGTGGTCTCCTTAATCTTAATAGTGGACTTAACAATGCAATGATTATAAGAAGACTTAGAATTATCATACACTTTTTCTTTGTCTTTTTCACTCATATCATTGTGCAGTTTATGGCATTGTGTCATTGTGTGACTCTAATGCCTACAATAATGACAAGAGAGGACCAAGGACCATGGTACTTACTTTGTGATTATCCACGAGACTTAGAATTGTCCCCATTGGGCAGTGAGTCTCTACCACAACAATCATTCCCTTTACTATCATGTCTTCCTCCAACTATAAGTGCATGAGAAGTATGGGCTATATCAATGTTTTTCTTGTTCACCTATTTTGTAAGCAATACACTCTCTATATCAAAGCGTTTATAGTCATCTTTAGGAGGTTTAGCACTTATAGCAGTACAGAATGTATCCTAAGCCTTAGGTAGTGTGACGAGCAAGAACAACGACCTTATGTCATCCTCAAATTGAATGCCTTTTGAGATAAGTTGGTTGAAAATGAAGTGGAACTCATTCAAATGAGTGGCATAGGGGGTGTCCTCCCTCATGTGAAGGATAACAAGCTTCTTCAACTAATAGAAATGTGAAGGACTTTGCTTCTCATAAACATCATATATCTTTTTCCATAAAGCATAAGCACCACCTTTAGTCACAATAACATTGAAGTACACCTACTTAGACAAGAACAATATAATGGTAGACTTACATAGCTCCTCAAGCTCTTCCCAATCATGTCTATTTCAATCTTCTCACTTTATTCCCTTGGTTTTCAATGACCACACTTGCTTCTTTTGCATTAATACCTACCAAATCTCACTGTTTTGTTATTGGAAGTCATTACCATCTAGCTCCTCTATGTTAAATATAGCATTGTGATTCGAAGTGTTTGAAAAACCTACCATTATGTCTGCTAACCAAAGAGAATATGGGCTACAATAATAATAATAAATCAGTCCCAACACTCAGCAAAAAATAATACAATAAATTAGCTCCAAAACCAAGCCAAAAAACACCAAGCCAATACATTATTATCCACAAGTAGGAAGTAGTAGAGTGCGCAACACTAGTGTTTTCTCTCAAAGAAATAGCTCAAAACTAATTTTTTCATGGCTTTTCATAAAACTGCAGTAAATGAATGCACAATATAGGCAAATGAGCAAAAGATAAAGCTCCTACTATGAGGAATATCTCGGTAGCAACTAGGATATGCAATGCAACTAATAGTGCAAAATAGAGCATAAACTACTAATGTACCAAATGCTATAAGAGATCTAAAGATGTTAGAGACATAGATGGAATCCCAAACGTAGGAGGAGCATGTACATAAGCCAAATGTGCATAAGAGATCTCCAAAAGCAATGAAGATCTGCCAATCTGCAACTAAGTCACTATTTATGAGTAATGAAGCTCAACTACATAACCAAGAATGCATCAAAGCTGACAAACTTATCGAACACAGGAGGAAGTACCAGGTATCAAATCAAATCTAAATTAGCCCAAAATCATCAATGTTTGCAACAAAGACAATGTATACATAAACTAATAACCATGTAAGAGTCTCCCATTGACTCAAGAGTCTAAGCTCTATAATGAAAATGTCAAAGTGCTCCCATGGAAGAAAATCTGGAATGTCCAAGAGCCACAACCAAAGCTCAATACATATGTCTCATAACATCCAGGTGCCCAAAGACATGAAGTAATATATCTCGGAGCATATACCAACAATAAGATTTCAAGCTCGTAAGTAGGAAAACATTGAAGCAAATAGCTAACGAAGTTCAAGTCCAAACCTAAGAGCTCAACACAAGCATATCCAAGCATAATAATCAATGACAAGCATCAATACATCCATGTAGCATCCGCAAAGCATCTGTAGGCATCCAATACATAAGCTTCCACAATGAATGCTTGCTGTTGTCATAGGGTATTATAGTAAAGAACCCTTCAAGTGTTGAGCTAAACAAGCTCTAATCAATCCAGAAGTCTTTCTTGAGCATCAATATATCATCTGAACATAACAAACGGGGCCCATAAGCATCAATAGAGTATAAAATAAGCAAATACTTGCTGTCCAAATAGTGAGTGAATAGCAAGTCCATCTTGAATAATAGATCAATGGTTGACCTCAAACTCTTAAGTTAATACTCAAAATTGAAGCCGTGAATGCGAGGGAGCCTACAACAACTAAGTTAGCAATGAGCCTTTATCCCAACAGGAGTTTGAGCAGATGAAGAATGTTAAGATCAAGAGCAATAAATTAGGTGCAAATCATGCTAAGGTTAATGGTTGTTTGTTGCAATGGCTAAGCGCTCAATGACAATTTGGCAAGGCTCCAAGAAATCCCTAGATGGTCTTGATGACTAATGTTGGAGAGGGTGGAAGTGATTAGGAAAGTAACATGATTGATGCATATCTCATTGAGTGGCTACCATTGAAAATAGTGAATGAAGCTCTCTTCCTAGGCTAAAGTGAATGTTGGTGAAGCTCCTCAAATGTCTACGCTAATACTAGTTGAAAGTGGAGTCGGAGTGAGAGCATAAGTAGAAGTAAGAGGGAGCAAGAGCTATGGATGTTCAAGCAAGAGAGAGCAATATGATATGTGGGAACTCCAATAGTCACAATGCGTGACCTTCATTGCCTTATTCTTTTGTCACATAAAGAATAAAGAATAAAGTGATAGTGATGGATGGCCACCACTTGCAGTGTACATGTGCACATGTACTGTGTACAAAGCAAATGTAGGTGGCTAGGTGTAGGCAACCTTTAACCTCCAACAAGTGGTACCACTATCAAAGTATCACACATTTGAATCCATAGTAGACATGTAAGAATCATGTAGCAAATAATTATATTTACATTGTGTTTTAAATATCCATTCCATATCTTGTATAATCATATACAGATCGTGTTTTGAATACCCATTCCATATCTTGTATAATATTTGTAGATTGTGGATTAAAATAAGAGGTATCTACAATAGCCATTAGTCGCTTTCAGTCTCTTTCGTAGCTAGTTTAGGAAAGTTGTTAATGGCATGGTAGCCTTATAATATCTACAAAAGCTTTTACTCTTAGTTTTCTTCTCATCCTTATTATCTTTCTTTGTGTAAAAGGTACTGGTAGAATTTTCCTTACTAATAGAAAAAATAGCTTTTGCTTGACCTTTTTGAATAGTCACAAAAGCTTCATGTGCAACACGCATGATGGACCTATTTTGTCAAGATCTTGTAGTAGCAAAATAGAAACTAACTCCTCAAATGACAAATCATTAGGATTTCCTTTCATCATCAAATGGAGAGCAGATGCAAAAATGTGATAGAATTAGGATTGCCTTTCATCATTAAATGGAGAGTAGAATTAGGATTGCCTTTCATCATTAAATGTAGAGTAGAATTAGGATTGCAAAAATGTGATAGAATTAGGATTGCCTTTCATCATTAAATGTAGAGTAGAATTAGGATTGCAAAAATGTGATAGAATTAGGATTGCCTTTCATCATTAAATGGAGAGTACATGTAAAAATGTGATAGAATTAGGAAGACTATTGAAGACGGTTTGCTTAAGTGAATTTTCAAATAAAATCCATCTATATCCATGTGTATTCTCTCATTGCTTATGCAATCAAGCAATACGAGGCTAAGGACCCATTTTCAATTTATAGATGTAATATTGGATGAGGTGGCATGCCATGAAATGTATAGCTTCTTGGATGGTTAGAAAGGATACAAGGGAATTGCTTTCATTGGAGGACCAAGAGAAAAGAAAGCTTATACTAGAATGAGGTATGTTCATGTATATAGTAATGCCCTTTGGCCTTTATTATACTCTATCCACTTTCTAGAGAACAGTGATGGTAAGCTTTACAAATTTCCTTTGAAACCTTTTGGCAATATTTGTCCATGCCTTCACTATCTATTTAGCCATATTTAAATACCTAAAATGTCTCAAGAAGATATATGAAATGTGTAGAGAGACAAGAGTTTGTCTCAATCCATACAAATGCATTTTGGAGCACATAGGAAAACACCACTAAGACACATAGTTTCTAAACGTAGCTAGAAATGACAAATTTACACGTGGGTAGTGCCACTTACTCTTAAACATCATGGTTGGACACTCCATTGCATACGATCCTAGGGTTTTTGACCCTTGAGGCATGTTTGGAATTAGTTCCACCGACTCATATACATGTGACACCTTTATGTCTATGTGAATTTAATTTAAAACTTGTACAAGAGTGATCCTAGAACTCAAAAGTAATATTACAATGAATGTTCAAGGATCCTAGACGTTAGATTTAATATCCTAAGTTATTTTAGAGCACTTGATGCCCTCATGCTACTTATAGATTTTTTGCATTTTGAAGTGTTTTTTTACTGTCAGCTTCAAATTTTATTTCTTAGATGCGGTTACTTTTTAATTTTGGTCCTTATACATTCATTGTTTTTTTCTTTTTAAAGTAGCCATGTAAAGGTTTAGGATTTACCTCTCACTATTGACTATCAATCCCTTGGCATTCATTATCAAGGTAGCATGTTATAGTATGCATCATAGATGTGAAATACTTGGGACAATTATGAGGTGATCCTTTGGGGGAGTGATAGTTCTCATTGTTGGTTAATGTGAAGAATTCTTTGGAGTATGTGATAGTTATCGGATTGAAGTTGTTGTTAACAAGACTTGCAAAGGATGGCATGGATGATGTTGGTACATTTGATTGATGGTACCTTGTTGTCTAAAAGAACTTGAATGGGCATGAGGAATGGATTGGAGGTTGTAGAAGATGGGAGATTCAATATTAGAGTAGAGGTAATGGTTCAATGTTCTCCATGAATTTCTATACTTGTAAAGTAAATCCTTGTATGCATTCTCTTCTAGGGGAATGCTAGTTTTCTTTTTCATGCAGATGACATATATTGTTGGATTGGGATAGGAGACTAAAGCAGATAACTCAGGTTCCTATTTTTTTGTCAATCCTTGTGGAGTCGAGGTGAAGCTTCCCTTGTAATGTAGACTCAAGTAGCTCAAGATTATGAATGGCTAGTTATACTAAAATTTTTGGATGGTAGTAGTATTAATTGCTCCTTGATGGGCTACTAAAATACATCCTATCAATGTTCATTTAGGTAGGCATGTTGTATCTTAATTCTCCTAGAAACATGGAAATACTTAACTTCTTCAGTTATTTTGCTAAAAGACTTAAATCCATTCGATCATAGTTATGAGCAAAGTAAGTGAATGTATTATCGAGCCATTTGAGGCACATGACAATAAGAGTAGTTCCAAGATCAATGGTTCGCAACTTCTAGAGGAAGTGGTAATTGAAGAATGAGAAGAATAATGGTAATTGGTAATAGTTGTTGCTCCTTGTAGATCTTCTCTTTTATATAGTGGTGCCTTTTCTTTCATAGTTGGGGCTTTGACCACAACTACAGGTTGTTGTGGTTGTGATGCTTGTGATTGGAGTACTTGCTTTTATTTAAGACTCGAGATGATAAGGGGCTACATCAAGGAATTCATTGTTGGCACTAAAATTTCCTTTATTAATTGCAACATTCAACAAAATGTAAGATTAGGCAAAGAATGCCCTATGATTTTCAACAAATGATTTTTGAGCTATGAGAATTATTGTCTATAATGTGTAACAAGGAATTGTGCATGAGATTTGTAATGAGATTGTTGGGGGTAAAGGTGCCTCTATCTAGCTGCCTATGTATTACTACACTGATAGTACCTGCCACTACACACTGCAGGTGGTGAGCGCCCATCACCATCACTCTATTCTTTATTCTTTTGGTGACAATTTGAATAAAGGAAGGCTCGGTCACACATTGTGATTGTTGGAGTTCCCATTTGGTCTCTCTCTCTTTCTTGATATTGCTCTTCCACCATAGCTCTTCCAAGAAAGCTTCGATCCTTCTCACCTTTCAACTAGAATCAGAGCATGGATTTAATACTACTCGATCTTGGTTCATGACTCCTTCAACTTCCTATTGATTACCTACACTCATTGGGTCTCCTTCCCATTAGCCATAGCCGACTCTCTCGAGCTCCCATCACTCCCCAGCTTCCCGAGCACCTATCCGGCCCCTTTGGGCACCCTCAGGGCATTCCAACAAAGATATTCATTCATCTTCTTCAAGGCTTCATGCTGGTTACATGTCTATAAGTCTAAGAAGAAGGGGGCCAACACCATTGTATCTTGCTGACTCCATATCTTGGTACAGACCTCTTGTGGCTACTTGAGGCTTGTTGTGTGTCTTCTTTGGCACCCCCTTGAGCTTCCTACCGCCCTGACTAGCCCCAAAACATGAGCAACAACCCAGGAAAATCAGTGTGAATTCATGCCAATTCATGGCAGCCCCTAGATAGCTCATCCCAATTATTTGCAGCCTCATTTGGGCACTATACACTAGGTTTATGTTTGGCATTTGATCCCAAGCCTTGGCATTGAGCATTGATGTGATTTACTTTAGGTTTGGGAAATATACATTTTACATGCAGCCCATAGCGGTGCTACATTAGCATTTTATGTTTGGACAACTTTGGCACATTGACATTGGTTGCTTGGTTTGGTCTCAAATGCTCCCCGAATGCTAGGGAAATGTATGCCTATGATATGAGATGCTTTTGGGGCTGAATTTCCTCAATCATTGACTGTTTTACAAGTCCACAAGCAACCCAAAATAGGGCAGCCCCCTGTCATTACATTTTATGCTTACACTACATAGTCATTTGATGCTCGATTATGCTAGGTCGATGCCTATACATATATGGGAAAGTATGCCTATGGTTTTGAGCTTGGATTGAGCTATTTTTTGCTTAGTTTGGACATTTATTTGCAACTAGAATATTCAGGAAGCTCATTTTCTTATGTTTGGATATGCCTATTGGATTCGGGCTATGTCTTGGCTGTATACATTGATGTAGTGACTCTCGGGAATCGACATAGAGCTTGGATTTGCTCTCAGATCATTGGTTGAGCTTGAGCTTGCTTCGCATAGAATTTGGATCTCCATCTTTGATGTACTTATGGCATGTACTTTGCTTATGTCCGACCGGGTCTTGACATGCTTAGATTATGCTATCTCTACACGTGCTAGTTACATTGTCTTAGAGTTGATTGCTACTGTGGCTTACTTGGGCTTAACACGTTTGGAGCTTAGCTTGGTGATTCATTGGCTTATCAAAGTTACACTTTGGATGTACGTGATGTCTATGGATGCTACGGAGCCTATATGCTCAGGATGACTCATTGATGCTTGATCTTGGACACTTGTCACTGGTGCACTCTTACATGCTCTGTTTGAGCTTTCTTGCTTGACATTTACAGCTTTTGTGCCAGTGGGAGCGTCTTGATACACTTGACAGACATAGAGCATGTGGGTTTATGCTACTTGAGCATTTGGATACTTGAGTCTGGGATCTTCACTTGGATGTTGCATGGTTGATATCCCGTGCTCCTCACAGATGTACTTGGGCTGATTTGGGGTTTGCACTCTCTGAGCATACACCTATTTGTGTGAGGTCTTGCCAGTGTTGTGTACACTTTTCCCTATTACACAAGGGGTGTGCCAGATTACTAGCAGATTCGTTTGACATGCTTGGGTGTTTGCTCAATGTCCATATGATTGTCACATGATGATTTATGCCCGCTTGATAGTGGTTATGCTTTGACAGTCATTGTTTGACTTGGTGTATTCATTTTGCCTACAACTTGCTCTCTTTGTACCTAGGTGTAATTTATTACAGCAAGCATTTATGTATGGACTGATGTGGAATTTTCATATTGAATCATTCTAATTTTATGTATTGTTGTATCATTAGCTATCAATTCATGGTCATTTTGCCTTGGTTTTGGTTATTTAGTGTAGAAAACAACAAGCAGTTTTGAATTGTCTGCATTGTTTCAACTTGCAGTATGGCATCTTCTTCTGCTGATAGTGCTATCTTCAACATCACTAAGCTTGATGGTACGAATTGTGCCTATTGGAAGAGTCAATCTTGGCAAGTATTGGTGCAGAAATTACACATAAAACCACTAAGATTACATGGAGAGCAGCCTTAAACTATGATTGATGACGAATGGATGGAGCTTGATGAGTTATGCAAGTCCACCCTCATCTTGTCTCTCACTAAACAGGTGCATTACAATGTGGTTGAGAAAGCACAGAGTGCTTGGCAGCTTTGGGATAAGATTAAGAACCTCTATGACAAGAAAAGTCCAGCAAGTCAGATGTATTGGCTGAAGCAACTTATGGACCTGTGCATGAAGGAGAATATGACAATGTCTGCTCATTCGAGCCAGTTCCATGCTATTCTCAAGAACTTGACTTTGCAAGGCATTACCTTCAATGATAAGGTTACTCCATTTTTTTTTCTTGGAACTCCGAGTGAGTCATGGGATGTATTCTGCACTGCCTTATGTGCTCCTACAACTACTTTGACTTGCCTGATGTAGAGAGTGCTCTTCCGTAGGAAGAGATCAACCATAAAAACTTGGATGCCTCCCATGTGTCGCATGCTTTGACTATTAGAGACAGAGATGGTAATTGAAAGAATGATCGTGAAAATGGCCATGACAGAGACTCGCAAAAGTCTAGGTCTAAGTCGCGTGGTAAGTCACGCAACAAATATTGTGGGAAAAATGCTAATGTGACATGTCATCATTGCAACAAGAAGGGTCATATATACCCACAGTGTCATGAATTGCACAATGAGAAGCACAAAGAAAAGGGGAAAGACAAAGTACAAGAAAAGTCCTCTGATCGCGGCATGGTACCTACGAAATCCAGTGTGAAAATCGAGGAAATAAATGTCATGAAGACTGAGAACTCCGATGGGGAGTGCATACTTACAGCTAGTTCTTGTGATGCTATGCCATTGACCATGGTTCACTCTATGTATGCACAATGCTAGCTTTTGGATTCTAGTGCTTTGCTTCATGTTACACCATGGTGTGAGTGGTTCCACTCCTACCGCCTTGTCTCTGGTTCAGTTTGCTTGGGTGATGACAGGTCACTTACTATTGTTGGCATTGGGGATGTACGACTGCAGTTCTCTACTGGCAGTACTTTTTTGTTACAGGATGTACGTCGTGTACATGCAATTACACACAGGCTTATGTCTATCGACAGCTTGATGATGCTGGGTTTCATGTCTCTTTTGGGGATTCTGCATGAAAGATCACACATGGCAAACTTGTACTTGCTAGAGGTACCAAGGCTAGCAACCTCTATTCTCTTGTAGTAATATACGAGCACCTCTGCTTAGAGTACTAGCCACTGCACACTATAGGTGGCAAACACCCATCACCTTCACTTTATTCTTTATTCTTTTAGTGACTGTTTGAATAAAGAAAGCCCGGTCACACATTGTGACTGTTGGAGTTTCCATTTGATCTCTCTCTCTTTCTTGCTCTTACTCTCCTACCATAGCTCTTCCAAGCAATCTTTGATCCTTCTCACCTTTCAAATATGCGTTATGACAATTAATTTTTTATGTAGAATCAAGACCCAAACTCCCTTCTATGTGAGTTGTACATCTTTTTCATAGATCCATAAGGCTAGAAGATTCCAAAAAATGTACATTAGAGATAAGGTTTAGGCCATATATGGTGCATACAACTTGAGATGAATAGAATTGGTTCACGAAAATGATAGGATGCCCATGAGGGTGACAAAATCTTGAATATAAAAATGATGAGGTCTAATGGAAAAGCCTATTCATGTGTGTTTAAAACTCAAGCTTCCTATGTTTTTGCTACACTATTGCCTCCTATGTTTTTGCTACAATATTGTCTCATTGTGTGAGAGCAAGGGAGAGGAAGAAAGTGAGAATAAGTAAGAGTGAGGAACAAGGATTAAATATCTACCATTCTTCTCTACTTCTTCTCCATCCCTCCATGGTGAGCTATGGGCTAAGTATGAGTGTGCGAGGTTGAGAGTGTGAGACAATGAGGGACATAAACTAACAAGCTCTATTTCTTTTGCACTTCTTGTTAACCCTTAGAAGAACAAGGTGGAGAATCTAGAAAATTTAAAGCAAAACACAAGGCCAAGGAAAAAGTGAAACAAAAGAGGAAGGTGTGCCAAGAAGAATCTGCAAACACAAGAAGTGTAAAAAAGTCCTAAATCAAGGAGAAAGACGCACAAGAAAAAGTGCAAGTCAATACTTTTGTAAAAAGGTGAAAGGTGCACCATGATTTATTTTTAAAGTGCCGGGCTCTCACCCCTGCAATTTGTAAAGGTAGATAGGTGGTAGGAAGTTAGCTATGAAGATAGGAGGACAATGGGAAAAAGGGCCGGCCATGTAAAAAAGGGGATAAGGGGATGACTGCCCAAAAGGGATTTAGGGTTTTGTATATAAAGTTGAAAAGTGAATGAGAAGCTCATTCTTCTTCTTCTTCCTCTTCTTCTTCTTCTTCTTCTTCTTCCTCTTCTTCTTCTTCTTCTTCTTCTTCTTCTTTTTCTTCTTCTTCTTCTTGCATGCTTGCTTGAGCTTGTACTTGAGAGAGAGTGTGTGAGAGTGTGAGGGAGTGAGTGTGTGAGGGTGAGGGATCATGGTAGAGAAGCTCTACATCTTCTCCTCTCTTCTTCTCTTCTCTTCTCTTCTCTTGCTCGCGCCAATGGAGCTTGGAGCGTGGAGCTTGAGGATGGAGCTTGCTTGAAGCTTGCACTTGGATAGTGGAGCTGCCGGAGTGCTCGGGAGAGGAGAAAACTCGATCAGGCATGGAGGTAAGCTCACTACACTCATAGAGATGGATATCGCATCGGCTATGTGAGAGATAGCCATTAGTGCTCGGCTTGGAACTCTTGAAACAATAAGTGGTCTGTGGGTCTCGGCGATTGATCGCCTCTACATTTTGGTTTCGTGCTGGGACCAACGGATTCAAGCCTTGAGTATTTACGTGCGTCAAATCGAGTATTGAAGTAGGGTTGTTCCCAAACTGGTACTTGAGGTAGATAGGTAAGAAGCGAGGGAGTTTGAAGAGGTATTCGATTTCCTTAGTGAGTAGGTTTTTGGTTTTTTGGATTTGGAAAAGCAGGTTGTAGTGTAGGTGTTTTCTTTATGATTTTTGTTTACATTTAGGTAGGATAGGAGCAAAACAGTGTGAGCACACAGTAGGGTTTCTGTTGCTATGTATAACATGCCAAAATAGGGAAAAGAAGAGCAAAAAATGAAATTTTGGAGTAAATGTTGGTAAGAGGAGCAAGATTAAAGTGAATGCAAACCTAGGTAGGGCAACAAGAGGCCAGGAGTGGTAAGGGAGACTTCATTTTGCTTTTCAATGATTAGGAAGAGCTAGAGAGAGAGGAAGAGCTTGCAGGTCCAAGCCTACATCAGATCGATCGGTGTATATCGTGACTTTCAGTGAGATTCAGGTATGGAATGCCCTTGGCCCAATACCCTTGGCCCACTCTCCTCCTTGATTCCTGGAAGTTCTAATAGCTACTAGCAACATCTATATTTAGATTTTTGGCAAATAAGTGATTGGCACGCGTTTCGCTCTATGTGAAATAGGGCGCCCACCATAGTGTCCGATTTCCAAAATTGAACCAAGCGAACCGTTCAATTCCCAGAATCGGACACTTGGACAAACCCACCTAGTTCAATCGAAGGCACTGTCTAATTTTGAAAATCAGACAACCCAAAATCGAACCACTCGAACTCGAACCGTCCGATCGCGATGATCAGATCACAAAAGGGGACAAACCCATCTTGTCCAATTGGACAGGCCCTGTCCGATTTTGAAAATCAAACATTCCATGATCAAACACCTGTTAAATCGGACGTCCTATTCTTGGAATCTAATTCCTTAAATCAAATGCACAAAAATTGGACACATAAAAACACCAAGGACCACTCAACCGTCCGATCGATCAATCGGACCAACCTAGAATGGGACATTCAATTCTGATAATCGAACTCCGGAGAATCAGACCATTGAGAATCAGACAGAAAACTGTCAAAATTGGACAGTTGAACAGAATACAAATTTGACACATCTAACCCCTGAAACCGATTCAAAGACTATATAGAGCCGAAATCACATCATAGACTTATCACTGGGATGAAATCTAGAGCAAGTAGTTCAAAACTTGGCTATGAACGGTCCTTCCAATCACACATGGTATTTAGCGTACCTCCCCCAAGTAGGTTGGAGAGAAAACATGCACTAACAGGTCCTCCAAATTAGATCTTAGTGTAGTAAGGGCTCTGCATAGGCATAAGTTCTCACTTGCAAAACAGCAACCAAAAGCCCATACTCGAACAAAGACAAACAGAGACCCTAGAACCTCAACGGGCCAATCTAGCCAACAAGGGCAAAAAGGCCACACCACAAAAACATGTATATATTGCATCTAGTCAAAGCGGAACGGAACAACATCAAGCTACAACTAGGAGAATGACTAGACATGACAATCTTGAAGATAGATGCACCTTGAACGGCACTACACAGATGACCCAAGACATCAGTGGAGAATCCACATCTGGTTGTATAGTTGGGGACTCAAGGGCATGTATCAAAAGGCTTGAATCTATAAGCCAAGACCCAGAAGATGAAGACATAGTACTGCTTGCTTATCTTAGGGTCAAACTCACCGCAAAAAGAGAGTATAGCGTCTATACTCTCATCGATGAAGGAGTTGATTTTATATCTAACCTATGAAGCATGGACCCTACTAGGCCAACCAGAGCTCACATTAACTAATGCAACTCTTAGTCCTTACGAGGGACACTTACAAGCACTCATAGGGAAGTGCAAAATCCTTGTAACTATTGAAACAGAAAGCTTGCCTATCATATTCCATGTTCCTCCAAATAATGCAACTCTTAGTCCTTACGAGGGACACTCACAAGCACTCAAAGGGAAGTGCAAAATCCTTGTAACTATTGAAACAGAAAGCTTGCATATCCTATTCCATGTTCCTCAAAATAGTGCTAATTGTGAAAAGGAAGACCCTTCAAAAGGGCGATGAAGTGTGAGGCTGATTATGTAGCACAGAGGATACACTTGACACTACCGGGTGTGAGGGTAATCACAAGCTTTAGCAAGAGTGACCTCATTAAACCTCGAGGGAAAGACAAGGAACATTCTAACATATCAAGCAAGCCTTGTAACGAGAGCAAGGACTTGTTGAAAGAGTTGATACAAGCGCATGTTGGACAAAGAGAACCAGTGAGTGAGGCCATGCTTGAAACAAGAAGGTTAGGAGACAATGCCAAGCACAGGCTTTGGACTTACAAATATCGTAGAAGACCAGAAAAGAAGCCCAAGCCTTATAGACGAAGGTATCGATGGAGAGCCAGCACAATGCTGCGATGGATATCCAAAGCATTGCTACATGCTCAAGGGTATGATCTTTTTATGCGCAACTATTCGTTTGCGTAATTTACTCACGGACATACAATGAGAATTAAAAAAATTCATTGATTATGTTCCATAATGTGTGTTCTCCTTTCTCCATACAAGAGAAAATTTACAATTTCACTTACTGCCTCATCCGACGCATCTGCACTCCACCAAGATCAAATCTGCCTCTAGCTAGCATTTTTTGGTATCCCAAATGTCCCCCTAGCACCTTAACCACCTCTTACTTAATACGATCCCTGCTGGGAGACCTCTCGCCACCATCAAAGGACGATCCATGCTTCCGCGACGGTAAAAACATCCCCTCTTGGTATGGGAATTCAACACCTATCCTTAGGGGAGGTATAGGGCTCCTCCATTTTTATTTGTTCCAATACTTAATTCAATCATGATCTAATCTAGAAAATCACAAACAAGATTGATGTATTCAAGCAGTTATGACTTCAATCAATCATGCAATTTTCAAGTGATGATTAATCTAGTAGCAATCGATACTTGAATTTCACATCATCAACTCTTCCCCTTTGAATTTAACTAAGGGTATCTAGATTTTGGGGTCTCTAACTTCCTAGTTTAAAGTTTATTCTTGTAACCAAGTTTCTTGGCCTTAGGTCAGTTTCTTTAACTTAGAGCTATTTTCGTTTTTTATTTTAATCTTCTAACAGAGCTTCTAGATTAAAACTATATCCTTGTCTAGTTTCTTCAGTGTTTCGTTCTTAGTAAATTCATCTTTAATTCACTAGTCTTCTTTTCTATGGGGTTAACATTAAAATTCCTCATGATTTCTCTTGAGTTCTAGGTTTTCATGGTTTTCCTAACAGTTTCTAGCCTATAAGATGCTCTAATAATTTACCGAGTGAATACTCTAAAATCGCAGTATTTCTCAATAGACTTATTTTATTTCTATTGAATTTGGATAGATTTTTTTTTTTTGAAAAACCTGTGGTATCGAAATTAGTAAAGGGTTGTTATCCGTGCATGTGACTCCGTTAGTGACTCCCGTACTCGCAACTCCAACTGTTGCTTGCATGTTAGTAGGGTCATTTGCAATTTTCGCTTTTGAATTCTTTTTCTTCAGGGCCGTGACGGAAATATGATTCGTAGAAGAAGAAAAACATGGCAGTAATACCAGTTGGCAAGGGTGTAAGAGTCTCGATGATGATGATGGTTATTGCGGGATTCAATGGTGTAGGCCTCACAAATGGTTCTTCTTTCCTAGTGCAGAGCAATACTTATCTCTCTCTAGTAGACGGAATAGGGACAAGAGTAGAGGTATGACTTCTAACTGGACTGATAGAATAGGATAAAGTTCTTCAATGTCTTCTCTTCTCGAATTAGAGTAGAAGAGGATGAGAGACCTTCTACATATCCCCTTCCTTGGGTTGAATGGAATGATGTCTCTTTGTCTTATGGAATAGAGTCTCCTTCTTCTCGATCAGCATCTTGCCCTCGTCAATATTGCTCTTCTTCCCCTTCCTGGTCATCCCCAAACCCTCAATTTATAGTTTTGCTCGCCAAGGGGGAAGAGAGGGTGCTTACTTTTTTAGCATTTTTCAATGACATCATCGATGACAAAGAAAAAACACTTTCTTTTAGCGCTTCTAATGACATCATTGATGACATCAAAGAGAGAGCTCCATTTTTGCAGTGTGAAGATAAAAATTTGCAAATCTATGGGCCAGCAACGCATGGCGCATCGTTGGGCAATTGTCACTCCAAGGCGGTGACCAAGGCATAGACCTTGGCATCTTGGCCTTGGCATACTTGGAAATAGGATACGAAGGCTTCATTGGTGTCGTTGGTTGCATGTGAGAAGCTCCCACTAACTTGTAGGAAAAACTTTCTGAGAGGTCACCCATTTCAGCAGTGTCGTCACCGAAGTGCACTTAACTACCAAGTGACTATCCACTAGGCTAGTTCTTTTTGTTGTTCTATACTATAAACATAGTTTTAATAAGCTAGCCTTGGAGGGTCTCCCAAGTCTTTCTTCCATGAACTGGTATATAATACCTCATTAATAATAATTATTATCTTCATAATGAGAGTCAGTTTCATAAATGAATTTTCTTTGGAATGTATATGCACATTAAAATAAACTAAGTAATGGGGACATTACATTCTTCTTTCTTTAGAGAAATCGAGATATCCACATCTTGAGAGAAACTAGGGGTATTCTTTCATAAGGGTTACCTCATCGACCCAAGTGGCATCCTCTTCAGGATAATCCTTCCACTGGAGATGAGATATTCTCTAAGGGTCCTATTCCTAAGGATTCTTTCTTTTACATCCAAGATTCTATCAGGTTAAAGTTTAAGTAAAACTTGGCTCGGCATTATAACTTGTTGATCATCAAGAATATGATCTGCGTTAGGTACATAGGGCTTCAAGAGACTAACATGGAATACATCATGAACTTTTAGGGTTTCAGAAAGTTGCAGCATTAGGTCCAAGAGCCTTTATGACTTTGTAAGGTCCACAGTATCTTGGGCTTAGCTTCCTGAATTTTTCTAAGGATAAAGAACTCCTCTTTGGGCATACACAGATAAAAAACCTTGTCTCCTTCTTGGAAGATTCGCTCTTTTCTCCCTAGGTCAATATAGGCTTTCGGTCGATCCTTGGCAACTTGTATATCTTGCTTGATGGTTTTGACTTGTTCGTCCATCTCTTCAAGCATCTTCTTAGAAGCTTCAACCTTCAAGGTAGGGTTGGAGAAGTTTAGCTGAGTTAGGCATTCTTGCCCATATAGAGCTTGAAATGGGGTCATCTGAATGCTCTGATGATAGGACGCATTGTAAGAAAAGTCCACCAAAGGTAGATATCGTATCCACCATATGGGTTCTTTGCAACAATTTGCCGTAAGTATATCTTCAATGACTTGATTCACACGCTCTATCTATCCATCAGTTTGAGGATAATAAGTTGTACTAAAACAAAGTTGTGTACCAAGAGCTTTAGATAATCCCTTCCAAAAATGTAAAGTGAATAGAGAATCACGATCACTGATAATTCTTTTTGGCAATCCATGAAGTCTAAAGATTTCTTTGACAAATAACCTGGCAATATCTTAGGCTTTGTAGCTAGTTTTGACTGGAATAATGTGGGTAACCTTAGTCACCATGTCCACAATTACGATGATCGAGTTGTATCCTCCTTGAATTGAGGATAATCCAACTACAAAATCCATACTAATAAATTTCCATTTCATGGTAGGAATATCAAGTGGTTATAGCTTTCCTTGTAGCTTAACTCGTTCGGCTTTTATTCGTTGGCAACTCAAGCATTTGGTTACATATTTAAGTACGTCACTTTTGAGCTTCTCCCAATGATAGCTTTTCCTAACTACATTGAGAGTTTTAGCATAGCCAGGATATCCTGAAAATGGGGAATCATGAGCTTCCCATAGTATCTTCTTCTTAAGTTTTTAACCTGAAGGGATACATAATCTTGTCCTGAAGTAGACAAGTCCTTTGTCAACAGAGAAGTTAAGATACTTTTTCTTAAGCTTAGAATTTTGTTCTTTATTCTGAATTTCCTTCAACATTTTGCTGATATTTGGGATTATTATTTGCCTTCTCCTTGGCTAGCTCGATGATGGGATTGCTAGGCATTGATATTATTGTAGTTAGTGTTTGAGCTCTAAGAGGCTCTTCTAAGATAACTATATTGAGAAATGATTTGCGGCTTAAAGTATCTGCAACTGCATTCTCTTTGCATGGTCTACATTTGATCTCAAAATCATATTCTTTCAAGACTTCGATCACTGACGTTGCCTCATATTTACATCTGGTTGAGTGAAGATCCATTTAAGACTTTTATGGTTGATTACCAGTGAGAATTTCTTCCCAAGTAGATCATGTCTCCATAACTTAAGAGCACGGATAATTGCAAGTAATTCCAGGTCATGAGTAGCATAATTTCTCTCGTGAGTCTTCAATTTTCTAGAGGAATATGCTATTGGATGTCCTTCTTGCATGAGTACAAATCCCAAAGCAAGAGAGCTCGCATTGGTCTCACCACTTTGAATCCTTTGCTAAGATCGGGTAGTTTGAGGATCGCGGCTGTGACTAAACTTAGCTTGAGCCTATCAAAGCTAGACTGTTCAACTTGGTTCCATTTAATGGCAACTCGCTTCTTGAGTAGGTCGGTGAGGGGTGCAGCAATCAAAGCATAATTCTTGATAAAGATCCGATACCATCATGTTAAACCCAAAAAGCTACAAACTTCACTTACAATGGTTGGAGGTGGCCAATCTTGTACATCCTTGATCTACTGAAATTTTCTCTGGTGAAACTATAAACCCTAAATACTCGATTTGCTTCTTGAAGAACGCACACTTCTTCTTCTTAGCATACAGCTTGTAAGTCCGCATTGTCTCAAGAATTGTCTACAGTTGTGACTCATGACTTCCTTCATCCTTGGAATATGTTAAGATGTCGTCAAAGAATACAAGGACGAAATCATCAAGATAAGGTCTGAATATATCTTGCATTAATCTATTGAAGGTAGCAAGGGCATTTGTTAATCCAAATCGCATTACAATAAACTCGTATTGACCATACATTGTGCTAAAAGCAGTTTTTGGGATATCTTCTTGCTTGATTCAGATCTCGTAGTACCTTGATCTGAGATCAATCTTGGAGAAAAACTTCACTCCTTGTAGTCGATCAAGCAGTTCGTCGATCCTTGGAATCAGATACTTATTCTTGATTGTTACCTGATTTTGCCCTCAATAATCAATGCAAAGACGTAGAGTCCCATCCTTCTTTTTTTGAAATAACACCAGAGCTCCCCAGGGTGAGTTACTGGGTCTAATGTATCCCTCATCTAAGAGTTGTTTGAGTTGTTCCTTTAGTTCTATGGCTTTCGGAATGGACATTTGATATGGTTGCTTTGCAACTTGTGCAGCTTTTGGTACTAGCTTGATTTCGTAGTCTTCTCTCTGTGGTTGAAGTTTAGTTAATTCTTCAAGAAATACATCAGCAAATTTCCTAAGCCATGATGGTTCATCTTCAGCTTATTTATCCTATTCAATCTTATTTAATTTGATTAGGTATATAGGTGACCCTTTTCTTAAACCTTTAGCAATTCGAGAAGCTTTCATTAATTGAATCTTTGGTTTCCGTGCTTCTCCTGGTGTCGTCACTTGTTGTCCTAGAATATTCAAGAATGTGACTTGGCCCTTTTCACAATGAATATGAGCATCCCTGGGAATTAATTGGTACATTCCTAACAAGCACTCATAGGTTCCCAAGTTCATCACTCTAAATTGCATATTGGTCTAATTTCCACCCAAATTAAACTCCACCTTACTTGTCTACTCTGTTGAGGAAACTTCTTTTCCATCAACTAACTCAACTATCAGGCAAGGTGCATGCATTGTGTATATGCCTAGTTTTCTAGCACACCTTGGTGATATGAATGAATGTGTGCTTCCACAATCAATCAAAATTTTAAAGGGTTTACCGTTATAGGTTGATTGTGTTTGAATCACTAAGAACTATCGATTCAGCCCCTTCTTGTTGAGAGAGGTGTGAATTCTCGCTCTCTCCATGTGGGTTTCCAAGGTGGGATCTTCATCATCTTCTACTTCCTTGAGGGTTATGCCGACAACTCTTATTCTAGCTGTGGCTATCCGGCTCCAGTCATTACGAAACTTGCTTTGGCATTCATTATGTCTGAGTTTTGGGCATCGCCTTTGGATGTGGCCAGGTTCGTTACAATAATACCACCTGAAAGTTTTCTTATTACCACTAGTAAAGTTCTCCACCACCGACGTCTTAGCTTTCTTGCTATTAGCAGATTGGAATTGACCTTGGGCTCTTTTTGCATAGCCCCTAGTTATATTTCTGTTTTGGAACTTATTATTCCAAGGCTTATTGTTTCTTAGTTTGGACTGGAGTTCATGTACAATCGGTCTTGCTCTTATCAATGCGTCTTGGAGGTCGGATGGACACATTCCTTCAAGCCGTGTGTTCAAGGGATTATCCAATCTGTGGAAAAACTTGGATACTTGTTACGCAATATCCTTAGATAGTGCATACTCTAGAAGTGTTACAAACTTTGAGTAGTGTCATTCCAAGTTGCTTTAGATTTGTTTACCTATCCTAGATCTACAAGTTTCCTTGGTAGTGTTGGTGAAGGATTCATATGGTTTTGTGCTCCTAATATTTTACATCATTAGAGTGTAGACACCAATTGAGTCATTACAGCACCTTGACCAAATCTTGGTGCATGGTCTATTGATAAGGATACACGTATATCATTGGAAGAGGCAAAAGATCTACAAAGGTTGGGATTCTTGTTGAAGTTAGATATAATGTCTCCCAGGAGCTCATGTGTTTTAGTGGGGATATGCTCTTCTCAAAGATAATAACTTCCTTCAATAATAAGTATCAAAGTGTAAAAGTTTTTTTGTTGGCATTGGAAACTCATAAGGAGTTTAGATACAATACACAAAAAGGACAGTGTATTGCTACCTCTTGTGTAAGGGAGGAAATTGTCATTTTGCAATGAGTCTCACACACGTCATGTGAGCACATAGGGACTTTGGGAAGAAGGGGTGCATTATTGACTAACATTATCAAGGTTTGTGAGTTGCTTCTAGCAAGATTTTCAAATAAGAGGCAAAACATGCAACGTACCTTTGCTAAAAACACATATACTACATTCTCTTATGAGTTTTAAACCTTGATGAAGCCTTGGATGAAGCTAGCAATGAGTTTATGAACCAAAAGGATTTGATAAAGGTGGAGCTATCATAATCATAATCAAGCTATTGTTGTCATATAAGCTTGGCAATACCATAAGGGTTTGTGATGCTTTGGTACATGACAATAACTAGGGTACTACCAACATTGCTAATTTTTGTTTCATTTTGGTATTGAAGAGAATTCATACTTGGGAATAATAGTCTTTGAAATGTGATTTTCTCCTTGACCAAAGGGTGTAACTATGCAATCTACTTTTCATCTACACTAGAACTATCAAGAGCTAAGAAATGACGAAAGGTAATACTAGAAGAAGAATCAAAGGCCACAACATAGGTGTTCCATCACTTGTTCACATAAAACAAGGCGACAACCATTTTGGAAAGGGTACCCAAATGGTTAATGGAGGATATCATGATGGGGAACTTTGTCATGAATACCCTATGGTTGCAATGCATCATCCAGCCCCTCCTAGCAAAAGCCCATAAGGTCCTCCACAAAGAAAGCAAAAAAAAGAGAGAGAGAGAGGAGGGAAAATCAATTTTATCCTCTAAAACATCTATTGAAGGGGGGGGGAAAGAGTAAAAAGCTACATGTTGATTAGCAAAGAAGAGATCCAAGAAGGACATGAAAAGTTAGAAGAAAGGATTATGAAGTCTCTCCCAAAATGTAGAAGAGATCATGGCCAAGAGGAAAAAGGAAGTTCAAGCTCATGTAAATGTAAAGAGAAAATAATAGAAAACTTGCAAATAGTTGACATGGTAACCATTCAAATCTTAATAGCACCAATTGAAAGGATGCTAACAAAAAATTTTAAATTACCCACGGCTAAGGCAGTTAAAGAGACCATTGAAAAGACTCAAAAGGAGGAACAATGTCTTGTTGAGATCACCAAGGATCCATTAGAGCACCCCATAGGGCAAAACAGAGCAAGAAGACTATGATCCCTAGAGAAACTTCATGAAGAACTTTGGAATAGATAAAGGAAAAATTATCATAGCCAAACAAGAACTTCAGAATTGTCTAGATGAAACTCAAGAATCCCATAAGAAATTACTTTTACAATTAGATTACTAGATGTAGGATTTCCAGACACAGCTCAAAGAGTGTAACTTAGTAGTTGAAAGAAGTGAAATGCTACAAAAACAATAGGAAGAGATCAAGGGTTAACTAGCATAAGTCATGCTTAAACTTGCACAAGAGAAAGCAAAGACAAACTCTACATGAGTGAGAGAAATGGAAGCATGAATAGGTGCAAGGACAATGGAGAGTTGCATGCATAAGCTTATAACAAACCATTGTAGCAAACCTAGAAAGAGCCATTGGCCTAGTGGAGAATGAGACCCAAAGAGTTCATGAAGAAATCATATTCTTGTTTATCAAAGCAAAAACAAGGACTTCAGGATTGTTTAGATGAAACTCACAAACCCTTATAAGAAATTCATTTTACAATTAGATTAGCAGATGTAGAGCCTCCACACACAACACAAAAAGTGTGACTTAGTAGCTAAAGCTAAGGAGGAAGAAGTGTAATGGCTATAAAAATAGTAGGAAGAGATCAAGGATTGACTAGCACAAGTCACATTCCAACTTGCACAAGAGAAGACAAGCCTAATAGGAGCCACTGGCCTAGTCAAGAATGAGGCCAAAAGACTTTATGAAGAAATACTAACAAAAATAGCTATTAATTTAAGTGTAGCATTATATAATGAGAGTAAGCTCAAGGTCTAGGTTGATACTTGCAAATATTTAATGGCCAAGTAGTAAGAGCTTTTTCGAGAGGCAATCCTACTAGTTTATACACCACACACACAAGTTCTTGAAGACCAAAAGGCTCAATTGGTGTTGGTCACCTCCACCCTAGAGAGCACATAACAAATTTGTGAGACAACTTGATATCTCTTGAGCACACAAAGGAAGCTTTAGTTTACCACTTATGAAACAAAGGCTATGGTGACCAAGAATTGAAGGTAGTCAAGTTATGGTGATTAGAGACATGAAGGCAAGACATACTTGTAGCTCTTGAGCCACCTATTGTTATGGCACCCCATAGAGCCACCAAAGCCCTTGGACTATGATGTAGAAGGAATAGTGGAACAATAATAGGCATAGAAAATCGAGGAAGACACCCAAGAGTAAAGAGAGGCTTATAGAAAAATGATAAGGATGTATAGTAGACAATAGATTTTCCATGTACACACATCCCTTCTATTTAGACCCCCTCATTCTAACTCCATGAGGATGTCAAAGATTATCTTTTTAATAAAATTTGCCTTCAATTAAATGCTTTTCTCCCTTGATGGTCTTAAGCTCTACTTGTAACCCAAGAAAGGAGGAAAAGAGAGAGAGAGAGAGAGGGAAAAAGTCAAGGATCTCAACTTAGATAGGCACACCATACATTCACCTAGGTTGCATTCGAAGAGCATCCTTAACCTAAATAACGGTCAAATTCACATCGACTTGAGCATATTATATGGTGGCACATCAAGATTTGAGGAAATTATCAAATACTACTTACGATTCTATCGATGGATTTTAAATTGAAAGCTCTTTGATCAACAAACTATGTTTACATACCGAAGAAATCATCATGTTGTCACAAGCTTGCAAGCATTTGTCTTCAAGTATCTAGCCTCAACTAGCATGAAGCTTCAAGTATCTAGCCTCAACTAGCATGAAACTTGCAAGGTCTTAAAAGTTTGGAAATTTCAAAATGGATTTTTTGTTTTTGTGTCTTAGAGATTATCTAACACTTTAGAAAAAAAGTTAAATAGTTAAATTGGTTAAAATACTTAGATGAGTTAAATTAGTAAAAATAGATAAACTAGTTTAAATTAGTTAGATAATTTACTTAATTAATTAATTATAAATCTAAATTATTTTAGGATTTTTTGATAAGAGATAAACATAAGTTAGCTTAAAAATTTTAGATAAAATTTGTATATAAACTAGATATCACTTCAAATATTAGAGTTTTTAGAGTGGTCGAAATGGTTTCAAATATACATTTGAAAAGACTTTTGTTTGGATATATATTCATTAAAATTCCAATGATGGTATATTATCCATATCCAAACCATTTTTTGGATGATTAATGCTACCTAGACATTTACTATACTTAGGGATCCCTAAGCTAGACACAGTTGATGGCCTTGGTTGATTGTGATCATAAGTCTCTCTTTAAGACTCTCCTATAAATCCTTCCTTCTTAAACTAGATAATATCAATCTTTTTTTTTTTGACCCTCTAGACCTTGCTCCTAGTACACAACCTCAAGACATGTCAAGGGTAGGAAATCATGGGCTTGCTATAATAACTTATCACCCTAAGATGTGCATTGTATAATAAAAGCTTCCACCAAGTAGGTCCTAAAGTGTGTGACAAGATTTCAAGTTTACTAAGAATCAATCAACTACAATCAACCCATCTCCTAGTTGCACTTGCATGCATACTAGTCACTACACAAGTAAATTAGACACACAGTTACGAAGAACACAAGTTGACTTAGGGGTTTTGTGCAAATTCCACTAAAAGCTCCTCAACCTCAATGACCCCTTTATTGTCATGATCTATGTTTTTTTCTTCCATGGTGCAACTACCTCCAAGTAGCCATCATATCTCCACCCTTAAGCCACATCTTCTTCATTTATCATTTTATAGTATACTAGTTAGCTTCATCTTCATATGATCCACCCCATCATCAATAACATTCCTTCATCAGCCACACATCCCTCCTCTATTATGACTTCTTTATTAACTATCCTAGCATTCCTCATCTTTGGTGCAAGCAATAAATGCCACCATTGACATGGGTTCCATGAGATTGGCACTTATCCAAGAGGGGAATAATATTAGCTACAATATGCAACAAGATGTGAGATTAGGCTATGAATACACTATGTTTTTCATGGATAATTTCTATGCAGCAATGGATTATATTATTATTATTGTGATGTGATTTTTAGCACAATTTTTTGATGTAAAATTGAGGGTCAAATGCAAGTTGTATATCCTTTGGATGTTAGAAGATATACTAGTTAGAATATTCATTAGGGATAAGGTTTATGCAATGTATGGTGCAACAACTTGAGATGACCGCTCAGTCCATGAAAATGGATAGGTTATCCACGAGGGTGAGAAACCTTGGAAATGTATATAAAAAGGATGATATCTAATGGAAAAGACTATTGATGTGTCTACAAACTCAAGCTTCCTACCTTCTTGCTACTCTTGCCTCATTGTATGAGAGTTATAGAGAAGAGTGAGAGTGTGTGAGGGTGAGGGTGAAGGATAAGGAGTGAATCTCTACTATTCTTCTATGCTTCTTCTGTACTTCTACTCCATCCCTCCATGGTGAGTTGTGAGTTGAGTGTGAATATGTGAGATTGTGATTGTGAGAGAATGAGGGATGTGCAATGAGAAGCTCTCTTTCTTCTCTACTTCTTCTCCATCCCTCCATGGTAAGTTGTGAGTTGAGTGTGAGTATGCCAGCCATTTGATCGTGCAAATTCTAATTCAAGTGATGAATGCTTCACTCTCCTTCAACAAACTTCCCCACTACTGTAGCGCTCTTCAAGTCTGAATTCTTGTTTGGTTTCACATTTTGTGTTGGATCTTTAGTATGTGCCAAGCCTCTCATACCTTTATTGTATGTTGAATCAAGGTAAAACACTATCAAAACATCTTGTAACTAAGACACAGAGTGCATTAGCAATCCTCATTTCAAAGACTATAAGACATCAAAATTTGGAGGAATCATTACACTCAAATTTGATGGATTAGGAGTAGGTTGTGGTTTTGGGTCCATCCCCAACACTATGTCTAAGAGCTCATAAAAATTAAGAATATTTGTGATTTTAAACTTCCACAAACTATAGTTTCTACCATCTAACTTAATTTTAGTGAAGGCTGGTAGACAAATCTTCAATATGTTGATTGCGATTACAACAACACCATCTCTTGATGTACCATCTAACTTAATTTTAGTGAAGGCTAGTAGACAAATCCTCAATGTGTTGATTGTGATTGCAACAACACCATCTCTTGATGTGCCAAAACTACTTTCAAATAATGACATTCTATTGAAGCCCATGTCTCTCATATACTTTGTGATCCCTAGAGGTCCCTAGGATTTGTTAGTGTGTAAAAATTACATGATATAGTATTCAGAATCTGAATGAGAAATAGAGAGTATATAACAAATAAGATTAGAAAAGAAACTTCTTTAATTACAAAAAATTAAATCGAAGATGGTTCTATCCACCCATGCACTTTGATTGTAAAGCTTAGGTGGTGATCTAGATAGATAATAGATGAAGAAATTAAGGCCAACATTAATAACTTAGACTACATGAAAGATAGATAGATGATGGCTTTCAAGGGGTCACTTTTATAGCCCAAGAAGGTGATGAGATTGGCCTCTCTAATCTAGTATATTATAAACTTTCCCTACTCATCCAAGGAATATTCCCTTTGTCATCCCCATTCAAGTGCCCATTAGGGGAGATTTGGACTCAAGTTTGGGCCTTTTAGTCTTAGAGGGAGAAAGCCTCTCAACAAATAGGGCAAGAGCTAAAGTTATGGTAAAATAAGGGTGTTTCAATTTTAAAGTTTTTATCTCATATTTAGACATTTTTAAAATAAGGAATTCTTAGGTATTTTTGGAGCAAAAATTCATGGAGACAAACTATAGGAGGTATTAGTACAATTAAAGACATTAGATAGAGACATTTCTTATTAGTCCAATATAACCTTATTGTGTCCCAGTCATTTTTTCAAAATTCTTGAGTAATACACCCAAACATGTTCCCTCCATTGTAGTATTCCTCTCTCTTTCTCAAAAATCTCAAAGGGTTCAAGAAATTCTATGCCCTCCCTTTATTTTTGCAGAGGATTTTCTATTCTCTCTTTTCACTTGATGTCCTCTTCTTCTTCATCTTCTATTCCAATGGAAGCTTCACATCCTCGATGTTCTTCGTCTTCTATCAAAGCAATCATAATATATAACAATTTTGGCATTGACAACAATAGGTGGATTTCTACTACCATTGATGTTGGTTCTTGGGTCATGTTACAAACAAAGAAGAGGAGAAAACATGGAAATAAATTCATTGACACTTACAAGAGGCGAGTTAAGGATTTCAAGCTCAAAAGGCTGAGAAAAAAATGGAGGTGCTTATACCACATGCATATATGCACTCAAATTTGTGCTTTGCAAAGCTAGCCCATTGGCATGCCATGCCATATACCAAACTTTAAGTTTACTAGAATATTTCAATAAGCTTTAAACTCGATTTTATGTTTCACAAATTTGTTAAATTGTGTCTATGTTTGCACATATATATCCATCAAACCTCAAAGGTTGGCACTAAGAGATATGCAAGGTAGTAGAGATGCATATGCAAGTGGTATTGAGACATTCCTATGCATTGCACAATTAATTAGATTCTCAACCATCTCTTCTCTAAAGAGAAGAAGGTCATCATCCATGTAATTTGTCAAATGATCACCCTACAATAAATTGTATAAAATGAGGATAATCATATAGTCATTAACAAAAATACTATGCTATGCTAATTTAAGAAAAAATAAACTTACATTGTTGGTTTGCATCCCAAGCGAATGCTCTAGGAGCAATTTGTCATTATAACAAATTCAATAAGAGCTTCAAAAGAGGGACCAAGCATATCAAGCACCTCACAACTCTGCTTGTGCAAACTAGTGTGTCTCTCATGAATCTCATTGATCACATTGCTAGCATTGGTCTCCCTGGCCTCTGTCTCATATGTCTCCCTTCCTTCTTGGTTGGTTACCCTCTAAGCATTTAACCTTGTCTGGTGGGAGTGTGAGGGTTCTCCTGTTACCTCAGTCACCTTCACCTTCCTGCTCCTTTTGTAAGAGGAGGGATTTCCAAAATTCCCTTTATTATTCTATCAAAAATGTCATCTAGGCTCAATAATTTGTTGTATCCGAACCTCAATATAGGGGAAGGAACGTGAAGTCCCTCTATATTATTGTAATTCTATGTGCATGAGCTGCAAGAATATAGAAATCCAAGAAGAACTCCACCATAAAGTCTTTTGTAGCTTCATGCAAACAATCTAGTATCAAGGAATGTATCTATAGTCTAGATCTCTTCTTTAGCAAATAGACCAGTCAAGATTAGGGATATATCTTTAGCCGGCCTAGTTAACCTCGTAGAAGCACCAATGGGTCAAGAGACAACCATCATGGCAGGTACCAGCTCTAATGAGAACGACCTTGATGTGAACCTTAACATGGCAAAGTACCTAGACGACATCCGACGACTTATCACACAGTACGACTAGCAGACAAGGATAGCACATCATGGAAGACAATAGCCAATATCATAGCCAACCTTGAGGAGGAGATGAGTGTAATGTCCCCATTACTTAGTTTATTTTAATAAACAATGTGTGTATACATTCCAAAGAAATTTGATTTATGTTGCATATTTTTTTAAAAAAATTATGAAACTGGCTCTACTTATGAAGATAATTTTTATTATTAATAAGGTATTATATGCCACTTCATAGAAAAAAAGACTTGGAATTCCCTCCCAAGACTAGCTCATTAAAACTGTATTTGTAGTATAGAACAACAAAAAGAACTAGCCTAGTGGATAGTCACTTGGCAATTAAGTGCACTCGGGTGGCGACACTATCGGGATGGGTGACCTCCTGATGATAATATTTTCCTACAAGCTAGTGGGAGCTTCTCACGCACAGCCAAGTGCGCCAACGAAGTCTTTGTAGCTCATTGCCAAGTACACTAAGGTCTATGCCTTGGTCGCTGCCTTGGAGTGATGCCCGCCCCAATCACACAGTGCACAGTGCGGTGCTCGCCCCAACCACGTAGTGCGCACTGCGGTGCTCGCCCATATATTCGTGCTATGAAAATGGAGCCCCTCCTTGACGTCGTCAAAAAACACTAAAAGAAAGCGTTTTCTCTTTGTCGTCAATGATGTCATCAAAAATGCTAAAAAGCAAGTGCCCTCTCCTTTACCCTTCCCCTCAGTTACTATATAAACAGGGGTAGAGCGTCACGTCAGGAACACACACAGACACACAACGATCCATTCAAATGTCTCTCTACTGAGCTTCTCACCGTGCAGCCAATGGCGCCAACGAAATCTTTGTAGCTTGTTGCCAAGTATGCCAAGGTCTATGCCTTGGTCGCTGCCTTGGAGTGACGCCCGCCCGGCCACGCGGCACACAATGCAGTGCTCGCCCATATATTCGCGCTATGAAAATGGAGCCCCTCCCTGATGTCATCAATGATGTCGTCAAAAAACACTAAAAGAAAGCATTCTCTCTTTGTCGTCGATGATGTCATCAAAAATGCTAAAAAATAGGCACCCTCTCTTTTACCCCCCCCCCCCCCTCGGGTTTCTATATAAACAGGGGTAGAGCATCACGTCAAGAACACACACAATGATCCATGCAGATGTCTCTCTGCTGCTATTGATGCAAGGAAGCTCTACTACAATCAGCCGAGCCTCTCTTTCTCTCTCTCGAGACATACACCGATGACACCTTCATATGAGAATACATGGGATTATTGCTTAAGGCTAGAGCTAGGTCCTCCATACCCACATGAGATTGTACCATTTGGAGCTCATTGTTACTAGATAGAGCTCTATCTTTTACACATAGCCATAGTTAGTTTCCTTTCTTATTTTGCTTTGTGCTACATACATATTTTGCCCACACAATTGTACCATCATACACATGATTGTAACTCATGGTCTCATAGGTCATTTTGGCCTTTTATAGACGTTAATCTATCATTTCTCATTTCTCTCCACCCCTACGCGGAAGCACTGCCCAAACCCATCAAGCTTCTTCCATGACTCCCAAGAGATGTCGAGATGCTGAGCGAGGTCATGCTTAGAGAGCTCTCCAACACAAGAAAGTGGTCGCCACTGCTGCTGAGGGAACTCAACACGATGCAGAAGCACAAGCGAAAGTTAACCCCAAACCCATTCAAACTGAAGAGCTAGTCATCCCACAACAAATTGAGGTCACGGCTATAAACTGTAATCACGATGGATGGCCAAATGGGGATAATCAGGTTAATACATAAGAAAAGGATCACGATTAGTTAGAACTTACTTAGACTTGTAAAAGCATGTTAGCATTATCAAATGCTTTTTAGGAAGGAACACATAAATTAGTGAAGGGGATAGATTCTATGCATCACATTGACAACTGTGTTAAAATGTATTATAGTTATGACAGCTTTTGGATTTGTGAATGATGAGTTATGGCTATTATGATTCCGGGCTTGCACAACCGGAGGAGTTGTGGATTGTGGTGGTTCGGGACATTGGGGTCCCCAACCCAATGCTCCCTTACACTCTGTGGAGTAGTGTGGAAAAACTCACCTATGGGTAGGGGTCCTACGCTCCCAAGGTAGGTAGGTGTTTTTGGTTTTTGATCACTCAAGCACCTAAGAGGGAAAAGGGCCGAGTGGTAAGTGCCCCTATTATGTAGGATGACTCTGAAGGCTCAAGGAATCTTAGAGGGGCTCTGAGCCAATAAATTCCATGTTGACCACGAATGGAGTACAATCACATACAACCCAAACCCGAGGGATTGGAATGTCCTATCCTAGGTTGGACTGTGTCTTTCTGTGGAAATATGGTTTTATATCACTCCGATGATTCTGGATGTTCTTATGAAATAAAGTATCTGATTTTCAAGTTGTTTGTTATGTGCTAAAGATTGAGTTTAACGAACCCAGTTTAATGTAGGTAATAAAAGGAAGTTGATTTTATGTGTCCAAATAGTGTGGTAGTATGCTCTGCTAATTAGAAAACTAAGCAAACCCCATCGAGGAAAGTGGGAGGCTTCGATCCTAACAATTGGACGCCTATGGCAAGGTGAACCCGATAAGTCGAGTAACTTTCCAACACTAGATAGAGCTGATTAAATTGTGATCCACCCAATATCAGTAGGATTAGTTACCAGATTTAACATTATTTTAAGGGGCCGGAGCTGAGATTTTATCTTATGGGTAGGGGGATCAAGTTACACTCTCCCTCATCTCTCACTCTCTTTAAACCAAGTGCGATGTTAACCTCACTCCTGCCTTTGATTGATTACAAAGTGCTCTTTCTTAGGTGGGCATTAGATTATTGTTAGGGGTGACTTGTCTATGCTTCCCATGTGAAGTAGAACTGAGATTCCCATGTTCAACTAAGTCCGAGGTTTTCCATGGGGAGACGGGATGGTGATGTGCATGGATATGAATTTCTATCAACTACTAAGAGGACTCCTCTGGGTCTGTTAGATGAGGCACCTCACAAGGACACTAGGAACGATAGCATTGCAACTCATGGTGAGTTATAGCCAAGAGAAAAGGACTTAGAGGTTGCATCGAGAGAGAGAGCTCAATGAGGTTCATAAGATCCTAGCCAAAGGAACAAAATGGGAGGTAATACCGCTTAGGAATAGAGCCCTAGAAGCCAACCTTACAATTATTGAGCTACTCACAAAAAGATTGCTGAACAATACCATCACTAAGCAAAGTGAGCAACCTTGGCAACATCAGTGTTGCTAACCATGGGAGTTACCCCAAACACCAAGAGCCAAACAAAAATACCCATAGTTGTAAAGTAACTCAATAAATACCAAGTCGGTGATGACCCCTACAACTTTGTAGAGCAATTTGAGAAGGTGTGTAAGGCTAACAACCTCATAGACCCCACTCAATGAGCACAAACATTCAGTCTTTGCTTGAGAGATAGGGAAAGGATTTGGTTTACCAATCTAGATAATGTTGAATGCAATAACTTCACTTAGTTGAAGGATCTCTTCATCAAGAGATTCTCGGAGGTAGGATACTCTGATAACCTCATTGTTAAGTTGATGAATGTCAGTCAAAAAGACAAAGAGGACATATGAGACTACATCACACATGTGAGGAGTCTCTATAAGAAGATACCTCCAGAGTTGAGTGACCCGATGAGAGAGCAGCCTCTACCATATTCATTAACGGGATGCACAATGAAAAACTTTATAAGGCCCTAGTGAGAAACTCAAACATGTAAAGGGATATGCTTGCAAGAGTCTTTGAGGAACCCATATGGATAGATGACTTACTCAAGGAGAGAAGCTCTCAGGCTACACAGCAAGGGTGCAATACATTTAGAAATGCCAAGAGAGCTAGAACAACTAGTGAATGAGCAGCCCCCAACCAACAAGAAAAAGAAAAGAGTGTTGACCAGATCCAATCTATAGCCAATCTAAAATAGGAGTTGGCCAGACTGCAAGAGTTAATGCAAAGGCCAGTAGTACGACCTCATATGCAGTCTGTGCACTGTGGAGGAGCCATCAACCATCTGAATCTCACAATCACAAATCAAGGCCTTGTGCCAATTGTGGAAGATTGTGACCCATCCACCAAGCAATGCTCTAGTGTACTTTGTGGGGGAACCACTAGAGGAAGATTCATACGTGAACCCTTATGTCTCTTATGATAAAGAGGGTAATCCCATATTGATGGACTATAGATTTGTGTTGATTATGACCTTAGGTAGAGGGAGAGGTAAAGGTCTAGGAGGAACTTAGAACTAGGAGCCCATAGCATGTTGGATGTGTGGCCATCCAAGGCATGTATCATCTTGCTGCTCTGAAAAGAAGCAAGAAAATATAGAAAAGGCTTGACTTGAGGGGCCTCGAATGTCGAGTCACACACCTATTTGCCGATTTCCCTAGGCAAAAACCCTCCACTAGCTTAGCAATCATACCATATGTGCCACGTAGACTCTTTTGTGTCGAGTCACCTAGCAAAAATGCCACACCTATCCCCATAAATGTCATTACACAAGCTCAAACAAAGCAAGTTGATATCTCATTCCCTAGACCTAACAACCTAGATGCATTCTCTATAGGGAATAAGAGACGATAACAGAGGAAAAAGAGGACTGAGAAAAAAATAATGCTCAACACAAAGAGTGAGACCACATTAACAAAAGGAAAATAGGTCACTGATGTTGAAGCAAAAACATCTACTCCTAAGATGAGAGGGAAGGAAAGCAATAGGGTTGGAGAGTACCCTGACCCCAACCAATAGCTAACGACTTTGGATAAGGTCAAGAAATGGATAAAGGAAGCACAAACTCACTTGCAAGAAGCTAAGCCTATCATTGAGGATGAGATCAATGAACTCTCAAGCCCACCAATCTCTCCCACATATTTAAGAGCATGAGAGACAATACCACCGCATGAACAGTTGCATAGGCAATGACTAGGCAAACGGCTTAAGAGCATTGGCAGGAAGCCCATGAAGCTGAGGAAAAGATGGATGGAAAATTGATAGCCACACTAATAACAACTCCTATGACATTGTCATTGGGAGAATTGCTTAGGCAAAACTCTGCACTATGGCAAGAGTTGAAGCGATGGCTAAAACACAATAGTGAACATAAATTGCAAGACTTCCCAAATCACAATGCCATGACACACATACCAAGCCTAACGATGAATTCAATATCTAAGTCCCCACAAGTGAATGCCTTTTGGGAAGGCACTGAGATGCACGTAGTCTTACCTGTCATTGCCTTGGGAGTTACTACATGAAAGGCAATAGTAGACACAGAAGCAAGGGTTAGTGTACATAGTCACATAATCCTACAAGCTTAGGGAAACTGCACAATTCAATGTCACTCTAATGAATGGGATGAAGGTTAGACCTTTCAGAGTCATGAAGGATTGGCCTCTAAAGATAGCGGGAATTCAATTCTTTGTAAACTTCATAGTTATGAAGGGAGTGGATTATGATATCCTACTAGGCAAGCCTTGGATGAGGAATGCCAGAGTGATAGAGGACTAGGATAATGGCCTAATATTCTTAGGCAATAGATCAGAAGTAGTGTAGAGATGGACACTTAGAAAACCTCACAAGTGGACTTAGATGCCATCTCTATCCTGTTAAAGGGTGACTTGAGGACTAGAAGTGATTGTGAACCTCTAACAAGGTACATTCCTTGCCCTAAGGATGAGCATGCATGGATGCATGTATTGGCAACCATTGATCTCACATTCTCAGAGGATGAGGATGAATATAGGCAAGTTGTAGACTCAGCTTAGCAAACCTAACAATGCCATCACTTCTAACCTAATCATAGTGCCCCCATGCATGATGGCCAGGATTCTCATCATCCAACCAAGGCCAATCACCTATCGTGTCCTAGCAAACAAATTGGAACTCCACAAAATCCTCGAGTACCTCTCAAGTAAGCTATCTTGTGACCTAGCCTGCCAATTTAAAGCCTCTCAAGGATCTTATGGAAAGCAAGGAATGGCAATGGACTAAGGTGCACGACCTAAACCTGTCATATAATTGGACTCTCATAACAAATGAGATAGAGCTTGAGAATAGAAACACTACAAGCGACACACAATCCTAGTATGAAGATTCCGATGATGCAAATGAACACTATTGTTTCATTAGTAAGGAGAGCAAAGAGGAAGTAGAGACCATAGAATGTGACATGGATGGAAGAGTGATTGAGCAAATTAGAGCACACACTAAACCCTGAGAGGTCAACACATTTCGAGTGAGCAAAGGAGTTTCCAAGGTAGATTGCAATCGAGCTTGGCTAGAATGCCTAGAGGTGGTAGATTATGAGCGAGCAAGATTATTTTAACTTTGCACCACACCATTATTTAGAGTGGAGTCAGCTTCAAAGTTGCAACCATGAGGGGACACAACCTCTTCTAGTGAGGATGACAAGTACAACTCCAAGTCGGAGGGGTGAACTCTGATAGTGATCCTAAAATACCTTGACCACCTGGGACCCAATGCACCAAAGGGAACCTTCCAGTCCACCTAAGGTGCAAGAGGCTAAAGGAGGAGAAAAAGAAACCATAAAGGTCTTCAAAGAAACCCTAGGAACTACCCATGCACTTCACGAAGTACGAAAAGGGTGATCAAATAGTAGTGCTAGTAGGAGCCAAACAAAAAGGGCAAGCAAGTGAACCCATCAGCCAAGATTAAGTAGGTCAACTCGGCAAGAGAGGAGGACAAGCCTTGACCCATGTACATAGCAGATGACCTAACCGAGGAGGAAGAGAACAATCTCATAAATCTCTTACAGGAATTTCCTGATGTGTTTGCATGGGTGAGCTGAAGGGAATAGATCCAAGTATGGTGACTCACAATATTCTCATGATCCGTGAAGCAGTACTACCAATCAAGCAATGACCATACGCAATGAATCCTAAGCATGAACATGAAATAAAGAAATAGATTGATAAGCTATTGAGGGAAAGATTCATCTAGAAGATAGAGCACACATATTGGGTATCACCCATAGTTATAATCATGAAAACTAATGGGCATATTCGACTGGGTATCAACCATAGTCATAGTCATGAAAAAGAATGGGAAGATTCAAGTGTGCATAAACTATAATAAAGTCTGTGCAACTACAAAGAGAGACAACTACTTGTTATCATACATGGAACACATGCTAGAGAGAGTGGTAGGAAAGAAAGACTACAATTTTTTGGATAGCTTCTCAGGCTATAACCAAGTGCAAGTCCATCCAGCACAAGACAGCATTCACTACCGAATGGGGGATGTTTGCCTACATAATTATGCCATTTGGACTAACCAATGCTCTTTCCATCCTCTAGTGCCTCATGTGTGCCAACTTCAAGGACATGCTCAGAAAATGGTTGGAAGTCTTCGTTGATGGCCCATGCGTCTACACCAATTGGGAAGAGCTCTTGGAAAAGTTGTGAATAGTCTTTGAACGATGTCGACAATATAGTCTCTCACTGAACCCCTTAAAGTGCCAATTTTGAGTGAAGCATGGTTGTATTTTAGGGTACGTTGTGTCAAGGACTGGGATAGCCACAGACTTCTCTAAAGTCAAGGTGATTATAGGCCTTCCCCCTCCGACCAACTTCAAGGGGGTTCAATATTTCTTAGGTCACATAAGATACTACTACCGACAATTTGTGCTGAACTATGCATTGATTGCTAGATCTTTGTACAAGTTATGAATAATATTTGAGTGGACCGAAGAATGTCAAAAGGCCTATGAAAGGCTTAAAAAGGCTCTAACTTCAGCTTCTATCTTAAGAGCATCAGATTAGTCCATTACCTTTCATGTGCACACATTGATGCATCAAAATTTACCACGGGGGCAGTGTTGTGCCAACCTAATGAACATAACCTAGACTATCTAGTGAGCTTTGCTAGCAAACAACTCACTCATATAGACCTACTCCACAACAAAGAGAGAAGGGTTAGTCATGGTGTTCATTGTAAAGAAGTTTAGACACTATCTTCTAGCGATATCCTTTACCTTCTTTGTGGATCATCAAGCATTGCTTTATCTTGTGAACAAACCCTATGCAACAAGATGCATTGCTCAATGGTTACTCCTACATTTGGAATTGGACTTCTCTGTGGTCATAAACAAGGACAAACAACATTATATGGGGGATCTTATGTCTTGCATACCCACAAGAAAAGCTACTAGATAGGGAATCTGTGATGATTTACCAGATGTATATCTTTTTAGAATGTCCAATGAATGAGATTTGTCTAGACCAAACCTCACACCATATGATGACATAGTCCACATCCTTGAGAATGGATTACCAAAATGAAATATATGATGTGCTCAAGGAAGCACATGGCGGGATTGTTAGAGGAAATTTCAATGGAGATACTACAACATGCAAGGTGCTCCAATCTCAATTGCGGTGGCCAATGCCATTTTGCAATGCAACTAAGTTGGTGAAGCAATATGATGAGTACTAAGGGACCAAAGTCTCTACTCATAAGGACAAAATGGAGTTGACCCTGATGATCGCATTGCTAGCCATTCGAGAAGTGGGGAATTGACTTCTTTGGTCCAATTAGCCCTGTAGCACAATACAGCCAAGCCAAGTACATCATTGTTGCCATAGACTACCTTACCAAGTGAGCGAAAGCTCGAGCAACTCGCAAAAAATGATGTTAGGACCATGGCCAAGTTCCTTTGGGAGCAAGTAATCTCATGGATTGGTTGCCCCATAGAGTTGGTTAATGACCAATGCACACACTTCATCAATGAAGTGATCACTCACTTGTTATCCACCTTCTTAATAATCCATTGAAATTCCTCACCATATTATCCTCAAGCCAACAATCAAGTCGAATCCATGAATAAGATATTGATGAGTGTTCTAACAAAAGTGTTCTCTTTTTGCTTCTTGCTCTTCTTCCTTCTTGTACATGAGAGAGGGAGAGAGATAGTGTGAGAGAGGGAGGGAGTGTGTGTGTGTGAGAATGAGGAACTCTAGAGAAGCTCTTCTTCTCCTCTCTTCAACTTCTTCTTCTCTCTTCCCCCTTCTTGTGCGCACAGCTATAGAGGTCGAAGCTCGAAGCTTAGAGATGGAGCTTACTTAAGGGTGCATCTTGAATAGTGGAGCCATCGATAGATTTGTGAGAGGAGATACTCAATTTGATTCGAAGGTAAGCTCACTACATTGGTATATAAAAGAGTGAACACAGCTATGCAAGAGGTGGCCATAGCTCTCGCCTTGAAATGTTTGAAGCAATAAGTGGTCTGTACGTCTCACTCTCGCAGCAAACCACCAAGACCCACAAACCACTTATTGCTTCAAGCATTTCAAGTCAAGAGCTATGGCCACCTCCTCTCGTATAGCCGTGCGCACCCTTCCACACACCAATGTAGTGAGCTTACCTTCAAATCCAATTGAGTACCTCCTCCCACGAATCTATTGCCGATGGCTCCACGATTCAAGATGCACCCTCAAGCAAGCTTCATCTCCAAGCTCCGAGCTTTGACCTCCATAGTCATGCATGCAAGAAAGGGAAAGTGAGAAGAAGACGATGGCAAGAGGAGAAGAAGAGATTCTCCACGATCCCTCACTCTCTCACACACACTCTCTCCCTCTCTCACACTCCCTCTCTCACACTCCCTCTCTCACACTCCCTCTCTCCCTCTCTCATGCACAAGAAGGAAGAAGAGCAAGAACCAAGAAGAGAACAAGCTTGGCCACACACAAGAATGAGCTTCTTTATTCATTTCTCGGCTTTTATACATGCCCTTATCCCTCCCTTGGGCAGCCATCTCATTTTTTGCTCGGTTTTTCTCCATTCCTCTACTTTCTTTTCTTCTCCTTCCTATTAGCGTAGGCATCAACCTGCACCTCTATTTTCTTTTCTTCTCCTTCCTATTAGCGTAGGCATCAACCTGCACCTCTCATTCTTTACAATTTGCATGGGAGAGAGCACGACACTCTTTTGCAAAATGAATTGCAATATGTCCAATGCTTTTCTTGCTAGCATATCATAGAGCGCTTATTATTATGTGCTTCCTTTTACATCTGAGACTTTTTCCTACACTTCATGTCTTCACATTTTTTTCTGAGTGTGCCTTTCTTCTTTGTTTTCCTCTTGCCTCGGGATTGTCTTCCATTTTCGATTTTTTGGATTTTCTGTCTTGATCTTCCAAGGGTGTAACAATGGAATGCAAGGAAAATAATATTTTTGGAGAAGTAAGAAGCTCTACAAGTTTTCAACCAAGGCCGTGGTTACTAGGCATGACATGATAAATACCACTTGAAGTATCCAATATTTGGCTTGATGAATGGTATTAAGGATCCAAATATGCTTGTATGATATAGAAAAAGGCACCTACTTGGAAGTAGATTAGTTCCAAAATTTAATAAGCAAGCTTTAAAAGAACTAGAATAACAACTACATGATGAAGTTGGGCCATCTTCAAAGAGGCCACAAGTAGATTAGTGAAATTGAGCATTGTCTTGTTACTTAATCAAGAAACAGTGTTCCTTTTTTTAAAATGAGATGTATTCTATTATGTAAAATATCATTATTTCATACAAAGATTGATAAGTGTTCCTTTGTGGTGATATTTATCCACAATGCCTCAAGTATTCATTCCATTGTGTATGGGCTTATGAGGAACTATTGTTTATGGATATCTAAACCTTTCATTGTCTTTGTCTAGTTTGTTACCACATAACATGTTTCATTGTTGCATTAGAATTCTCCCATGATTACTTTCTTCTCAATCTCTCCAAATGTCACATTATTTGATTGATTTCAAATGCTCTCAGCGTTTCTTTTCTATTCGCTCAAATGGATAAGCTTTTTATATGTCCATTGGTGTAATTCTTCCAAATTATTGGCTTTCTCCACTCCTCAACCATGTCTTGTATGGTTGAAATAGGTAGTACAAGCTTGATTATGGGTTTTCTCCATACCTTGAATTGACCACACTAATAGACTATCGTATTCCTTGGTAAACCAAGGGGTGTGATTATATATAATTTGCTATCAAATAATTAAAAAGGATACCAAATTAGTGTTGCACTCTCAATTAAGTGATCATACTTTATTAAGCATTAGGAAGACAATGTACCATATATTGGGTAATGTGTTGATATGTGCATATACTAACCATTGACTTTTTAAACTCCTCCAATGTTGTTTCAAAGGCCTAATAGTCATATGAGTTCCACACCCACATATCACAAAGCTTAATGATCGTATCTAAAGACTTCCAAGTGTTCGCCTTGCGTGATCATGCTCCACCACTATCGGTATGGTCAATAACCACATTATCGGTGCACTTCCATTTATTGAATTAAATTCTCTAAGTGAATTGCGTTGCTTGACAAGGATTATCAAAGGGTGGTGCATATATAAATCTTCTTGCTTTCACACCTCCAATGGAAAGTTTCTTTGGCATATCTCGATTGTCTTTAGACTTTTCTTATCCTTTTCAATATTCACATTTCCACCATGCAAACTAGTGTCTGATAATGCCTTCTCAAGATCTGTGAATTCCTTGACTTGCACAGACATAGGTCGCATTATTTAGGCAAAACATATACACAAGAAAACTAATTTCTCAACGATTTTGCATATGACATGCATTGTACAAATATGGAATCTAAAGAAGGAAATATCCACAATTGCTTTGAAATTTGGATCTTTGAGGTGCCTCTCAAGCACCCTTTTCCAATTCTTTTTATCAAGTTCCTTTGCAGCACTCATGCAATATGTGCATAGGCTCTTCCAATTGGCTCCTTTTTAGAGACATTATACATGCACTTCAGGTCTTCAAATCAACTATTAGATGCCACTCTACATTAAATCTTTCGAACCCTTCCATGTCTAAGATTCTCATGTTCCTTTATTTACTAATAATTTGGGGTATACTTATGTTGTGGAAAATCCAATGCAATGTTTTCAAAATTCTTAGACATAACCTAGAATACACACATATATGTTACAAACATGTGACACAACCACACCATTAGCATAAGTAAACTTTCAATATGAGTACATTGCTTGTCTCAAAGGACCCTAGAGAGAATATATTATTCTTAGATTGGACACTAAACCATTTTGGATTTTACCTTGAAAGTTTCGGATCAAATGCCCTATTCATTAGGTTGATGGTAATCCATTCCAACTTTGTATCCTTCACAATCTGACACTCATCAAGCTTAAGTACAAATTTTAGAATACCATTGCATTCATCTAGATTCACCTCAAATAATTGAATATAATATGATTGTAAGGCCTCCAAGCTGTAAAATGTATTATTGTATTTGTCATAAACCATTGCCTCACCTTTTGCTCCATAGTATGTATCCTCTATGTGGAATGGAAATCCTAGGACATGTAGAACTTCATCATTAACTTTTTTTCACATTCTTTTGAGTGATGTTGTGTTTAGCAATATTGATCTATATAGTTTGGATTCCTTTATCTTCAATTCAAGGGCTTTGTAAACAACTATGTATCCCTTGCTGGATATACCTGTCTCATCCACAAGACTTGCATATCACTTGACCTAACTTGGTTTCCTTTCAAGAAGGCCTCAATCTCTTCTTTTGTGATCTTTTGATACTTTGGATCTTTCAGAATCACTTTGAGAGCTTTCTTATTTAAAAGCATTTTAATGTGTGCAAGTGATGCCTGCATGCTTGAACTATTTTCTTCATTAGGTTGTAAGATATCTCTACATTCATAATTAGATAGTAAGTCATTAATTTAAAATAGTTTGCAAATACTTTATGAAATAGAGAAAGATGTAGCAAGTAACTTACTTACTTCATTGCTTGTATACTTTTCTTAATGCCACTACTTCATAAGTTTTTATCTCAAAAAGTTTGAAGTTTCCTACACCATTTGCAAACTCCCAATACTATTTCTTTAAGCCTCAATTGATCTCTTTGTTTCTCCAACTCTAAAATAGTCCATTTATTTTACTATAGTTTGTACTTACATTGCTCTAATGTTAGTCTCAAGGAATTATTTTCCTTCTCTAACAAATCTCTTTTCAACTTATGTACATTGCTAATGGCATCTAAATGTTGTGTGTATCCCAAGAGACCATTATACCCATCTCCAACAAAGCTCACTATAAGATGTAATGTCCCTGAATGAAGTCGTAGAATCAATCAAATGATCTCTTGGATACAATTTTCCATCTACACATAGATCTATATTCCTATTTCCTTGTGACCTACACAATTCTTTAAATGTAGAAGACATTAGATGGGGTTTGTTTTTCTTAGATAGTGTCTCATAGTCATGGTCAAGCTCAACATGAAAGTGATATACCTCTCTCTTGTATCTCTTTGATCATGAGTGGGGTACCGCCTTGTCTATTTGTGATGTTGATTCCACCCTAGCTATCTCCATTTGTGATGTTGATTCCACCATAGCCATCCTTGTTGATTCCACTCAAGTCATTTCCAATTTTTGTGTTGATTTGGTCATAGCCATCCCTATTGACTCCACACCATCCAATGTGTTGCTTGTGAAGTTGCTTTTGAAAAATAAGAGAGTATATATGGAATATTTTAAAATGTAATTTTGGTGGGCACAACTCGAGGCTTCACATAGTCTTTTGGCTCATTTTTTGATAAAAGGAACCTATGCTACTATTATGTTTCTAATGTTGCTTACTCATTTTATGTAAGAAAGGAAGATGCAAGTTTGGTCATCATAGTTATCTATGTAGATGACTTGATTATTAAGGTGACGATGATAGTGGAATTACTAAAGCCAAGGACCTTTTGAAAAAGAAGTTTGGGATGAAGGATTTGGGTGAGTTGAGATACTTTCTTAGTATCGAGATGATCAAATGTGATGATGGTATATGGCTATCTCAAAGGCAATATGGCTTGGATATGTTGTCCAAGTATGGTATGACAGCATATAAGCCTCTTTCACAATGCTATTGGAAAAAAATGTGAAGTTCAATGCTAATGTTGGAGATGAGATAGAAGACCCTACTATGATTGAGAGGACATTAGGGAGTTTGATTTACATGACTATCACAAGGCTAAACTTGAGCTATATCATTGGCCTTGTCAATCAATTTATGCAAATGTCTAGAAACCCTCATTTGGATGCAATTAGTTGCATATTGATGTATGTGAAATCCACTTTGCATTATGAACTTTTTTAAAAGACAGCAAGGTGTGTTTGGATATATAGATGCAAATCAGGCTGCTAGCATGTTTAATAAAATATCTACTAGGCAAATTCATGTTTTTTCTTGATAGTGTGGTAGTTATGTGGTAGTAGGTGAGTCTCCATTGGGTGTACTATTCATAATATATACATCAGAAAAACTGCTCCCGCCTAATAGTAATGAAGCAAGTTTCTTTTTTACATCAATGTACAAGTCACCTTTGCAATAAGCCTATTTTTCTGCTCACAGTAACTCCATTTTGCTATGGAGTATATCTACATGTATACTGTCTTTGTATACCATTTTTCTATAAGAAATCATAAGTCATTGGATGTCAAGATTGTGGGAGAGAAGGAAGGAGTCTCACTTGTAGCGTTCTTGCTTGCACAATGGGGGAATACACACAAAGGTGGAGGCTGAAAACAGTTTTCCTCTTCTTACTTGTGTAAGCCAGAAAAAGTCTAGTACATAGAAATAGAAGAACCCTATATATGGGTCTTAAACCAAACTCAACTAACTAAGGTGGCATACTAACTGAGCCACGAACTAGAGTAGATAAGGATAGCTGTCATCTAGCTATTATTCATGGGCGGTGTACCAACCGCATCTGCAACTGACAAGTCGGTGCCATAAATGCACAATAGTCACCCTGGTATATCACGAGTGGAGCTCGATATCTCAACACTCCCCCTCGAGCTCAATCCCAATTCCTGCACACCAAGCAGGTCTCTGAACTTGCGCAACTTCTCTACGCCCAATGCCTTCGTAAATATGTCAACTACCTGATCCTCTGTGCTGACATAAACTAGATCAATAAGACCGAGTAAAACCCTCTCCCGCACATAGTGATAATGCACCTCAATGTGCTTTGTTCTAGCATGATAGACTGGGTTATTTGCCAAGTATATACTGCTGATGCTTTCACAATAAATGACAACTGGCCCATCTATAGGCTGATGCATATCATAAAGTAGCTTATGCAACCAAGCTACCTCACATGCAGCCATTGCTGCACCCCTGTACTCAGCCTCTGTGCTCGACAAGGCAATTGTAGGTTGTTTCTTACTGCTCCAAGTGACTGCAGCACTCCCAAAAGAGAACACATATCCACTGGTAGATCGTCTATCAGAAATACTACTAGCCCAATCAGCATCAGTGTATCCATGCAACTGTATTTGAACCCCAATCTCATAAAATAGTCCATACTGCAATGTGGACTTCACATACCTAAGTATGCGTCTAGCCGCATCCAAATGCGGTTTCCTTGGAGCCTGCATAAACTGACTTACCAATCCAACAGCATAGCTCAAATCTGGCCTAGTAATAGTCATATAAATCAAACTTCCTACTATGCGTCTGTACATAGTAGGGTCTTCTAGAAGCTCACCTGCATCTGCGCTCAGCTTCACATTCTGCTCCAAAGGAACTGAAATAGGCTTACAGCCTGTCATCCCATATTTAGACAGCATGTCCAATCCATACTGCCTCTGCAAGAGCCGTATCCCACTTGGTGATCTAATCACCTCAATGACCAAGAAATAACGCAGCTCTCCCAAATCCTTCATCTCAAACTTCTGCTTCAATAGCATTTTCACATGAAGGATATCTTCATCACTGTCACCTGTCATAATCAAATCATCAACATAAATGACAAGTAGCATAATACCTTTCTCTGTTTTACTCACATAAAGTGAGAAATCTACCTTGGAAATCTGAAAGCCAATAGTGACAAGATACTGTCCTATCTTGTCAAACCATGCTCTAGGTTCTTGCTTCAAGCCATACAAGGCTTTCTTCAACCTGCAAACAAACTCGGGATGAACAGCATACACATAACCTGGTGGCTGCTCCATATATACCTCTTCTTGCAAATCACCATGCAAGAAGGCATTCTTTACATCCATCTGATGTAAAGACCATTCCTTTGATGTAGCCATAGCAATGACTGCTCTTACGGTTGCCATCCTTGCAACTGGACTGAATGTTTCTTCATAATCAATGCCATATGTTTGTGCATACCCCTTGACTACTAATCTTGCCTTGTATCTGTTCACAGAACCATCTGCATTGTGCTTCATCTTATAAACCCACTTACAACAAATTGCATTCTTACCTTTAGGCAAAGGTACCAATTACCATGTAGCATTTGCTTCCAAGGCATCCATTTCTTCATCCATGGCTTTCTCCCATTTTTCTTTTCCCATGGCTTGTTCAAAAGAAGTGGGTTCTTGTTCATGTATCACTTTGACCATATATGCATAGTGAATGGCTGTAAATCCATCATATTTCAGCCTATCCACAGGATACCTAGATCTGGTAGACCTGTGCAAAGTAGGTTCGCTCCCAGGTGCTCTCAAAACATCCCTGATCTTCCTTACTCCAGGTATAACAATAGAAGGAATACCCAACTCATCATCAATGCTCTGTTCCGAGCCACTAGATTCACCATCCACATAAGAGTGACTTGCATTCACATCAAACATGGGTTGATCTACCTTCTCTTTTCCTTTTCGTGATACCTGAATACCACTATCTGCATTGCTTTGAGAAGATTCTCCTGATCTCAATCTGCCTATCCATGGCAAAGAATGTGAACCACTGCTAGAGGACGCTCCAGGTCCACTAATATTTTGTGACTGCTGCTGTGAATTCTGTGCAGCATTACCATTTTGTGCATCTACATCATCAATCACATTTACTGGTTTATACCAGCTACTCATCTCATCAAAAACAACATCTCTGCTCATTGTAAACTTACGAGTAGAAGGGTTATAGCATCTATACCCTTTCTGCTGCTGCAGAGAGTAGATGCACTTCTCAGCTTTTGGATCCAACTTGGATCTCAACTCATCTGGCACATGAACATAGGCAATGCAACCAAAAATCTTCAAATGAGAAATATCTGGTTTCCTACCAGTATACCTCTCCTCTGGAGTCATCCCATGTATTACTGCAGTAGGAGTCCTGTTCATTATGTAGACTGTTGTAGTAACTGCTTCAGCCCAGTAAAAATCTGGCAAGTCTTTTTCATTGAGCATGGCACGAGATACCTCTCCAATATGCATGTTTTTCCTTTCTGCAATTCCATTTTGTTGTGGGGTATGACTGCATGAATATTGCTGCTTTATGCCATGCTCCTGCAAGAACCTTGCAAACTCATTTGAGAGGTACTCTCCCCCTCCATCTGACCTTAGGCATTTTATTTGCAGGCCTGTTTCTTTTTTAACCATAGCTTTAAGAGTTTTGAAATGCCCAAAAACTTCACTTTTCTTTTTCATAAAATACACCCAAATTTTTCTGCTATAGACATCAATAAAAGTGAAAAAATAATAACAGCCTCCAAGAGATGCAGCTTTAGTAGTCCACACATCAGAGTGAATTAATTCCAATGGCTTCTTACTCTCTTGAACATGTCTAGAAAATGGTTTCCTTGCCTGTTTTCCAAATTGACAGGCTTCACATACCTTATGCATTTCTGTAACCTTGAATTTAGGCAATCCTGCAACAATATTTTGGGCCTGCATTGATTTAAGTCATTGTACATTAACATGACCAATGCGTTTATGCCATATATCAATATCTGCAACTACACCGGTCCCATGTGCAAACATTGCTGCACTCAATTCAGGCATGTCTGCATCCAACGTAAACATTCTGCTCTTCTTCTTTCCTTTTGCTATCAAGCGACCTTTATTTTTCATATCCTCAACAAAGCATCCATGAGGATTAAATCTGAGCTGCAAGCCCTGCTCAACCATTTGACCAACAGAAACCAAATTCTTGGTGATATTCGGGACATGAAATACATCGAACATGTATTTCTTTTTCCCATCCTGCATAGACAAATGAATTTTTTCAATTTTGCACAATAGGGTGTGCAGTATCATCACCTGTCTCCACAAATCCTGGTTTTTCCATTTTCCTTGCATCCTCCATCCATTCTGCATGACCTGTCATGTGGTTTGATGCACCTGAGTCAACATACCATACATCATTGCTTTCTTCTGCACTTGTCACAGAATTGTTCATGTGCTGCACCATAAACAAATGCTCATTTATGTCATCACCCTGTCTACTAGAAGATGCATAATTCCCTTGTTGCAATTTTCCATTCATGATGTCATTCTGCTTTTTATAGCAGTCTTTAGCCATATGACCCATTTTACCACAGTAGTAGCATTCAACATTACTGTTTGCATTTTGGTCTCTTTGCCATCCACCACGACCTCTTTGGCTCCCCCTACATCTAAAGTTACCAGGTCCTCCTCCATAGGACTGGTTTTCTTGAGTTTGCTGCATATTCTGATTTCTACCACGGCCTCCAGATCAACCTCCTCTACCTCTTCCAGCATTTGAGTAGAATGCAGCTTCTTTTAAAGTTCCTCCTGAAGAAGATGCACCACCATTTCTCTGCTCCTCAGAAACTAGAAGAGTAATCAGCTCCTCAAAATCAGGAAATCTTTCACGGACGGAAATGGATATTTGGAACTGTGTATAATCCTTTCCTAGACCATTCAAGGTCACAGAAACTAAATCATCATCTTCCACTGGCGACCCAATGGAAGCAAGTGCATCTGCAATCTTCTTCACCTTCATGTGATAGTCATTGATGCTCATGCTCTCTCTTTGCACATTGTGCAACTCTTGCTTGAGCTGCATTTTTCTGGCTTGCGTATTTGTGCTATACATTTTTGACACACAGTCACTTCCTAGTGACGATTTTGCATCAACAGGCAACAAGGATGATTCTGTAACTCCCAATGTCTCTGCGCACAGGCATACGATGCAATTTCTACAGTAATTTTTCACTGACCTGTAGAATAGTGGTCGCACAGCATAAAACTGGGCCTTTTCCTGAGTGCGTGCATAAAACTTTCGCCTCCAAAACGGGCCCCGAAATGGCCTCAAATCAAAAAAACAGAGCAACCAAGAGCTAAAGCCCTTACCGCAGCATATACTGCCCTCCTCCTACACCGCGAAGGGTGTCTCAATCTGAGACAATGCACTCTTGCACTTTCCGGCTGTGCTACCTGCAGAGACTTGCTCCCAGAACAGAAAAATGAAAGCAACACTGATCCTCTTACCAAAACACCGCGAACTTGGCTTTCTTTCTTGAGCTCCTTACCACGAACAAGGCTCTGATACCATGTCAAGATTGTGGGAGAGAAGGAAGGAGTCTCACTTGTAGCTTTCTTGCTTGCACAATGGGGGAATACACACAAAGGTGGAGGCTGAAAACAGTTTTCCTCTTCTTAGTTGTGTAAGCCAAAAAAAGTCTAGTACATAGAAATAGAAGAATCCTATATATGGGTCTCAAACCAAACTCAACTAACTAAGGTGGCATACTAAATGAGCCATGAACTAGAGTAGATAAGGATAGCTGTCATCTAGCTATTATTCATGGGCGGTGTACCAACCGCATCTGCAAACTGACAAGTCGGTGACATAAATGCACAATGGTCACTCTGGCATATCACGAGTGGAGCTCGATATCTCAACATTGGAGAGATATTATCCCCCTCCATTTGACCTTAGGTATTTAATACATATAGCCTTGCAACCAAAGCCTTAAAGCTTTTAATGTGAGTAAACACCTCACTTTTCTCACGCATAAAGTAAAGCCATACTTTGCGAGTATAATCATTAATGAAGGAAACATAATACTTGCAACCACTCAAAGTTGGAATCTTTGGACCCCACACATCAAAATGTATCAATTCAAGTGGCTTCTTTCATATATACTTTTCATGTGGAAACACTCACCTTGCTTACTTTCTAAATTGATAGGCTTCATATATTTTATGTATCCCATCAACTCTAAAGATGAGCAAACCATCCACAATCTATTTTGATTGCATATATTTTTTATGCTAAATTTCAATATCAACCACAACACATGAACCTTATGCAAACATGGTAGCATTCATTTCAAGCAAATTTGTATCAAGGGTAAATAATATACCAATACATTTTCCTTTTGCAATCAACCTGTAATCATTTTTATGAGCTTCCACATAACAACCATCAGATGTAAATTCAACATGCAATCTCCCTATTCTACCATTTGACCAAAGAAATCAATTTTTTTTGTAATATTTGGTACATGTAGCACATCAGCCAATTACTTAATTAAACCATCCTGCATTTTCAAATGAACATTTCCAATATAAGTAATGGGGTGAGTTGTGTCATCTTCTATCTCCACATAGCTTGGAGACTCTAGATTGTGCATCTCTCTAAACCACCTCTCTTTGACTCCCCCCTTCCTTGAGATTGTCCTTCTCTAGTTTGTTGTGCATCATAACTTTGACCATGACCACCACCTTGGCCTTTTCCACAACCTTTGCCTCTACTAGTAGAGTAAAAATACTTATTCAAATGTGTTCTTACTTTGAGAAGAAGAGGAATCCAAGTCAAGGTTTTTCTCCTCAAGTATCATCAACTATCACACAAATAGATCTAGGAGCTTCCACAATAATCTTGATCTTCAGGTATAATCATTAATGGAGATAGGTTTCCTCTTTTCACTTAGTTCATCTCCTAACTTGAGTTGTAGCTTTCTAGCCTTTGTCATTACTTTGAATAGCCTTGCTAGGTTCTTCCATGCAATAGCAAGGGTATCAAATTCCTTCAAATAGCCCATCATGCTATCTATGACACTAACAAATAGCCAATAAATGACTTTACTTTGTGTCTACTCTCAATCTTTCCTAGCCTTTACATGTTCTACAATAGCATTTCGCGCAAGAAGTTTAGGTGCTACTGCCATGTCTCCTTCAATGTAATTCAAAATACCTTTGCCCTTGAAGAAAAATTTCATCCTGGACTTCCATGTAGGATAATTATTATTATCACGCTTCTTGTAGATAATCTAATAAAAGTTTTCAAAAATTTTGATAAAATAACAACCTTGCAAAAAACTACAATCTACAAGCAAGCTGATATGAGGTGCACCATGATAAACACCTAGTCTTTTTTACTAACTACACTACAAGTGAGATATGATTAATAATTGGATTATTTTGACATGTAAATGATGAGGTCAATCATATGTGATTGATCTTAGAGATTATTTATGGGACTACTTGCCATTCACCTATGTTGAAATTTTGAGAGATTGTTGTGGCTATCCTAAAGAAGATATGTATTTAGACTTGTCTAAGTTTATGAAGAGACTTTCCAAGTCAAGGAAGGCATGATCCTTACTTTTAATTAGATATGCACACATATGAAGCCACGGAAAGCCATTTTAAGCTTAAACCAATCAAAATCTATAAGTCCGCTAGCCTCTATAAACATAATACAAAGTACATAAATGGAAAGTTTGAAATGAAAAACAAGTGGATCTATGATCAATATTATTTTACTATTATCCCACCTAATAGCATTACTCTCATTGGGTGAGCTAAGTCCAAGAAAAATGAAAATACCCCAATCTTCTAAAACACCATTAATTTCTAGAAACTAAGGCTAATCCACCTACCTTCATTAAACAAAAGAACTTGATGATATTTATTATTGAACTCTTGTACTTATGCAAGGTAAATAAATATATCTTTTGCGATAGTGGTAGTATTGTCGTACATGTATTGATCATGTCCATAATCAATGTATCATATTTAAAGTAGTATATTAGGTTACTTGTCAATATTCGAATATTTTCCATGAAACACATTGAGAATCTCTTGAACATGCATTATATCCAAATGCAATAGGGATGGTTGCATTAAACACCATGGAAAATTTACCATAACCTCTTCGCAATCAATCTCAAACAAGTTGGGAACCTCCAAATGGATCTTAGGAGAATCCAACGAATGGAAGAACTAAAGCTACTCGATTTCTTCCAATTCGAACAACAAAGGACTAATGATAATGTAACTAAAGATGGAGAGATAATAACCTTGCATTGTTGGGTGTATGGTCAAGTCATCCAAGTTATATCTCTTGACCATATAGCCATGCTTGCAAGATATGCCCTAAATGGATATGCTATCAGGGGACACCCTCCTTTTCCTATTGGTTATAGAGTCTTAGAAATACTAGAGAAACCCCTTTCCTTTGTACAAATGCCATTCCACAAAGTTCATGAGTAAAAATTCATTTTACCTAGATATCTCTCTTTTTTGACATGATAAAAAACATATGATACTACTACTAATGGGTTGTGTAAGAGAGAAATATTTGATACTTGAGTAGCTCAATATTAATAATTGCTTTTATTAACCAAAATCACTAAGGATTACAACTAGATAACACTTATAAGGAGCTCTAGGAGAAATTTTCCCTTTGAAGAAAAAATCAAAGTTCAATGGAAAAGGATCCATTTCAGAACAAGATGTGGGAGCTTGGACTGAAGCCAGGAATAATTATTTTATGGATGTTGAAACCTCTACTACTATTGCCAACAATCGATCCATTATTGCTCCAACCAATCCATAATGGCATGCATTTATCTCACTAGCAAAGCCAAACCCTGCTGGAAGCAATAGTGTTATGAGATCATGAGGTTTCCCAAACTTGTGAGTAGATTAACATAGTAGTGGAAGGATGTTATGTGCCCCCATCCTTCAAATCCATTAAGATAAACAAGTTGTACAGTCTTCATCTATTAAACTTGATATTATAAGGGTGTTACTCATAGTTTATGAATCTTCACAAGCATGCACTACTAATAATAACAGCTCAAGAGATTGTGAGGTTCTATCAAGGGTTGAATCCACCCATGGACACTTTTGTAGAATCAATGAGGCCAACAACTCTTGAAGAAGCGATCATGCAAGCAAAATTATAGCCAATGAGATTGCTTAAAATCAACAAAGGAGCTGCCCTAACAAGCAGCAATCATGGGAGAAACTATCCACACCATGTGGCTAATATGAAAAATACTAGATGAAATAGACAGGTAATGCTATTATTCATGGAACAATTAGGCTAGGTAACAAAAAATACTAATAATTTAGAAAGGCATGACACCTAAGAGCTAATTGCCCAAACTATTCTTAGAATACTTGCCTACCAAGAGATAATAACAATTGAGCCCTAAACATGGAAGAGCCATTGGAGTCCTAGTACACCACCCTATGATTGATGAGTGTATAGAAAACATATGAGGCGAGGAGATTGAACAAGGATCCATACATGCAATTGCCAAGAACAAGAGATTGGACTACCATTGTTCTACTATCTAGACTCCATCAATTTATATGGATGAATCATCCAAAATTTTGATAGATTGCAAAAGTACTCATTCCTTTATTGTACCAAGACAATTAAAAGGTTACATCTAAGATCCAAGGAAACAAAGACAATTAATAGATTAGGTTAGTGGAAAGGAATTTATTTTATTGAAAATATAAGGAAGGTTCAATTTCAACTATTCACTAAGAAAATTGAAGCTAAATTACGAATTCTAACATAAGAAAAAGTAATATTCTCTTAATCCAATACTTATTCCCCCTAATGAGAGGCATGTTTAGAGTAGGCTTTGAAATAAGAGATGCAGGGTAAGAATGATGGAATTGCATCATCTTGCTATAGGAAATGTGTCAATGCTTCATACAAAAAATTCAAAATTTTGCCATCAAATATTGTCTTTTTTGTTGGTGTTTTAAACTAGAGATATAGAGAAGCAATAATAGGGTATACACATAGAAATTAATTTGAACTAAATATAACAAATTCTTTTTGTATCCATAAAACAAAGTCATTTTTCACAAAGCCTCACATCATAGGTTCATAATGACAATGACATGATGGTCAAAATCAGCATACCTCAAACATGGCAAATAACCCAAACGAGAAAGCACTTTCATTCCAATTTGACTCATGTTGTCCCAAATTGGTCATACCACAAAGAAACACTTGGTTGCTTGGTTATGGCAATTCCATGGTCACGCACACTAAATACATGCAATGGATATAGAGTATCACTCTTAGAGCCTCTAGCAATGATTCTAGATCCCTTACATATCTTCCATTTCTCATCCCCAAAAGTAGTGTGATAGCCTATTTCATCTAGCTTCCCTATGCTTATCAAGCTCATCTTGGGGTACATGCCTCATGCAAGGTAAACATTGAACCATGTTGAAATTTCAACTACTACTACCAATCCCTGCAATATCGCATGCATACTTGTCCCTCAAGTGGACAACACCATGTCTGCTACCATTGTATTTAGAGAACCACTCATGGTGTGTTGCTACATGGAATGAAGCACCTGAATCAAGAATCCAAGTGTGCATGTCATCATTGGAATCTGCAATCACATATTGTGCACTAAAAGAAGAAGCAAAGAGGACATCACTATTGTTGTCACTCTCATGACTGGCTACATTGACTTCCTCTATCTTGACATCGCTCTTCTTTGCAGGTTGGCTATCCTTTTTCTCATCCTTGCTATCATCAATATTTTTACCCTTGCCCTTCTCTTTCTTCCATTTGTAGCAATCATACTTAAAGTGTCCTTTCTTGCCACAATGATGGCACTTTATATCTTCCCTAGTAGACTTGTTGCATCCTTTATTTTTAGATTTTCCCTTCTGCTGAGATATACCCCTAGTATGCAATGCACTAGAAGACTTGTTGGCTACATTACTATGTCTCTCTGACTCCTCCATAAGAAAAGAGCTCTCCACATTAGAGTATATCAGCATGGCATTGGAGTTACTCATGGCTTCTCGAATGTATCCCAACTTTCACGCAAAGTGCATAGCAAGAAAGTGGCTTTGAACTCATCATCAATGTCAAACTTCAAAGCAACCAACTGGCTAAAAATCAAGTTAAACTCATTGAGATGTACAGACATGGCTATACCTTTCTTCATGCAAAGTTCCATCAAAAATTTCAACCAATAAACCTTGCTAGCAACATTCTTATGAGCATACAACTCCTTAAGTCTAGTCCACATAGCATAGGTAGAATCCAACTTCTCTATGTTGGACAACAAAGAGTCTGAAATCGAAAGCTCTATCATAGAGCGTACAAGCTCATCTAGATCTCCCCAGTCCTCTTTCTTTATGTTTGTGGTCGTAATCCTTGTCTTAATGGGCTTCATGTGTTTCTTCTGCACCAAGACATTATAGCACTACTTCTGCCATATAGCAAAGTTAAGTGCACCCTCAAGCTTCTTGATGTGCAAAAGGTTGCTGTTATCATTACTGCCAACCATGATTACAACCCAAAGATGACTCAAATGTCACCAAATACAAGCCCAATCTATCACACAAATGACCAAGATGAAAGATAAGTGCCAACGAGCAATATTTTTGAAATCTTTGGCTTAGTACCACCTACTGATCATGTCCAAGTATAGCCAGGCATATGGGCTCAAAACCATACATTAGTACATTACCAAATAGCATTTGATAGCATTATGGATGACTTGTCTGCATGTAAGACATGTTGTCCACAGTATACAACATGAAAATCTCTGCAAAAGGTAACATAGTTCAACTTGAAATTGAGACACAAAGCATGTGCAATCACCATCCAAGCGTATGCCAATGATTCACCACAAAATCAGTACTCGAAGACATCAATAGGAAGCATAAATTTGTACCAAATGCTCTCCTAGATATTGTACATGCAAGCTTCAATTTTGCTACAACCAACAACAATGTTGGCAAACCTAAATCCAAGCTCAAAACATCCCCATAATCACCTTTGAGTGCTTAACATCCATGGTAGACATTAGTTCATCATAGAAAGCACCAAAAATGATATCCATAGGCATTAGGCATAACATAATCCATGTGAGATACATTCAGCCCTGTGTATTCTAGCAGTTATATCACTATCAAAACTAAGCCAATGAATGCTCAAGACAATGTCAAAATGATGGCCAAGCAATAGGCAAACATTCCCAAAGTGTCTAGCATCAATCGGGGGCATAAATAAGCATCATGTAGGCATCACCTACGAGCATGGAACCTTCAAGACAAGGGACTGCCCTTTTTTACACACCATGTCTACCTATAATTTATGGCCACACTGACTAAGAGTGTGGACCTCTAGCCATTGAACTATTTGCTAAAGCAATGCCACTAGTGAGCTCTTGTAGATGTCCAACTCTAATACCAGTTTGAAGTGAAGGATTCTAGATGGAGCTTCGTCTATGCTTCAATGGAGATGCAGTAGGCTGAGAGAGAGAGGAGAGCAGACATAACATGTGTGGATACAATGAGTTCTACCTCTTTAGGCTTTTTAGATAGATATATTAAACAAAGTAAAATACATGTAAAGGATATGTTCACATCCTTGAAGGGTTGTCAATGCTATTGTGAGCACACCGCCAAGACCCACTGACCGCTTATTGCTTCAAGCATTTCAAGCCAAGAGCTATGGCCACCTCTCACATAGCCATGTGCACTCTCTCTCACACAAGTGTAGTGAGCTTATCTCGAAATCCGATCGGGTTGCCTCCTCCCATGAATCCACCAGTAGCTCTCCGATCCAAGACGCATAGTATGGCAAAGTTGATTCTTCACTGTGGTTGGCGACTATTGCTTTTCCTCTAGATTTCTCTCTTTTAGAGATTCTTGGCTCTATTCCTCTCATATTTAGCTCCTTCTAGTTGGTAACACATTAGCAACTTCACTTCGTATCATCTTTTTCTTCCTTTCCATGTAGGTAGGTAGCATATGCTCTACTCTTAAATTCAAGGATGAGTCCAATCCAAAGGTACTCTATCAAATATTTCAAACTTTTCATTACCTCCTCAAGTGATTGATATGGAGGATATGGAAAAGGCTAACCTAGATTGACATTGTAGCACTAAGCTTGGGCTACCTTTTTGCTAGGCTCTATTAAACATGCTACTATAGATCTCTTTCAACCATTGAGATTGATCCCTTTCTAGCTCATCATACTAGCCCATAGATTATCTAAACTACATCATGCTTCCACATGCAATGTCCATTAGTGATGCATTCTTGACCAAATTTGAGTGTGTTAGCTTAAGGTGCCTATGTATGAACATATTGATAAACTCGTGCTTTAATAGAGTTATTAAAGCTTACTCGCTTGGATGTAGTTTAATAAAATCGCTAAAATTCTGTCTAGTGTATGAATAAAGTAATGATCTTTTTAATTCTTCTTATATGCCTTAAGTGGTTATTGTATGTATGCATCTATCATGTGATTTTTCATGTATTCATCCAATGTATTGCTCTTTGATGTAGGGCAAAGAAGACAATGATAAGTAGAGAGAGTGTGTGTCTGTGTGTGCATACACATAGGTGTGGGCACACACTGATACACATGTGTTGAATATGATTCAAATTGGATCCCATGCGTACACAAGGGGTTCTTTGTTGCTGAGTGAAGCAAAGTTACTTGAGGTACCACACCAACTTCACTCCACTTGTAGCAAAATAATGCTCACAATGTGAGTAAGCCATTACACAATAGCTTACATGTGTGGTCCTCGATGACACTTTTCTTTGTGTGTTTCCTTTACCATTAGTCCTATATCAAGTTATTTGAGCTTGGTATGGTGTATATGCCTCTATATGTTGAAAGATTTTCACAACCAATCCACATACTTCTCTCAATGTAAGATTGTCAAAAGTTGCTTTTTTCTCCACTCTAGGCCTTTCCAACATCATAATAGCATCTATTTGTGCTTCTTGCTAAAGAGCACAAGATTCTAGATGTTAAGCATTAAAAACATTGCGCGTGGTAGGAAAGAAATTAATAGTTGAAAGAGTAGCAAGCATGAAGGAAAATCAAGAGACAAAGAGTAAACATATATGTAAACACTTTTCGATTGATTTTTTATTTATTCCATGTAGTCTTTTCCATTGACTATTTTTCTTAAGATATTGAGAGCCAAGAAGAGCTCAATCTCAAAAGAGGATAGGATCCAAGGTGGAAAACCCAACATATACATGAAGTGCTCAAACATACATAAAGAGGCACGTGCACACACACTTTACATATCTACACAAAAACATGTGCTTTTTTCTACTTTGATGTTTGCTAGTAGGGTAAGATTGCTTTGTGAAAATGGTTGGTTGTGTGCTAGTATGAAAGACTACTTCATAAATTCTCAAGTTGCTCCATCAATGAACTTGGATAATCCTCATAGGACTTGGGAGGCATATCATCTCCAACAAAGCCAAAGCCTACTTCATATGTAGAGGCATTTGCCATCCTTCTACATAAAAGGTGCCTATCTTTTATTAGTTGCTAGAACTCTTATCAAGCTTGTAGCACACTTCTTAAGACATGTATACAAATATAACAAAACCCCATGTCATGCTTTATGTAGCCAATAGTGAAACTAGATCTTCAAACTTCTAATGTGATTAATTACACATCCAGACACACATAAAAGGTACACTATGTGCATGTGAGTGCCAAAAGCATAGTCTTACATGCCTATTGATGGATATAGGACAAGTGAGTGGCAAAAATTTACCATTAAAGATAGGCCTTGAGACTTGGAAGAACTTCTCGAATAATATTTAAACATTGCTCATAAATTTTTTATAGCTTTAGCTTTAAGGGCTAAAAGACAAGGTTGAGAGAATCTTGTAAATGCCCTTTACAAATTTTTAAGAGAACTAGGAACCAGTCCACATGAATGAACATGAGAAATTTCTATAATAGCAATAAATAATAGGATACCCTTCATGAGTTACAGTAACCACACTACTACTTTGTGAAACACTTGCAACACTAATTGCCATTTGAGTAACATATTTCTTTGCCTTTTTGTAACTATTTAGTCTTTTCATTTTAATAAGCAATGCTTACCGAATCACATGGGGTCAATTTCTTTTCACATAGTATTAAAATTTCATGCAAATCATTTAAGCTATCATCACAAAAGATTTGTTATTTTACAAGCCTAATATGGCTTACCTAACTGTTTCATAATTGCTCTACCTACATTTATAAATGGCATTCTTGGTGCTATCGAAGGTAGCAATCATAACACAACACATTTGTTGATGAAACCTTTTTTTTTCCCCCCTTTTAGAACCACCATCTAAATGTCCTATTTCTTGTATCTTTATTGTCCTTATTCTAGAACCAATTATTTAAGTTTTTGTCTCCCTGTTGTACCTTAATACATTTGTCAAAATCCATATGGATGCAAAAGTGAAGATAAAGATCTAAAGCACAATACTTCCACACTAGTTATGGAGGTTGAAGTTTTCTAACTATTATTCACCAATTTTCCCTTTGTATGCCATCTTTAGAACTAAAACTAAACATTTTTTATCCTTTTATGACATTTTACAAATCATCATGTTGGTTTTAAAACTATTAGGAAACCACTACATTAAGATTATTTACTTGACAGATGCTTTGACAAAGGCAACAAAGAAATATAATCAATATTTTTCATACTTTAGCTTGCATAAGACATGGTATTTGGGTCCAATAGTTATGAGTATAAAAGAAACAAAAGGAATTTTGTAGTGCAAAGCAATAGCAATGGGCTATAAGACTTTATTAAGTAGAGGTTGTAGTTTCCTTTATAAGCATTGCCTATAGGGCATGCTATTGTATTATTTATTATGGGAACCTAGCATGTTCTATTACCCCTATTTAACTAGCATTTTGTAGGCTTTCTTTTCTTTTTCTTTTTTCAAAGTTTGGTACCCCTTATCAACCATTGAATTTAGCACGAGAGAGGGATAAAGAAAAAAGCAAGCATAAGGCAATGCTCCAATGAGAACTCTCATTTAATGATTAGAATTGGATATTTTTGCCTTAATAGAGTAAAGAGAGTTGCATCCTATCTTACAAGAGTGAAGAGAGAGTAAGAAATCCAAGCATAAAGCAAATGTAGTAGACTAATGAAGACATTCCAATATTTCCATGCAAGGTAGAGGACTTTGATGGAAAATCAAGCAAATGGAAGCACTACTTACACATGCCATTTGCGGACTAGTCAATCCTTAACCTTTACTTGAGAGGATGCTCATGTGTTGGTGCCAAACACTTTGTAAGGTTGCATATGAATGCTAACTAGGGGTTCAAACATCTATAGAGGATGACTTAATATATTAAGATGATTTGCACAATCTCTTTAAGTCTTGTTGAAAAGATGGATCCTTATTTGATAACATAGCATATCAAAATATTATAAGTTCAAACACAAACCTTGGAAAGGAAAATCTATTCTAACAAAACTAATATCATGAATAGTTGTAAACCTTCAAACTTTTTGTCACTCTTGAAGAGTACTATAATTTTACCATTACTAACCTTCATGAAAATGAGGATGCTTTTCTTGATCATGCAAGTTGTGAGCACATTATAATGATCAATCACCTATACCTCAATTGATTGTAATGAGCATTAGAAAGTATAGTATCAAAAGATTGTAATGAGCATTGGAAAGTGTAGTAATGAAAATTGTTTGGAGGAGCATCTAACTCTTAATAGAATCAAGCCTTTTGATAGGTACAACCTTTAGTTGGGTCCTTGATCATGGTAAGCAAGCTTTTGAGGTCATCCTTTCTTGAACGATGAAATGATTAGATTCTTGGTAGTAGATTGCACCTAAAATCGATATATTAAAATCTTTCGTATAAATGCAACACTAGCCTAGTATTTCTATATATTATGGACATGTAAAAGTCATAGCATATTAATGCAACAAAAAGTGTTGCCTCTTTTGAATTGCAACATGTCAAGGTGGCATACTCTAGGCCCTTTGAGTTGTATAAGTTCTAGAAAAACTTAAGTGAAGATATAAACTTAATATGCACAAATTCAAGTCTTGTGTCCAATCAAGGATCATGTGAAAAGAGAAACTCTATTGAGTAGAAGCTCCACATGTTAATTCAAAAAGAGAAGAATCTTTGCATTCTCCACTAAAGTAGTGCAATCATTCCATGTGCATGCAGCTTACACAAGGTGGTGCGATCACATAAACTTATATGCATAACATGCACACCATACATGTGAATGTAATATACATGCTCATATGACTTGATATGCTCTTTTATATTTATTATGTTTCATAGGACTGCATATGCTCTTTTATATTTGTTATGTTTCATCTTGCAAGGCATCTATCCCCTCTAACAATTAGGAAATGCACCATAGTTGTGAAGAGAGAGAGAGAGAGAGAGAGAGAGAGAGAGAGAGAGAGAGAGAGAGAGAGAGAGAGAGAGAGAGGAGGAGGGTCACTCATAGATGTGTAAGCATATCATGTGGGTTCAAAAGAAGAATTTTTAAAGTACCATTTCTACACACTTTTTTTCATGTAGAAGGGTGCCATGTAAAAGAGTCATTTATAGATTGAATAGAAAGAGGGTGTTTTTTATTTCTTAGAAATTCACAAGTAAGAGTATTTTTAAATAGGCCTTTATTGCACGTGATATAGAGGGTTTACATATAGTGAATCGCTTGAGAGTTGTAATCATCCTTTTCATAGTCTTAGGCTGGTTATACACCAAACGGTGGATGCCCACCAACCCCTATCCAAAGTGTGGACATGCAATTTTTGAAACTATACTTGTACTCCTCACTCAAACCATCCAAACATGTAGCCACAATATCATCATCTTCAACCTATATTTTAATAGGCACAGACATGGGCACAAAGCCTTTACGCACCAAAAGGACACATTTTGCACAAAAGTGAAAGTTATTATATTTGTAATTTTTTTGTTCAGTTGCAAATACAAAAAGTGCACCCTTTGTTTGTCACTTTACAAAATTGGGCGGGGAGACTCCTCGTCCAAAAGTGGGTGGGGAGTTCATCTTTTTAATAGATAAACAACAGGTCATGTCCTCTCGAGTGTGTAAAGGAATACAGATGCCTAATCCCCAAAGAAGTATTTTGATTGGCTAATACTTGCAAAGTGGGCGTCCGCCATTTGGTGTGTAACCAGCCTTAACACACATGGTAGGCACATTTCTTTGTCAATAAATACTCATTCTTCAAGAGAGTGATTCCTTTTCCTTTCCATAAAAGGCTCACAAATCCTCTACACTATAAGCTAACTATTGTTTCCGAGCGAGGATCCTTAGTCAACAACACGCCACATTTGTGGATCATACTTATACAAATATTGCAATATGGGCTCAAATTTGCAACAATAATGTAACTCCTCTCAGAGTGGTGATAGAAGATGTCACCTAAAAAGCATGGCAATGGGATTTGAGATACTGGTCTCCTAGAGGAAAGACAAGCATCAAATTTGGTTCTGGACACAAATGTCTTAAATCATGTTGAAATGCATACATGCATCACACTCTTTAGCTTGATCTGGGAGTTCACCTTTACCCTAGATGTTGCTTTTTAAGGGTGCAACATCCCTATTATCAAAAAGCATGCATCGAATGCCCGAAACTCAATCATAAAGGAGTCACACCCTCTCCCAAATTGAAAAGGACGGAAGCATGAATTCTGGAATGGAATGTATGTGAAAGAGAGAATAAGACCTTAGGATTGAGTAAAAAGTCTTAAATCGTTTCTTTTTTCTTGGTCTCGTCTCCATCGACAAGAGGACGCTATTCTTAAAGAGAAGGCAATGCTGAGAAAAAATGAGAGGAGTGATCGCACAGTCAAGCAAAAGAAGGGCAAACACACACACACACACACACACACACACACACACACACACACACACACACACACACACACACACACACACACACACACAAGAGAGAGAGAGAGAGAGAGAGAGAGAGAGAGAGAGAGAGAGAGAGAGAGAGAGAGAGAGAGAGAGAGAGAGAGAGAGATGAACATCACATAGAAGAGGAGGATGCTAACTCCAACACTCCCCCCCTTCCCTCCCAATCGATCACTTTCATGACGACAAGTGATTGTAAAAAGGACAACTCAATTAGAGTTCCATCTCTACCTTCCCAACATATCTATCCTCTCCAAGGTTTCATCTTATCTTACTTCCTCAAATCATTATTTTCCCAATCTCTATCCACTCTCCATCCATCCCACTACCATGCCAAACTCTTTTATCCCACACACATAGATTCACTCCCTCCCAACTTATCTACAATTAGAGCTCCTCAAATTCCTACTCTAATCTTTCTCATCCGTCACCTATTCTTTGTCCTTCATCTTGTGTCCATAGATCTAACACAACTTCTCTAATCCACCCCTATCATATCCTATATTGAAGCTAACGTTAGCATCTATCATCTCAGCTTCTACTCCATACAGAGCCATCCTTCAAATTCCCAATTCCCTTTTGCCTTGCCAGAATACTCTTCTTGCCATTGTCAATCTCACTTTGAAGGTAGTATGAGTTTAAGGAGTGCTACACAAGGATCAAGTAAGGAGCTAGCACATATTGAAGAAGTTTGTGTGTTCATGATGGCTCCCAAAAGAAGAATAAATCGAACAAGAGACCACCCAAGCAAATGAGGTTCCACTTGTATCGAATCAAGCCAAGTGCCCATTTAGTATCTAACATATGTAGTTTTTCATTGCAATACTAGTTGAAAGTAGAGACTATTGGTAGAAGGAAAAAAGTACAGATTAGCTACTTGATTTGGGAATATTTATGGGTACCTCAAAATTGAGTAGATGAACAACAAATAGGTTGCCTAGGAAGGAATTTTTGTAAGAAGTATCCCCCTCCCATGATGAACCCTAGTCCATACTTAGAATACAATTTGATTAGTTGGATATGAATGATTATAGTTAGCTACATGGAAACTCATTATTTTATGATCATAAGTCAAAAAGGTATTAGAATTAATATTTGATTTTTTGTACCAAAAGCTAGTATACTAGATGATACATTACAGAATTGCTTTAAATTATCTTGTACCTAAGAAGGTTGAGGTACAAGATGATCTTGATGAATGTTTCGGGAAAAGGGGGGGGGGGGATCATTTCATTTAGGAATTTGGGTTAGAGGAACATGGTTTTCTTGACTAGTAGAATATTATCCTCTTGATTAATGGGATATTGTCTTCTCTATGAGATCAAAGACAAAATTACTTCAAGAGAATATAAAATCTACTCACTTGGAAAACCCTCTTTCAAGATTCCATCACTAAGGAAAAGGCTTCCTAAGTCCCTAGGATAAATCATTGAGATGGGTCCTCCTTAATTTAAGTTAGAAATTAGAGGTCACAACAACTTGAGTGGTTGAATGGAACTTCCTGCTAGAGGGCAAGACACTTAGATATATTTTATGCATGGATTTGTAGTGCAAAGAATCACTTGTTGCATTGCAAGGGATTGTTTGATTGTGTATGTATTCTAAGTCATATTATGCCAGCATAGGTTGATTTTGAGGACTGTTTTTGACATTCTGTAAGGTTGGTCATTGGACTCTTCACCAAGGAGCTGATTATCTACTTCAAATGCTATGAACTATTGCGAATACAAGAGGGCTCTCCATAGGGGAATCTAGCCATAATTCCCTAGGCATATTAGGACTAGTCTAGCCCCCAAGATTGGTCTCTCAAAAGGCCCCAATGCTAGCTAAGGGCAGAGAATAAAGTATTGATCGTATGCATTTCTTTTGGAACAAAAGGGTCCATGCTTTCTCAAAGATTGTTTACAATTGTATTTATGTCTGTGTTAATATTACATGAACAAGTGTGTTTTAACAAGTTAATTAAGGAAGATGTTTGTATATGTTAAGCATAATCATGGCAGGATTAATTAGAAAACTAGAATTGTGCCTTCGAGGGAAGCAAGTGGGTGAATTCCCTAGAGATTTGTCCTATGAAAGGGGGGGGGGGGTCCTTAGTTAGCTAAGAGGTTTTCCATGAAGCATTATATTAGGAAGTCTATGAAGAGCTAAACATTTGATCGATCTAAAGCATTATCTTAAACCATGAGTTCATGTCATTTTAGGGGATTAGAGTGAGACTTTACCCTACAAGTTAAGGTGTTGATGCACCTAGCTCCCCTCTTTTCTCATTCTCTTTGAACCAAGTGCAACACCTTGTTGCTTTGCTTCAAGATGTCTTCCATAAGTGGCTACCCAAAACTCATGCTTGAACTTTTGCTAGGAAACCTTAGGACCCCTTTTAAAGGTTAGTCCTTGCAGGGGTGAGAGGGAGCTTCCCTTGCAAGGATAGAGTCAAGAGATCTTAGACCACAAAGTTCGAACAATCCTTGGGAGTTGCTAATGGAGTCACCTAGATACATCCCTTGACAGGACTACCAAAATCATGCTATCAAGGGCTCATTAGATAGGCCCTTCACAAAAGGCAACTTGCTTCATACTATTTAGCTCATTCTTAGTTTTTTAAGAAGTGAGAAATCTCTAATTGTCCTCCGAGGATTAGAAATAAAGGAGAAACTAAATATCACACTATTAGTTCCTAATGGTGAGGGATGTGTTATGTTGAAAGAAGTTAGACAGAGTAATATCATACACGACATTGGATTGGACTTTAATATGTCATAGAAGCCTATAATGTGTCCAAATTTTTTCTAAATTATAGAATCCTACAATGTGTTTTTACAATAATCACAAAAATCTAAAGCGCTAATATGCCTAAATGCTAGAAAGTTTAATGGGGATATGATTGACACATGAACTAAGGATAAGATTCGAAGTAACTAACCAGCCTTAGGTGAGCATGTGCATGGTTGAGTGTCCGAATGCCCTAAGTAGCAAGGGATGAGACTATTGTAGGTAAGAAGCTAACCAAGCTATACGTTGTATATGAGTCAAAGCTAAGCTATTGAAAAGAGTTGAATCAAAGCTCTACCCCTCAAGTTATGCATATCCTCACCTCTATAATCCTATTTCATTGCATTAGTGTCGAAGAAAAAATAATGTATTTGGTTTTGCAATTCTAATTAAAAGTATAAAGCACAAATTACTAAGGGAGATAGAGTGAGCTTTCTAATCTTAGCTTCAGTTGGGAATCTTATATTTGTTTCTTCTTCTTTCTTATTCAAGGTTTGATATGAGGAAAAGAATGAGCTAACATGGGCTATGGAGGAGAGAAGATGGAAGAGACAAAGGTAGAATGAGAAAAAAAATAAGCCTAAAAGAGTGTTGACAGACAAGTTGAGAACATAAGGTGCCATGTAAGGAAGAAATAAATACAAACCCTCTAATACCTCCAAAGATGTACATTTTCCTCATGTCCAAACATGGACTGAATATGAAGCATGTACGGAAATGTGGATCCAAAATCTAAAGAAAGAATGTGTTCAAAAGCCATGACAAGATTTTACTGAAATCCTTATGTTTGTTTTATAAGTTACTAACTAAGCAGGGCTCCTTCGCTACAAGGGAACTTACAATCATACTATAGAATATAAATCACGTTTCTTTTGACATACCAATTAGCATCCTTTGATTGAAAAACAAATCTTATTATAGAGTATATTGGATAGAGACGAAAGGTGCAAATGTGGAACTAATCGTGTAGCTCAACAACTAAATCCATGGCACATTAAAATGCATGCCATCCAAACCTTCAATGACAATAATGCACAGTCTTCCTTAAGAGTATGCCAATGACCAATGAAATAGGACGAGAACAATACTCCGATGTGCATATGTCATGAAGGCTTCTCAAAAGAGAGACATGGTTAGCAGAGCTAATGTGGTGCTAACACAGTGCTAACCTGCCTCTTTTTGAAGGGGGTAGCGCAATAGTAGCATGGCCCCAATCCCCCTCCAAGCCTTCAGCTCGGCATGAGTGTAGTAGGCATATTGTAGGCCCATTTCCACCACAGAGCTGCGCTGGGTGCGACCTGGTTCTTATTAGATCCGAGAGTCACATGGGAGGGGACTGTTAAAAGCTAACGACAAAGATTTATAATCGTGTGTTTTTGAGGAGATTTTAGAAGGGAAGGACAGCCAGTGGCAAGGAGCCACGTGGAGGGGACGTAAAAAGGCCGATTTCAGGGGGGTTGTTTTTGTTGTGGTTAGTGACCGCAGCACGCGCACACAAAAGCAACACAGCGGGCGACGGCGGACGCGATGCCAAACTGCAATTAACTGCGACAGCGAGTTTGTGTCAAGTCCACTGTTCCGGAGTAATCTTCTCTCTCTCTCTCTCTCTCTCTCTCTCTCTAGCTGCGTGTCTCTGTCCGTCTCTATGCTTCCATTCCTCCTCTCTCTTTGCTGACTCTCTCTCTCTCTCCAGATCCCCCCTGCTCTTCCCATTACCTAGCTGCCCGTCCGCTTGACATATTCCTCTCTTCAACTGGACAAACTTCCTTTTGATTCCTTTCTCCAGCTCGACGAATACCCCTACAACATAGCTTCCCCTCCATGCCTGGCCTCTCTCGTTTCAGTTCGGATCTTCCTTCAGGCGCCATTCTCCAGGCCCTGCCCTGATTCCGCAACGTCGCCGGTCTTCACGAACCTCATTCCAGTGCCGGGTGCACCCGGCGGACTGCACTTGCCGTGGTTGTCCTGGCTCTGCCCTGCTTCCGTGGCATCGGTCTTCTGGAACCCCATTCCAGTGCCGGTATCGCACCCTGGGCCCACACCTACCAAAGTCGGCCTCCCAAACTCTGTGCAGATCCATCGCATTGCGCTCCGAGCACTGGTTTTGTCCCAGCTCTTCGCCTTTCAAATAGAGGTGACACGAATCACCCAATTGGCTGCAGCACTAATGGAGATTTTGCCCTGATCCAGCGCACTACGACCGTAAATGAGAGGCTTTTACGATCCGGGCGGTCACACTCTCATCTTCTAGAGCCTCAGGCTCATGGATTGACGAATGCTGCATCCAGCAGGGTGAACTTCAGAATTTGCAAGAATTGGGATTCGAGGAATGAGTTGGCTGTGTCATCTTATGCAGGTTTGTATGGCATCATCCAGAAAGATGGCAAAGTAGACCTCCAACCACTAAACAGGGATGATGAATGTGAATCAGCGACAACCAGTAAGCCCTCTTCCTACTGTCTTGTACCCAGCTGTGTGATTGAAGTCCATTTCCGTGTCATTGAAATTGAGTTAGTGGTCATGTTTTATTAGATTGACACAAACAAATAAACAGGCACATCATCAATACTCTCCCATCCACCTGCCTATGCATGCATGCATGCGTGCGTGTACAGCTTTTGTTGGTGAAACCAGTCGTACTATATAAACATACAAAAGTTCATTGTCATTGTGACCATGCATAGAAAGAATGTCTGAAACAGTGGAAAAACGCCCATGCCTGGGACAATGAAGTACACTTTCAAGCTCATAAGAGTCTAAAGCAGAGACCTTCTAAAATATGTGAAATTGCCTCGGTTTATTCTCAAGACATATTCTCTGATACTGCTATGGAATGCGGATTCCCATGGCAGCACATTGGTGCTATCAGATGCATGAGCCTTCAGAAACCACGGGCAAGAAAGTGGAACGGAGGGTTGACTGGAGCAGTAATGAGCTGGGCCAGAGGTCTCAACTCCAACGTGCAGTTGACCAAACTGGCTGAACAGTGGCAGGTCAGTCCAAGAGTGATGAGATTTTAACTGGTTGTGGAGAGGACTGCAACCTGGCATTAGATTGCTGCAGGCAGGATAGACAATGTATAATTATGGTGTGCACGACAGAGGTGGGTGGGAACAGCAGTGTTAGAGGTGAGCAAAGAAGGTGCTACAGATCTGTAGTCTGGATGATTTGGTTTCATGACAAGTATTGGTGTCTGACAATGCCTTTTGGGGATTCCATGAAAACAGTCAGCTCTAATTCGGCGGGTGGGGGAAAGGGGGGAGGGGAGTGCAGGGAGAGAACATGGTCTCATATGTCAAAATGTGATGGTAGAGATGAATATGTGGTTCCAGGACACACTCACAAAGGAGTCAGAGGGGACTTTCGCTCTTGAAGGGTAGCAAGGTTCTCTCTCTCTCTCTATCTCTCTCTCTTTGAGTAAGACAATGTGCCGATGCTTAATTTTGTGGCAGCTTATAATGCAAATGTGGCTTGTCCCTCCATCAGTGTTGTGGAGGTGAAGCTGGACATTCTAGGTGGTGGCTCACATTACAGTAGGACTATTGTGTTCTTCTTTACCTTTACTTGGTCATGAATGTGTTACAACATGATGCTATGAAGGAAAAGCTTGAGAGTCCGTGCGGGTTTGATGTCTTTTTGTATTCACTTAAGGAGGCTCAAGATGCAATTTGCAATTGGTTCAATTTTCATTGACGGTTAGCTTGTTCATGTAGTGGCATGAAGGCCAATAGTGGATTGTAAGAACATTCTTTGTCAGCAATCTCTTACTTTTGTAGAGGTCACAATATCCCCTGTCAATATGTAACTTCTATCTTGTACTTTTGAGGACTGGACATTTGGGAGGTATCGGTGGATTGAGAAGAGAATCATGTGAAAATCCATGCTCACTTTGATTGGTTTTGGTATGGAAACTGTGTGACAAAGAGTATACTATATGATTGCAAAGATGGTGAGGATCTACTGATCCTTATTCTTTATGTGGACAACATGCTACTGACTGGCTCGAATGAGTCCCATATGCTGCTGTAAAGGCTGATTTGTAGTTACCTTTTGATGTTGCTAATCTTAGTTTCTTGCACTACTACCTTGGCATTGAGTTTGCTTTAGTTGAGGAGGACTTGTCATACATCAGTCCAAGTATCTTTGATAGTTACTCTAGCATTTTCAGATGGAAGATTGTAAGCCCATCTCTGCACTTGTTAAGATAGGGCATAGGTTCACACCTGAGGAATGAAGAGGAACCATTTGATGCCTCTTTTTATTAGGAGGTTGTTGGATGCCCATTGGACTTCTAAAAGACATGGCCCGATTTTCAGCTTGGCGTTGATAGAGTGATGTGTAGCAATGTAAGCTAAAAGATGAAGCTGCTGTAGACACAAAGAACTGAATAGAAGAACAATAACTTATGAACTCATAAGTAATGAAGTTGGAAAACAGAATCCATATACCGAGGCACGAGATATCAGAAGGGTGTAGAGAAATGGAAACCAAAAGATAGAATTGCGGTAAACACATAGAATTGAACGGAAGAACAAGAACACATGAACTCTAACGTAATGAAAGGAGAGGCAGCCAATAAATAGTCTGAAATAATACATCCAAGCTGTTAGGTTGGCTAGCATCATTACATGCTAGAAATACAAGTTCATTAGCATTAGATGTGCTCCACCTCAGAAATGAAATGCATTCGGACTATGCCATACAGCCATGATATGTAGATCACAAATATTTGCTCTCTAATCATGGGTGATAAGTACAATAAAATATACAATGATCAAAGGTGCACCATAGTACATACAACAATGACCATTAGATAAGACCACGGGTACCTAAGTAGTGGAGGTGATCAAGCCACCACCAAGGTACCTTGGAAAGACATTGATCTCGATGTTGATTCTACCAATCCTTGATCAAAGAGTAGAAATAGCTGAATCTTGATGCTTGTTTCAAAGCAGCTCCTTGGAAAGCACTATCATGACCATGGATACTCCCCCTTTGGCTAGACTTGTAAAGTGTTCCCTTGTGGGAATAGACTAGGAGCAAAGGCTGATCTTTGTCACATCTTCTATTATGAACTTGAATATGGATGTAGAAAGCCATGATCAAGCTCCACCACACCTGCATATAGATAAGGCTCGGATGCCCACCCTCCACCACCCATGCACACTCCTTCTTTGGCATTGGAGGGTTGTGAGGGATGATGGCATCAAGGCTTCAATAACAATTTTAGGGCCTCCTTGGCCTTTGTTGCATGGCCGGAATTAGAGTCGGAATCCGAGAATGATAAAAAATTAGAGGAAGATGGGCTTTTGGAAGAGTGGACTGCATGTTAGGAAGGTGTCACGCTGAAAATGAATGACTAAATCGTACGTGTTGCCTCGAATTGGATATTCTAGAACTGACTAAGAGGATAAGAGAGAATATCTCGGGTAAGCCCAATACCAAGAGTTCAATAGCACAAGCAAGGGAGAATAGTTCAAATTAGAGATAAGAGAGAGGAAAAAGATCTGAAGTGAGTGTAGTGAATAGAGGTACAACAACCAATACGTGTGAAGTTTGAACCTTCCCTTTAGTGTTGAAATTAGGTTGGAAACATAGAAAAGAGTGCTTGTAGAAAAAAGAGATAAATGATTGCAAAATGATGAATATGTTAGTTGTAGATGAAAGATAATGGCTAGTTTGAACGAAATGCAGGCTATAGTAGTAAAAATATAGGGTCCACCCATAGAACATGAAATGGAGAATAGGAACGTCGCACGTGGAATGGGGATGGGGACAATAATTGGGATGCCAAATCTAGGGAATGGGGATGTGGGAATGGAAACAACATTTTAGAAATTTAAATTCATGAAAAAATTTTAATATTTCAATTGTAATCCTTATGGAGTATTATAGCCAAGGTATATGTTCCACAAGGACAAATCATTTTAAGTTTTAACTTTAAAGATATCATGCATCATTCTAAAGCTAGTAATTTTAAATTGAATTACAACTTACAAGTCTCAAGAGTCAAGCTAGTCAATTATAAAACACATAGTACATATGTAAAACAATGAACAATGAACAATGAACCAAACTTTAAAGTATAAGCTGAAAGAACATGCGCATTGCCAAAAAAGGCTACAAATATGAAGTCTAATCTCTAGACTAAAGCAAAATGCAACATGCCCAAATAGCCCAAAGGGCAACTGCAAGACTACAAGTACAAATATAATGTCGGCATGGCACAACGTCCCAAGTGTCACATTGTCATCACTGATCATATACATAAGCAAACTAATTAAAGATCATCATGATTTGAGGTTGCTTTAGCTACTCTTAAAGTGCCACCCTCATCATCATGTGTACCATGATCTACTGCATCTTTCTCAACATCAACATGTGTCTCCTTTTTTTGCTGTATCTCCCACTTTGTGAATGGATCAGGCTTTGTTATCATAGTGTTACTACATGACATCTTTAAATTAGCACTAACAAATATGAGATCGTTTCCCCTCCACATCAGGATGCATCCATAACCCTCAACAAATGCACAGTATGTGATACCAATAGATCTATTCATTTTACATCATCCCAAAAAGCCGAGTTATTTGCTTTCTCCAAACATAAGATACCTATAGGAGTATCTGCCAATGCTGATGAGGTGAACTCATCAATAAGAAATAACTATCTCAAGGCACCAATGCATTCTCTTAATTTGCCTAGTATCAAGAAGGTAAAGGCAAACCTAGTATCAGAGTATTTTAAAAGCATCTTCTTCGATCGCAAAGAGAATTGATGGCAAAGAAACTGGCGATTCAAAACAAAGCTAACCATTTGAGCTTCTTGCTCTATGATAGGTGCAATCCATGACAGGTTACCAATATCCTTCAGTACGTTATTCAAGAAACAAGCCATACAAGATAAAATTGTGATATGTGGATAATATCCTTGTATGATAGGACCTGCTGCCTTGTTTGTGGGCTCTCTCCATCAACAACAAATCCCACAACATGCTCTGGGCCAATAAGCTCAATACCTGTAAGTTTGTAATCCACTTTGTTGCAAGTACATTTGTTGATGCATCATGTGAAGATATGAAATACATCTCCCCATGAGAATAGGTAACCATGCCATGAATGGATCACTTGTGTGTATCACTTCAACCATTAGCAAAATCAATGAAACTTCATTTTTAGCCCATAAGCTCTTTCTAATCACACTGCTACTTGCTCAACAAGGCACTTCTCCTTGTTTAGCAAAGTGTTGATAATGGAGGTACGTAGAAAGAGCCATACTCACCAATCTTCTTGCACATTAATTTAAAATACTATGATCTGGTTGCACGAAATTGAATGTGGTCATGATGAGCATCAAGTGTGCTTTGTCTATGTGCAACATGTGGCGCTATTGATGCCATGGCCGATGCAATGCCCAGAGTAGGTGTGGAGGTAGCACTTTCGGATACTGAACCTACTCTAGACATATTTGATGGGGGTGGTGTCACAGAATTTGCAGGGTTAGTTGCAAGACGTGGTGGTCTAGATACAAGACAAGCTTCTTGACTTATTACACAGTCACGAAGCTCCCTTTGTTGCTCCAAGGTCTCATTAGGACAAAAATGCACCTTTGAATTCGGCTCATGTAGGAGATGAGCTCGGACTTAATTATGCATAAGATGGAACAAGTGGCAATTGGTATTTCATATTCTAAAATTTAAGTAACTTTGAAAAATTAAAATTATTAAAATTTGAAATAGAAATGCTCGGTTTAATAAATTACCTTGTTTGCTCCACTAGTTCACTTGTATAGGTAAAGCTTGCAAGCCCATAGTTGAGATCCTCCACTTCTCAATGGGCGGTCAGCATTTACTTCTTCCCACCATGACCAATCATTAGACCTTCTTTCTTGACCACTGGCATGATGAGCAGGGCAGCAAGATGAAGCTAGTTCAAGCTGAAAATTGAAATAAAAGTGGTTGAAGAAAAGCCTAAAGGGCTGGCTGAAGTGAAGAGGCTTGAGAGAAGGGAGAAGAGTGAGGGAGAACTTAGAAGAGCGAAGGGAGAAGGAGAGAAGGGAGAAGAATGGAGAAGAGAAGCTTCCGCTCCAAAATGCCATTCTCTGGGGGAGTGTTGGTGTTAGCAAACTCTTGGTGAATGCTCCGATTTGCACAAAAACGAGCAAACTCATTAGACATAAATTCCCCTGTGTCGTCTGAACGCAAGGTCTTCAGTTGCCAGCCAAAACGGTTCTCCTCAAAGAGAAGCCAATCCTTGAAGTGAGAGAAAGCCTCCGACTTCAAAGTCAAGGAATAGGGCCAAGTCATCCTGCTGTAGTCATCTACGATCAACATGAAGTACAAGCTCCCCTTTGGTGCATCTTGTTGTCCCAAAGCTCTTGAAGACGATTTCCTCTTCTTGCCTTTGTTGTCCTTCCTTAAATGGTTCACTTGTATAAAGTACTAGTAACAATGAGGGCATCCCCATCATTATAGTCATAGACATTGCATTGATCCATATAGAAATTGATCACAAAACCAGCACATGCAATGGCTGAACTTGAAAGCAAGTTATTTAAAATGCATGGCATATACAAGACCTTTTCAAGCATGACAATTTTCCCATCCACTATGATAATGGGAACTTGAGCAATGCCTTGAATGGCATACAAAGCATTGTTTGTACGTACAACTGATCCCCTCTTTTATACCCTCTTTTGTACATTTGCATATGATACAAACAAGTCACGAAAGGACGTTATGTGCTCAGAGGCATCAGTGTCAAAATACCAAGTGCTGCAATTCTCAACAATTGAAAGACCATACTCATGTGAAGATGGATAATACAGACAACACACATTAAAGGCATAGGACTAATCAATGTCCAAGCTTGCCAAATGTGCAATTGCATCCTTTGCATTTACTAGAATTTTTAGCAATATACATACTCCAGTGTTTTTTCTTTTTAGTTGCCATTCTCTTTTTGCATTCTTCAATTACATGTCTCTTTTTCTTACAATACTTGCACTTTCTTAGCACCATCATCCTTGGTGTTTGAGGAGTCCATAGAAGAAGTTGTTTTGCTTTTTCTTTTGGAGTTTGAGGGCTACCATGACATCCCCTTTTTGTGATAGTTGGCTGCAAATGCTTGATTATCTATACTTATAGTAGAGTGATTCAGCTATGATTGCTCTTCTTGCAATAATAGTGATACCAATGTATCAATTGTGTAAGCATTAGGATCTCCTTTTGCAAGTAAATGGAGTGTAGTGACAAAACTCTGATAAGTATCAGGTAGACCAACCGAGACGGTAGATATAAGAGATACATCGAGAATTATTTCATCAATGCTAGCAAGATGCTTAGTAATGTCCTTAGCATGCATGATATATGCATCCACAGAATCACCCTTTGTCATGTACGCCATTTCAAGCCGCTTACGCAAATAGGCTACACAAGCTTCATTGGGCACTTGATACAATGAGGCAGGCTTATCCCAAGCATCCTTGGTTGTCGTGCATGACGATATATGTGGGATAACTTGTCTTTTGCATGAAAGTGCAATTAAAGCTTGAGCTTGGGTATTACGTTGGTCCCATTTTAACTGATTTGCTATGGGAGGTGTAGAAGGGGCACGAGCTGAAGATCCATTGGTGATTGCAGATAAGCTAGAAGAAAGTGTGACATTCTGTGTAGTAGGGCATGTATGCCTAACTTTTGAACCACATACATAGCCCCAAAGTTGCTTGGCAATAAGTACACGTTTCATCCATAGAAACAAGGAACGGCCGTTCCGGCTTGTAGGAACGGTTTAACGCATTCCAGACCCTTGGAGGAGGTGAAACGGCCTGGGAACGTTCCCTGCCGTTCCCAAGGTCGTTCCCTATCGTTCCCTGTCGTTCCCTATTTGGAACGGCCGTTCTAGGCTTGTTGACAAAAAATTTACATTTTTCCACATTTTTTCTTTTTGCTTGTATCACACTCCTATTGCATGTTCACCCATCTCCATTGCCTAATGTGCACACACTAATCTCTCTCCCTCTCTCTCTCTCTCATTGAATATTCAAAGTGTCAAGACAACCCACAAGCCAATTAGGAGTCCATGCAAAGTTCAAATTTGATGCATTATGAACTCTTGCAAATCACAATCAAATTTCAGCCTGTTCTCAATTCCAAGGTATGCCGTTCCCTGTTTGGAACGGCCGTCCAGGCTTGTTGACAAAAAATTTACATTTTTCTATGTTTTTTCTTTTTGCTTGTATCACACTCCTACCACATGTTCACCCATCTCCATTGCCTAATGTGTACACACTAATCTCTCTCTCTCTTTGACACATTGAATATTCAAAGTGTCAAGACAACCCACAAGTCAATTAGGAGTCCATGCAAAGTTCAAATTTGATGCATTATGGACTCTTGCAAATTACAAACATATTTGAGCCTGTTCTCAATTCCAAGGTAATCATCCATTTATATCGTCCAATTTCAAGGGAAACTAGAATAATTGGGACAATTCAGAGCAATTTGGAGTTGTGGGGGTAATCGAGTCAATTTTGTGACATTTGGGTCAATTTGGAGCATTGAGGGGTATTGGGGCAATTAGGGGAACATTCTTTGGGGCAACTTGGTCATGCAGGGCATATTTGGGGTACTTAAGATATGTGCCGTTCCCCCCGTTTCCGTTCCCCCACCTTGGACTTTTTCCCCGTTCTCATTGCCGTTCCCATTTCCCGTTCCAGGTAACTATGGTTTCATCATATATGTCCACATGGGATAATTAGTGCCATCTAATTTGTCCTAGTTCCCAAACATGTTGAGCAAATCATTTTGCTTGGCCATTGCTTGTTGAAATTTTTGGGTTTTTTGTAACCAGGTGCTGTCCAAAGTACGAAAGCAGTTGTAGCACAAAAATAAGCAAAGAAAAGACTGAAAAGTCACAAGTTTTAGAAAAATTGATGGTGTTGATGAAGAATTTCCAATCGAAAGGGCTCTGTGGCATCGGTGATTGGAAAGGGAGTAGATGGGCTCGTTGACGTGACGGGTTTGTCGCTTGATTGTAGACACTTTTGACAGGTCCACATGCAAGGGAAACATGATTGTTTGTTGGTTGACTGTTGGCTTTGCAGGCGTGTGACGTGATGGGTATGTTGCATGTTGATGGGTGGGTTTGCGTGTAGGGAAAATAGGGCTATCAAGACCAAGGTTGTCATGTTCGATGGCATCTGATTAGTACCATCTGATACTAGTACAGTACTAAGCGGACTAAAAAGTCTTGGATCTACGTGTGATGCTACGTTCGATTAAAAAAAGTTTACATATAATTTGCGTAGTTCACAATCTTGGACTTAAAACATTTATTTAGAGACTTTATTTCAAAGTAAATACAAAGGAGAGTTGAATTAGAGGGATAGAGAGGTCGAGGGAGTAGAGACAGCTTGAGAGAATAGGAAAGGTAGAGAGGTCAAGAAACAGAGATAGCATGAGGGAGTAGAGAGCTTGAGACGGCAAGAGTGCTTGAGGGAGTAGTATGTGGGAAGCTCAAATGAGTAGATACTAGAAAGGAGTAGAGAGCGTGCCAAGCTCAAATGAGTAGATATTAGAAAGGATGAACAAGATTTGGGGGGGGGGGGGGGGTAATCATCATGGGGACGTGAAATTTTAAGATACTTTAATCTTGCTGATAACATTTGATTAAGTTATTAACCAAATGTTTAAGGTTGTTAGTGCATGTGATTCACATGGCAGTTATTTCATGGTAACAAGCCAAGGACCTCGAGGATGTAGTGGGTGCCAAAGGCAAAAGTATAATAAGTTATGTTTGACAGGTACGAGGTGGTACTGATGTGATTTGCAACCTCCAAGGATCAGTTCTATAGCAAGTGACAGCAATTTGGAGCCTCTAGGAGTAGGAGACAGCAACCCAAGGTCCTTCTGGTGCAGGTGATAGTATATAGGAGGGGGCAACAATATTTCTGGTGGTCCTAAGCTGTAAGCGATAGGCTCCGTGGTTGTTTGAGCAGGGCAGTAGTAGTTTTTCAGTGTTTCTTACAATGAAACTTTGGAATTTCTCTATCTACAGCATTCTCTATCATCCCCAAGCCATCTCTTAAGTTATTTCAGTATTTTTTAGCAATTTGAGCCATCAAAGGAAGAGATTTCAATAAATCTCTATTGTATATCCTAATTTATAGCAGAAATCAAGGTTTTGACAGCTGCCTTGAGATATGTGCTCAGAATTGAGGGTCTAGGACTTGAATTCCAGCAGCTGAAATTGAGGAATTTTAGGAAGCTTCAAGAGGCCAGCTAGCCAATATCAGATTTGGGGTTGAATTTGTCTTTTAAGGAGTAGGGTAAAGGCCCAAGCAAACCAAAGGGCAAATTGGTTTGGAGAATTGCTAGTGAGTTTTGACAGCAAGAGGCACTTGGATTAGCAGAGGAGATAAAAGGATCTCAGTTGTACTCCTTCCATTTGCAATATAACATAAAGAAATATCGCAAGGGGCACCAATTTTGGGGCCAACAGGGTGTCCAATGTCCAAGATTAAAGTGATAATATTTGCATTTTCAATTTATGTGAATTTTATGCTTGCTGCAATTAGTGCTAAATCAAGTTATTTACCACCCTATCTGAGAAGGAAGGCTAGAGATTTCAAATTTGAATGTGTAAATGATGAGAGAGAGAGGTGGTTGCATTATGTATGTGGAGAGAGAGAGAGAGAGAGAGAGAGAGAGAGAGAGACTTAAGGTGTAAGAGAGAAGATAAGAGAGTTGTTGGAGAAGACTAGATGGTAGAGAAGAGAGAGTTGTTGGATGAAAACATGAAAAAAAAGCGCAAAAAATGGTTGCAGAATGGTCATTTTGACCTTGGCCCTTGATCGGCGAAGGGAACCCATCGGATGCCTTAGGATGGGATTGGATGAGTTGTATGGAACAGTATGGAATGGATGGGTCAACCTGTTTGTCGGACGTAGACAACCGTGGTCGAGACAGACTATCGGGTAGGCTAATGGAATAGGATGTGATGAGGAGCAGGCTGTGTAATTGAACAGTCGAGTGAACTGTTGAGACCTCGTTGGACAAGAGGCCATGGGCAGGAGGCAGACAATGTGCAGGTTGTTGATAAAGACGCTTAGTAGGCAGGTGAAAGAGAGCACTTGAGCTCAAGGCTCAAGGGCAGCTATGGCAACATGCAAACAAGGTGGTGGTTGAGAGGTATGGCTCTAATACCACTGTTAGGTTAGGGTTCAACAGCACGCACACACTCACATACTCACAGTGAATAAGTAAACAACAAGAGAGAAGATAGTGCTAGAAGGTTACTGTTGCATGTGAGTGCTATAGTGTGCAAGATATGAATGAGCAGGGATAGAGCTGAGAGTGAGGAAATCAAATGTGAGTGTACCAGTGTTGTAGGGTACACAAAGAATAAAAATGGCTTTTATGTTAGGGTACAAGTAAAGGGTGTTTTCACACCCGTAAGTTTACACACATGGGATTAATGGGAGTTTACACCCAAAGGGGATTTACACCCAACAACCTCCCACTTAAAGGCCCGAAGTGGTACCTTTAAACTATCAAACTCCCACTAGTCGAATGCAATGCTCATGATGAGCCTTTGCAAGGCTTTTAGTGAGAACATTTGTAGGGTTATATTGGGTTTTGACCTTAGTTAGTGACAAGGCCATCATCCAAGACTTGTCGAATATCTACGTATTTGGTACGTGCATGAAACATGGCATTCTTAGCCAGACATATTGCACTTTGGCTAACACAACTAAGAACTAGAGTACTTGAAGAAAGACCAAAATCCTTGAACAAACGGCCAAGCCAAATAGCTTCCTTAGAAACTTTTGTGGTTGAAATATAATCAGCCTCTGTAGTACTTAGTACTACAATTTTCTGCAATCTTGAACACCAAGAAATAGACCAGCCAAAGTAAAGACATACCCACTATTAGATTTTCTAGTGTCAAGATCTCTTGCCATGTTCAAATCACATAATCCTTGCAACTTTAGTGTACCCTTTCCATAGCATATACACTTGTCTTGTACCTTTTAAGTATCTAAAGATACATTTCATTGCTTTCCAATGTGGTTTGTGAGGGTTAGACATGAATCTACTAACAACTCCCATTGCATGAGTAATGTCTGGATGAGTTGCAACCCTGGCGTATATCAAAGAACCACAAGCTGATGCATAAGGTATGCCCTTCATAGTAGTAGCAGCTGCATCATCTTTACTAAGCTTTGTATATGGCGGTAAAGGCACACCAAGAGGCTTAGCATCAGCCATATTAAATCTATCAAGTACTTTGCTGATGTACTTGCCTTGTGAGAGAAACAACAAGTGTTGCGCTCTCTCTCTTTTAATGCGCATACCCAAATGTGTTCAACTGCTTCCAAATCTTTCATTGAGAAGGCTTAACTCAGCTGCCTTTTAAGAGCATGTAAAGTACTCTTATGCTTTCTTGCAATCAACATGTTGTTCACATATAAGACCATCACAATAAGGCTTCCATCATCATCCTTTTTAGTGTATAAGGAGTGATTTGCATGACTATGTTTGAATCCATGGTTGAGCATAAAAGTATCAAACTTTTTATACCATTGTCTAGGGGCTTGTTTCAGCTCATAGAAGCTGCGTTTCAGCTTACAAACTAAATGCTCTTTCCTTGGAATAGCAAAACCTTTGGGCTGTTTCATATACAACTCTTCATCCAAGTCACCATGAAGAAAAGCAGTCTTTACATCCATGTGATCCAACTCTAAATCCATGGATGCAGTGAGAGCAAACAAAACACGGAGTGTAGTCATCTTCACCACCGGTGAAAAAACATCCTGGAAGTCTATGCCTTCCTTCTGTGTATAGCCCTTAGCAACCCAACGTGCCTTATATTTGGGCTTCTCATCAATACATTTCACCTTATAAACCCATTTATTAGGAATAGCTTTTCTATCCTTGGGCAAAGGTACAAGCTTACATGTGTTATTCACATACAGAGACTTCATCTCTTCTTGCATAGCAATCTCCCACTTTCTCTTGTTTTCACAAGATTGTACCTCTCTAAATGTTAGAGCCTCACCTTCATCAGTCAATAAAATTCAATCCAAAGATGGTTGAAACCTCTGTGGCTGCCTTGTGACATGTGTAGGCCTTCTTACCAGATGATCTGCATTGATAGGCAATAGGCCTACATCCTCAGGTACATGCACATCATCACTTGGTGGCTGATTTCCAGCATTTTCTTGTTGCTGGAACCTGTTTTCAGCATGTTCTTCTTGCTATCCTATTCCATCACGTGCATCAATTTGCTGTCCATTATCTTCTGGCTGTAGCACAATAGGTTGCTGCTCATTTTTAGCATTAAAAGGGACAGAATCTTCAGCTAATGGTTGCTGAATGGTTGGCTGTTCATGCTGTAATTTGACCTTATTTTTGTAAAGATCACTTTTAGTATTTTTCAATAACTTTGCCTCATTAAATACTACGTCTTGGTTGCGTACTATCTTCCTATCCTGAGGAAGCTAACTCTATATCCCATCTCTCCCTCATCTCCATATCCCATGAAGATTCCCTTGATGGATTTCATGTCTAGTTTAGTCCTTTGATTTACAAGAATATTCACAAAAGCATCACAACCAAAGACACGCAAATGGTCATTTGAAGTAGGTTTGCCAGACCAAATCTTTTCAAGAATGCCATTTTCCAATGCACGATTGGGAGAGCGATTGCACATATGAACTGTAGTTTTAAGAGCCTATTCTCAGAATTGCTGTGGGAGATTAGCTGTTGACAACATGCATCTGACTCTCTCATAAAGTGTGCGATTATATCTTTCAGCCACGCCATTTGATGTAGGATTGTAAGGGGTTGTCAACTCCCTCTTAATGCCATGCATCTCACATAACTTTTTGAACTCATTTGAAACATGCTCACCCCTATTATCCATTCTTATAACTTTTAACTTAAGCCCTTTCTATGTTGTAACAAAAGCATGGTACCTTTTAAAGGGGTCCAACACTTTCTTTTTACTCTTTAATACATAAACCCATGACTTTCTACTAAAATCATCAATAAAAGTGACAAAGTACCGTGCATTCCGATGTGAATTAACATGCATAGTGCACACATCAGAATGTACTAAGTCAAGAGCATTGGACTTCTTAACAACACCAAAGTAATAAGGAGACTTTACATGTTTTCCATATATGCAATCATTACAAAAGTCCAGACCAGAGCCTTTTACATCAAATCTCCCTAAAGAGGAGAGAACTTGAAGGCCTTTTTAGGCCATATGGCCAAGTCTTTTGTGCCAAAGTTCCATCTGTGAATGAACTTCAGCAACAACCAAAAACTTGCTAGGTAATGCTTTACAATGCAAATAATACAAAGTTTTCCTTTTGCTACCTTTAACAATCAGTATGGAGTCCTTGTGGACCTTCCAAGATCCACCACCAAAACTAGTAAAATACCCTCTTGCATCAAGCTGCCCAACTGATAGTAGACTTTTCTTTATGCGAGGTACATATTTGAATCTTGCAAAATCAGCTCTTGACCATATTCAAGGGCCAAGTGAATGGTACCTACACCCTCGATTTCACATGCATAATTGTTGCCCAAGTAAACCTTGCCTAGGCAACTTGCATTGTATTTAGAAAATGACTCCAAAGAATAAGTAACATGAAAAGAGGCACCGCTGTCCACTATCCATGATTGAGACCCATCATGAGCTGAAGGTAAGGTATTAATTACCTCCCTTTTAGTGATGTGCATATCACCTGTTGCTGCCATAACATCTACATCATTACATGAGGCTGCAAAAGTATCTCTCGAGTGTAAGAGAGCTCTTCAATGACCACACTAGATGCAACATTTGCCTTTGCAACTTCTTTTGAGGGAGAGCCGTCATCATCTTTCTTGTCATCCTTCTTTTTCTTTCCTTGCTATTTCTTTCTTTCTTACTCTTTCTTACAGTAGTGACAATCATGCTTCCTATGCCCTTTACGTCCACATTGATAGTAAGTAACATCCTGTTGTTTGCCCTTGCTTTTACTTCTACTTTTGCCTTTATTTCTTGCATTACCCCTCTTTTCTGACCTAACTTTGAGGTAATAGGCTGAACCATTGCTTTCTCCATTGGACTTTCTTCTAATCTTCTCATTGAGAATAGAGCCCCTAACACCATCGAAGGTTAAAGCAGGGTTCCTCAATGAAACAACCATAGACTCCCAGCTATTAGACAAAGTCATCAACAAGAAAATAGGCTTCAATTTATCATTGAAGGGTTGCAAACCAGAGTCTTGCAACTGGCTCAAAGTCCTTTTGAAATCACTCAAATGCTTTGACGTTGGCTTAGACTTATCCAACTCCATGTTTACAAGTTTGCGCATGAGATGCACTTGATTTATTGGAGTTGTATTTTCATAGGTGTCCATCAACTTTTTCCATATGGCATAAGTTGTATCAAGATGCATAATGTTTGTAAGTACATCATTAGATACAACCATTAATGTATGCAATGGCCTTCTTGTTGAGTCTAGCCCAATTCTCATGTGTCATAGCTATAGGCTTGACTTCCAAAAGAGCATCATCACAATCCTTAAAAAACAAAATGTCTTGCATCTTGTCCTTCCACAAGTCAAAGCTAGTGCCATCAAACCTCTTGATTTCAAGAAGGGATTTAGTGTCATTGCTGCTAGAAGCATTTGCAGCCATTTTTCAGCAATGCACCCAAAGATCAATGCTGCAATTTATGACAGCAAACAATGAGTTGAATATTCAGCTAATATCGGCCCAAATTTTCAGATAACAAGAGTAAGATTCAGTCCAAGCACATATACAGTAGTAGAACAGATGGCTTTCATCACTGCCAGGTGACTCCCACTTCAGTAGTATCACCAAAAGTACATCTGCAACCATCCCAAATCTGCAATTGATCACTAAGACTGCTGCAACATGACTATTCAGCAATACATCAACTCAATGGGAGCTGCCCAACATGCGTACTGCATACATATATGACCAAGTCAACTTGTTGTACACAAAAAACACCAAGATTGTTTGCAATTTCTTCAAAATCTCATAAGTGGGAGATAAATCTCAATGCCCCAAAATTTTTCCAACCAATCTACCTTGATTGCATTAGTACATGATTGCGAGAGCAAAAAACAAGCAAAATTAGCAAAATTTACCAAAATCTTGCAAAAGTTCCAAAATTCTTAGGTCAAAATGTGCATCAATGTCAACAAATTTGACCAAGCTAAGCAAAATTTCACTAATATGAGAAAAGCCCTTGAATTTTCGGAGCCAATGTGCACAATTTCTGCAATTTCCGGGTCGGATTGTCCTGTTCTGGATCACAGTTCTCGAATCCGGGAAAACCCCCAAAATTTTCAGCCAAAATGGTATTGTGTGCTTGTGCACGCGAACACCCGATAGAGAAAGGAGAGAAAAATTGTAGATTAATTTTTTTTTTTCAAATCGTTGATCTGCTCGTCTGCATAGTCCGTTGCCTAGCCCGTCAGTCCGTTGTGTGTAGTCTACTTGACCTGTCGGCCCGTCGTGCGTTGGTCAACCTAGTCGCCCTATTACACGCGACGTGCATCAGTTGTCAGGCCCATTGGTTTGGATCTGGTCGCCCGTTGGTCGGCAGCCGTCGACTTGCTCCTTGTTCTGCATGCGACCTGTACTGGTCGTCTTCTCCCCCACTTCATTTGTTGCACGTTGGGATTGTATCGGTTGCCTTCTTGACTGCTACTTGTTGATTGCTACCAGTCCCATGACCTGGCACACTCTTGGGAAGTGCGAACGCTGTAACCTATGCTCTGATACTAGTTTGTTGTGCATGAGTGCTATGGTGTGCGAGACAGGAATGAGGAGGGATAAAGTTGAGAGTTGAGAGTGAGGGAATCGAATATGATTGTACTAGTGTTGCATGGTACACAAAGAATAAAAATGTATTTATATGTTAGGGTACAAGTAAAGGGTGTGTTCACACCCATAAGTTTATACACATGGGATTAATGGGAGTTTACACCCAAAGGGGCTTTACACCCAATAGTCACATCCACTATGTGAGAATGAATGAAAGTACAATCCCTAAGGTACTAAGTACCATACCCATTGATGGGTGTTTACACAGGAAAAAAACCCTTCTCTAGCTAGAAGGTAAAAAGTGCCTGAGAGAGAAGGGAGTGTTCACACGAGAACTTATGGAGGAGCATGATAAGTGTAACGGATGCCTACTGGCTGAGATCTACATGTAGGAGAGGAGTCACTTGCTAACAGCTAGAGCAATGTGGCATTTGCGAGGAATCTGATGTTTCATGCTGTGTAAAGCACATTGAGGTGCATTGCCACTTTGTTAGGAGAGCCGCCATGTGGGAGAGATCGACTTGGTTTGTGTCCCTACATAGGGCAATGTGGTGGAGGTGTTTATCAAGGCTCTTTTAATAGAGAAGTTTGAGGTCTTTCCAAGGCTTTAGGCTTAGTACCATTTACCAATTGATCTACCATACCTTGTGTGTGTTCATATCATTGAGTCTAGGGTGGTTTCTTACACTTTTTATGTTCCTCTCGGTGGTTCTGGTGTGAGCAGTCTTTTACATGGGCACTTTTATACTTATTATTGTGTTTCTTTTGGTTGTTTTGATATGAACAAGTCTCTAGCACACAAGCACTTTTTACCTTCATGCTGGAAAGGATTTTCCTCATGTGACTGCCCTCTTGGTGGTGGTACTTTACTATCTTAGAGATAATGTACAGAATGTTCGAGCACACTTTCTTTCCCTCATTATATTATGTGTGAGCTTTGCATCAAACCCAACAATGAACCACAATGGTCACAGTCTTGTCTCAAAGGGAATGAGGTAACGTGCAGTGCTCAAGCATGGAATGGGTCATCTCCAACACATTCCTATGTTGTCACCATAGTTTTTTTCATACTCATATCTTTGAGCAAACAAACGTTTGCAAACGTCTGAAAAAAAAAGAAGTATGTTAAGCATAACATGCTTGTCCCGTCGGCCAAGTATGTTTCGGATAACATACTTTGCAAACGTATGAAAGTATGTTATTCATAACATACTTGTCCTGTCAAATGTTTTTAGGAAAATAGTCCCAAGTGCCCGATAACTCCATAGGGCTCAGGCAACTTGTTACTTGACAAAATTGACTTGTTATCTCTAGCAACCCTTTTTGTGTACTTACGACTTTGTTGAGTACTTCAACCCACTTATCTGGATCAGCATACTGTTTTGGACTGTTTTAGGTTAATTTTTTCTTTGTTTTTTGGATCTGATGTCTAAGGTGAGCCTGTAGGCTTACACAATGTGGCTTAGATATGTCAAAATTTCACATTGTAATGCGTGTTTTAAAATGTATATGTGTCATGGGAAAATGTGGTTAATTAAATGTATACTAGTAGAAAAGTATGTTATATTTTCAGGTCATGTATGATTCAAATTTTGTCAAGTTAAACCCATTATAACATTGTTTTAAAATGTGTATGTGTCATGGGAAAATGTGGTTAATTAAATGTATACTAGTAGAAAAGTATGTTAAATTTTTCTGTCATGTATAGTTCAAACAGTACCGGTGAAACATACTTTTTTCATACTTTCATACCCATATGCATATTCGTATAAAAAACGTATGAAAAAACTATGGTTGTTGCTCTACCACACCAGTTTTTGATGGTCTGATGGTGTGTCAACATTAGCTTACTCTATGTGAATGCGATGACAAGGACAATACTGTTGATACTCGTGTGGGAGGTGAACTTTCCACTCTGATCTACTCTCATAGTTTTGAACATTCGGAGTGGAGTGCATTTCTACCATGCTCCTCTAGCCACTAAAAGTGCTGGAATGCCTTTGACCTGGCCTTCAAACAGAAAGCTCATATAGATCTGGAGAATTCATAAAAAATCAACATGAGGTAAACAAGCTTGCCCAATAGAGGATTGCGCATGGGGCTGCACAAATCCATGTGGATAAGCTCTAAGAGTAATAGTGGCTTGACAAGATGGCTTTTGTAGAAAAGGCTTTTTATGCTACTTGGCTTGTATGCAATTGAGACAAGGTGCTGGAAGGTGCACCTCAAAATCTAATAACCTCTCAACTAGATGTGCATGGCTGGCCTGTCTCAAGGGATCATACTGCAGGTGGCTGTATCAGGCATGCCATAAAAATGCTCAACTCAGAGGATCCCTGCAGCAAGGGCTGAAAGCTTATACAGCTCACCCTCCTATAAATCAATCAGAGAGGCTTATTAGTGGCCTCATCCACAGCGTGCACATCTTGGTTAGTGAAGACAACCTTGGAGCCTAGTTGTGCAATATTATATACAGAACAAAGTTTAAACCCCCAAATCTGGATCATAAAGGGCCTCAGAAACGGACCTGCAGCCTTGTCTGTGTGGAAGTATTCCAAGATGATGAAAAGCATTAAGTCTTGGCTGACACAGAATTGCAGAATGTCCGGCTGTGCTAGACCTAATATCACTATCTTGATTCTCTATTCAGCTTCTTTTCAAGGTAGGACCAATATGTATGTATGTCACAATCTAATCAGTATGTTTTTCAATTCTGTATATTTTCCTATATGTACCAATGTTCTGCACATGATTACTTAAAACCTTCTTTTAATTGGTCCTTTTTGGTCACATTGACGTTGGGGGTCCTTGGGTTCATGAAACCCTTCTTTTTGGTTTGTGTCTATGTATGTGTACACTGAAATGCACCTACTTTATTGAATACTGCATAGTTGCAGTGTGCGCGTGCGTGCGCATGCTTGTGTGGATGTGTACACTGAAACGTGCCTACTTTATTGATACTGCATAGTTGCAGTGTGCGCGCGTGCACATGCTTGTGTGGATGTGTGTGCATGTGTGTGCACATTATGCCACCACTGTACTTAATGAGTAATTATTACATACATGTAAATAAATTTTTTGGTGTGCATGTGTGTGCGTGCTGGGGGGGAGTGTTTCACAAAAAAGTGCCCATGTGTGTGCATGCTATAGATGCCATTGCTGTAATGAATTTTTGTTTACATACATGTATACATATTTATTAGCATGCATACGTGATGCATTGATATGTGTGTGTGTGTGTTTGTTTGTTTGTAAATGCCATTGCTGTAAATATTTATGCAGATATTTGTATAGACATTGTGTGCATATATAAATGCCCCTGCTGTAATTAATTTACTGCACATACATGTTAAATATATACAGATTTTTTTGTGAGTTGAGAGAGAGAGAGAGAGGGGGGGGGGGGGGGGGAGGATTTCTTGGAGCCATGTTTGCATGTCTGCACCTAAAAAAGCATGGGTGGTGGGGTGATTTTGGATGTATAGACCCATATGGTGGCCCTTCGTTGGTCACTCTTCAGAGCAATGTGTTGATCCTCATCCTTGGGTCTTTATATTCACTTGTTCTTGGAAGACCGAAGTATTGTACATGGTAGCACTAGCATATGGGCATCATGGTGGCACGCTCTTAATTCGGATACTCACTTTTCCACACTCTCCTCCATTTTGGTAAATCATTTGGTTTCTTCTTGGAGGCTCGTTCTTCAAAAGGCCCCCTGGTAGCCTGAAGAGGATCGTCTAGAGGAAAATTCCTTTTAGTTGGAATTGTTGGCGGTGTTGCGGCTCTTCCCTTTGGATGTGAAATAGGAGAACAGGCCCAAGTTCATTTGTATGGCACGTGTGGGTTTTTCTTGTTGCTGATGTGAATTTTATGAGTTGTGGGGGGTTGATGTCTTTTGGTATGGCGAGGAGACTTTTCCAGAGTCCTCGTGGATACCGCGACTTATGGGGCTGCATTGAAAGGTTGATGCAACCTTTTCCTGCACTCGACTCGGATTGCCCTTGGCAAGATTAGGATCTGGCTAGTTGTGTTTGTTTCCAAAAGGCTTTGGCTAACTAGGTGTATCATCTCTTGATTAAGGACAAGCATTGGCTGGTTACTAAAGCCAATGTGATTCGGGGCATGAATAAATCCAAGGCTTGGTGGAAAATTCTAGTGATGGAAGGATGGTTGAACAAGACCCTGTTCAAATGCAAGGTCTTTCTTTGGAGAGTGATCATTGGTGGGCTTCCCCTTGCTTCAACCCTTTCTAAGTGCTAAATCTCAAATGGCAACTACTTTTTTTGTACAACCAACCTGGAATCTTCGCATCATAGATTTATTTCCTGCCCTTTGGCTAGGAAAATTTGGGCTCTTCTGGCATATATTTGGCAAGTGCTTGTTGGTCTATTGTTATGCCCTTTTGATTGGGTTTTGGCTAGGGCCAAATATCCCACTCCAGTGCAGCCACATATGAAGGTCTTTTTCCATTTTTTCAAGTTTTGGGGCTGTTAGCATAATTGGATCACCTGGAATGCTTCGGTCTTTAACTTTGTCGCGGGCGTCCTGAGGCACATAGCCAAACTCAAGGGTCTTTCTACACTAGTAGTTAGTTCTTGTGTAGCATGCTGATCTTCTCCCTAGGGAGGATTTAGCTCCTTGGCATACGGCAATCTCTATTGCTTCTTTGCCGTGACTTTTGTATTTGATCTTCTATAAAGGGAGTTTATGCACGATGGCCTAGAGTCATCCTCTATCTTGTAATCATGTCATCTTGTACTTTTTTCGTAATTAATACAATTACCTATGACGAGAGAGAGAGAGAGAGAGAGAGAGAGAAATGAAATGATATATTAACGTCTACAAAAGGCCAAAATGACCTATGAGACCATGAGTTACAATCATGTGTATGATGGTACAATTGTCTGGGCAAAATATGTAGCACAAAGCAAAATAAGAAAGGAAACTAACTATGGCTATGTGTAAAACATAGAGCTCCAAATGGTACAATCTCATGTGGGTATGGAGGGCCTAGCTCTAGCCCAAGCAATAATCCCCTGTATCCGCCTATGAAGGTGTTGTTAGTGTTTGTGTCAAGGCCTAGGACGTCTGGATCGGCTAAGTTGAACGGCTCGATCAATTAGTACTCCTTGTCTGTGTGTGGACTGTAGCGGTGAGAGAGGCTCTCGTGTGGACTGTGGCTGTAACTGTATTGAAGTCTTCTAAGTCTCCTTTGCAAAGGAGTTTGTGAGCTGCCACTGTGAAGGGCCTCGATGTCCTAGAGTAGCTGTACTCCCGAGGCGCATGTCACGAAGCCGTCGTATCTCAAGAAGAAAGAGGCCAAGGCATCGCTGATTGGTAAAATCCATGACTGTGGATAGTGGTCGAAATCCGTCTCTAAAGAGACAGTGGAAATAACCACGGACCTCATAATACGCTGGGCAGCGGCATATATAATGCTCCTCTGTCTCTGGCTCTAATTGGCATATCTAGCATATGCGCTCCTCTGGTGGGATGGATCTATATTTGGCAGTCTCAATCTCTAGCTGATGTGAGGATGTGCGCAATTGGCCAATAGTACATTTGATCCCATGGGAAAGGTGGGTGTCCATGTATCTCGGGCAAACAATAAATCCATCATCTGTAGTATGAAGGAAATGCCCGTGGTAGAAAGCCATCTTTGTCCCCAGCTCCTGCCCTGGCATCAACCATGTCCACCTGATATCCAACTGGGTAAGATCCATCCCGATGATCTTGCGGATCTCTAACCCGCTCAGATCAAGAGATGGTGCATCAAGGGAGTACTGGAAGGGGGGTAACTTGTCCATGCTAAAGCCATGCAGCTCAAACCAGGCCGACATCTGTGCATACCAACATGAAGTATCACCCTCTTTGGCAAGTTGCCTGGAGGACTCAAGGGCCAACCGTGCATATTTGTGTTTGGGTAAGTCCCATAGGCTATGTATGTATGTGACCGATCGGGTGTGGGCCTCTACCACAATCGGTGTAGCTGCTAGCTCGGCTTTGATGATCTCATGTGGCACTAAGGCCTTACATTTGATCATCCTGGATATCATGGACACTAGGGGTTTCTCCATTGACCGCCATCCGTCTAAGTGCTCCCTGATCTGCTACTGTGGTCAAGACTGGGCCCCCATATTTGTACTCCATAAAGTAGTGTGGATGTGACCAGTGTATCGAAGATCCATAGCTTGGTGCGGGGTTCTTGGAATTGCAGCTGTGAGCACATCCTCTCCAAACCACCTAGTGTTGTGTATTTGCGAGTCAGTCTAGTGTCTGCACCCTCTCGCATAGAAAAGGTGGGCCCTGTGAATAAGACTCCTAGGTATGTATAAGAATCCACATACTCTAGCTCCTCAGATCCTTATGTGAATTTAGGTGCTGATCTCCTGACCCAGTGTGGTGTAGTATTAAATACCATCACCTTGGTTTTACCAAGGTACACTGAAAGCCCACTGTCCAAAGTATAGGAGTGTAATGCTTCCAAGTGTCTCTGTAGACCCTTTGGAGAGTCAGCTATCAATACAATGTGATCTGCATACAATAGGAGAGCTATCCAAGTGCTAGCTAGTGGAGCTCCTGGCATTTTGTTTGGACTGTGGTGGGCACCAATGAGTTAAAACACAACAGATCTTACCAAGAAGAAATCCAGTATGATAATAAAACTGAATTAGGATTATTTGATTTGTTGAGTAGAATTTAGAACATGCCACCAAGAGGCTTGAATCTGTGTACTGGCATGTGAAATCCCTACCCTCTTAATAAAAATTTTCACAATAGCTGCCCAAGGATGTTACTCTGAACAAATGTCCTACACAAGGGCCGATTGAGAGTCATCACGTGTTTCTTGACATTAAAAAGAGCAGCCCCATCATATGCTGTGGAGTAATGACTTGTACTTAAATCTCTCTCTCTCTCTCTCTCTCTCTCTGTGTGTACCTATAATAGCTTTCATTTTCCTATAATTTGTTTCCTTAGTTGTGCATTGTATATCTTCTCCATTCTTCTGCTTGTGCTAGCAGGGTTTCCTGTATTTTGTTCTCAGGTCATTTTTTAGATTGCAGTGCTTCTTAAGAAATAGCTTATCTTTACATATTATTTCTAAGTAAAATATCAGTATTTGAGAGTTGGTAGTATCTTAATCTGCTGTTCATAAGTTCACTGGGATTCTTGCTTATTATTGTTGTCAGAAGAGATTTAGTGCATGATTTGACAGTCTTTTAAACTGTAGCAAATGACATGACATATAACAAGTTATATCTGTCTCTAAGGCTGATGTTTGGGACTTGGTAGCATCTTAATCTGCTGTTCAGGACTTTGTGGTATCTCAATCTCATAAATTCACCGGGTTTCTTGCTCATTTTTGTTGTCAGAAGAGATTTAGTGAACGATTTGATAGCCTTTTAAACTGTAGGCATAACATGGCATATCTGTCTCTCAATGATTGTTATAGATGATATGTCTCTGATGCGAAAGACAGACAATCAGCTCTTCTCTTTGCAGGCTATGGACTCTACAGAAGTTCTGGCCAAGTTGTCCCAACTGATTGAAGCAACCTTGTCAGCATCAGAGAAAGCCACCTTTCATACAACTAACTGTCAAGCCCTGGCTAATTTAATCAAACAGTTACTACCTCTGTTAGATGAAGTTCAGGAGTCTGAAGTTCCAATCATGGGGGGTGCTGTTACGTCATTTGAAGGGCTGCAATCTGCTATCCTGAAGGCCAAAAAACTTATTGAAAGATGTGGGAGAGAAACAAGCCAACTTTATGTGGTAATCTATACATTTTGAATTGTGTGGCAGATTTATGGGGGATTTTGCAAGTGCCAGTGTGTCAAAATTTGTATCTGTTGCATTGATGAGTTTGGAGTTTGCAACAAGGATCTAACCACATGCATTTTACATCAAGAAAGGAGTGATATTCATAAACAATGCAAGTTTGGGGAAAATCTTGTAGGCAAGAAACAGTAAGTCATACTCATTCTGCAAATGTAAAAATGGGATGGAGTACATTTCTAGCCTCTCTCTCCTACCTTCTTGGTGCAGAATTTGATGCTGTTGATACTGCTTGATGTGTTTACAAATGGTAGGAATAACTTTAAAAAAATTTGTATCTGGTGATTTTTTGAAATTCATTTAGCATTGTCATATATATATCTTTCATTATGTAAGGCTGGACCTTCTCTCAGCAGTTAACAGTATGTTGTTGGTCCAAGGTGGGCAACTTTTATGTAGAGATGGGTTTTGCCATGTAGAACCCATTACCTTCAGAATGAGCCTGATTGCTGTTGCTGGATTGGCTTAGGCAGTATGTTTTTCAATTCCTATCTCAGGATGACTAGGGCTGCCCTTAGTGGTTGGAGTGCCAGAAACGCTTTGTAAAGGTCACAGCAGGTGGTTTATATTTAATTATGGATTCATGAGCTTCTGGTTTCTGCTTTTCTGAGGATTGAACTTCTGTAAGGTCTTGGAAAACATGCGTTGCTGTTGAGCCTAGTTGGTAATGTTCCAGCTACAAAGCTTGACTGAATCAAATTGCAGGTTTTACGGAGTGAAAAATTTGTCCAAAAGTTTAAGCTGGTTGCTTTGGAACTAGAAGCTCAAGTCAGTTCATTGCCTTTGGGAGCTCTCCAACTGACCGAGACAACACGACAGCAGGTGCAGTCCTTTGGCACTGGTTGTACTTTTATGGAGGGACTGTTATCGCCCCTTAATGTACTGCTTATTTTATTGATATAGGATATTTTGTATTGGACTACGTGTACTTGTTATGTTGTTTGGATAGTGAGTTTAACCGTTGATGGAGCTTGACAAAAAAAATGTCTGAAGTTATTCAACTCATACAAGTTGAACTAGACACTTGATATTTTTCTCGATCATGTTTTACACCAGTGTCTCTTCATGAGTTGTGCTATGCTGCTTTCTATATTCGAAATGTGTATGCTGAACATTAATTGTGCTTGTAAGGGGCAAGTTTTACACTCTAGATAGCACCCAAAATGTGGTTCAGTCCAAGTCTCAAACGACGGTTGTGTGGACAACCAACATTTGGGCATGAACTTGCAAGTAGGACATCAGCTAATGAGAGTTGTAAAACAGCCAAATTGCCTGCTTTTGGCAGGGGTGGTTCATCTCTTGAACCCACCCTAGACATCATTATAGCTGCCTGAAAGGTTAGGGAGCTTTTGAAGCTTGTCATGCTTTTTTGCCATAAATTTCCCACTAATTGTGAAGAAATGGTGACCACATATATAGATAAACTCTGGAGGACTGGTAACACTGCCAATTAGTGGAAGACAGGTGCTAGGTGCTGACTAACTCCCCCCTTGGAGGTGTTGGAAGTTGGCCTAAAAAGTAGAGAACCTAGTGCAAACTCCAGGAGGCCCTAATATTGAGGTAGGGAAATGCATGTGAGGGACATAGCAGTTGGTAAGATGATGCCAGTCGAAGATGTGTGTGGGAAATGTTGCATTGAGAGTGGAACCTAGAGAGAAAACTGTGTATCAACTCAATGATAGCCATACTTGGTGGCTTCCATTAGGCCGTAAGTGTAAGGTGTGAAGATATGCTAGGGTTTGCGCTGAGGAAACACATAATGTACAACCAAGACTGAAACACAAAGACTTTGATAGAGATAAGCAAAACTCAAACCTTAAATGCAAAACACAAAAACTCAAAACTCAAACACAGAGAGAAGAAACTTAAGTGAATGTTGTAAATGAATGTAAGGGTATGCAAAATGCCCAAGGGTAGAGCAATGTAGTGTCGGAGAGTGACATCCACCGGAGATAGATCCGAAGTTCTATAACCATCAGTTGGAGATGAGAGAGTGCTGTATAATGAAGGGTAGTAAGCTGGTCACCAAAGCATAGTAGTCAGAGGCTGAAATTTGGTAAACGTAGTAGTGTACCACTAGAGGAGGTTGAAAACTGATCACCCGAGGTAGAGAACTGTCAAGCAACAACAAGAGAGGTATTTGTTGATGTAGATGGCTTGTTGGATAGTAAAAACGTAGGTGTTGCAGCAGTCGCCCAATGGGAGAGATGACAATAGCTTGTCGTTTGGCACTAGATGTTGAAAACGCAAGCTGATTAGGTGTTATGATGATGCAACAAATGGAGACCTCCAAACAGTAGGGCAATGGCTGAAAACAGGCTGCCTAGGGCTGAATAGTTATGGGCTGCAATCGGTGATGGCTGGACAACAGATGGCACAAAAGGATGAGGTTGAATGGTGGGAAGCCTATCGGGTGCTGGTCGGCTCCCCAATGGCCCACCAAGCCCTACAAAAGAAAATGGGACCACATTGAACCTTTTTTGTTTTTTATTTTTATTGGGTGAAAAGTTAATTGTAGGGGTGGTAGACGATTAAGTAACAATGACCCTAAAGGTGGTAGTAGGGCTAAGGGATGGTGCACTCAACACATCACAAAACAATACAAGCTTACCCAACCACTCGAAGATGTCGATGATGAGGAAAAGGTGATGAAACATCATAGGAAGAAGGATGGTGGTAAACAACTTAGGATCCGTCTAGTGGTGCTTTGCAAAATGGAATGCATAGTATGCTACATGCTGAAGAATGTTCATGCAATATGTGCCACTTGGACAATGTCCCCTGTGGCGAAATTGTTCACTTGCCGAAGTGCCCTAGTACAAAGATGATGAAATCATGCAATGCACAGGGGAAGGTATAACAAGGGAAAAAGCCGATGTCGAAGATTAGTGCCGAAACATATAGAATACCAAGAAGTGTAGGAATCCCCTCTCAACTTGGATATCGATCTTCATGTCGTGCTGAGAACCATGTGGATGAAGATGATGAAGCATTCCTACAGGAAGAGCAAGGATAGAAGTCACCGCCATGATAGCATTAAGAGAGATGCTGCACAATCCACCATGGGAGGGAAAGCCTCCATGCTGGTAGAAGAGCAAAACTCCAAGTAGATAGAACCATGAAAGGGATGGTGCGTATCTCCTCTCTCCAACTTAGGAAGGATTGGTGCAAGCTTGCATGTTAGTCCTATATTGAAATACAAAACCCTTCAAAAGAGAGAAAATTTGCAAGCATAGAGTCGAGTAGTAAGATGCTCCCAAAAACAAAACAAAAAGTAAAAGAAAGCAAAGCTAAGTGCAATGCAACAAGTATGTACGTATGCAATGGAAGTCTAAAAAGGGAAAGGCCAAGTGTGTGGCCACCATTACGTTCAGCGAAGTGGGGAAGGGGTCCTAGAGGGTGCAAGGGATGTTCTAGGAAAAGTACAATAGGTGAGCTAGTAAGAGACCAATCAGTCAATCCTTCAAGAGTAGTGAAGGAGATAGGTTGCTGAGGCTGTCTGCCTGTCACATGTCCAATACCCATGGGGACAGATTGTGCAATAGGAGGCGTGGCCCCATTGGATTGGCTAGCCGGAATGGAGGCAGTCACAATAGTTTGGTGTGGTCTTCTAGGTGGAACACATGTTAGAATTTGCCAATTCAATGGGCACTGCCCAATGTTTGTCTTTAGTTCTTTTTCAGTTCCTAGTGTGAACACAACTAAAGTTGTGTTACCACTCTTAGGGTTAGAGTTAGAGTCAATTAACTCTAGTGGAGTTAGTGCTAGGTCTATCTTAGACCTATCTTGTGTCTTTCATTCTTAGACCTATCTTAGACCTATCTTGTGTCTTTCAACAAATACACTCTACACTTTTGCTTTGGCACACTCTCATTGTCTCTCTTTTCTCTCCTCTACAACTGGCTATCATTTTCCAACATTTGGTATCAGAGTATGTTCTAGTATGGATTCAGTTCAACCACCATCAACTGGTGCCGCCTTGCCTAAGGTCTTGTTGTTGTCAGCCAACTCTCCGCCCAAGGAAGAGAAGGACGAGTTGCTTCTGTTTTCAGCTTATGCATTGCCCTACGTGCAGTCTTGTATGCAGCCTGCACGCACCCCGAGGAGCTACTGTTTTGGAGGAGCCGTTGTTGTTTTCAGCTTTGCCTCTTATTTTCTCACCTTTGCCAGCCATATTCTTAGCATTGCCTGTGATTTTCTGCAAAACCTGAAAAGTGCAAAAACCCTAATTTTCAAACCCTAATTTTCAGATTTCTACAATTTTCTATCCATTTTGGCCATCTCTTTCCAAATCGCAGCTCATGGTGCTCAAAATTTGGGGCTTTTGTCAATTTTCACTTTTGGAGTTCAAATTGACAACCAATTCAAAGAGATTTCACGATTTCTTTGACATTTCCATAAAAAATTTTGGGGCTTTTGCCCGATTTATATTCCCCCATGCTTTGTCCTAGAGGCTCCGGCATGCATCACAAGGCAGATTTTGGTTGCTGTTCGCTGTAGACACACACCTCGAGGTGACATTATTGCAGAAATTCAAGCTGTAAGGTACAAATTTCATTAATTTCTTTGAAATTTTAGGAAAAAATTTGGGCCTTTTGCTCGACACACATTCTAAGGTAGCAAACAAGCGGTACAACATCATTTAATTGCTGTTACAGTCAGATTGAGCAGTAAATTTAGGGGAAATTCAATAAATTTTGGTAAGAATATGCATTAAGTTGTTGTAATTTGTACCTTTGAGAGGATGCATTACAAGGCAGGTGTGGTACAATAGTGCATGGTTGTTATGTCTTGGTTGAGTGTTGATTTAGGTCAAATTGGACACACTTTGGCATTTGTGTGATAGTTTGATACTTGTTATATAATCTCGAGGGAATTTTTTGTGCTCTGAGGGGTACAATCTTTACTTCAGCAAACAAGTATTTGGTTGCTGATTTTTGTCCATTATTGATAGCATGGTACGTCAGGGGACTAATGATTGCAACATGAATAGATTTAGAAGAATGTTGCATTGCGTTTAGGAGATGTGGCTATGCTTTCCAAGTTCAAAGGCAAAGGAAAAGTCAAGCAAAATGTAAAAAATCACAAAAGAGTGATATAGTGATGTTGGACAGGCATCATATAAGGCTGTCCGAGACATAGAAAAGTCTAAAAAAAAGGGAAAATATCATTATTGCAAAAAGCGAGGTCACTTTATTGATGAATTCCATAAGAGATTAACCAAAGAGAAGAAAAAGAACTCAGTTTTGGCTGTCCAAGAGACATCAACCAACAAATCTATTGGTGGTGATGCTTCAGTAACTTTGTGGAGGAGGGCTATGCTTTTCCTCTTTGCATTCAGCCCTTGCTGGGAAGCATGTTACATGTGCGAACAACAATTACAATGTTTATGGCATTGGGATAGTTACTACTATAATTGTAGATGGTTCTGACTTCATGCTTCTAGATGTCTTGTTTGTACCTGGCATTACAAATAACTTGTTGCCTATATCTGCTTTTAACAAGCATGGCTTTCAGGTCATATTTGAGGATGACAAATGTATTGTCAGAGATAAGGAGATGGATTATGCATTGAGGTTGTTTGGGACCTTGTATAAGGGTTTGATTTTGTTGGATACCATAGTTTCCATGCGTTTCGGAAACGGGAGTTTCGGAAACTTGAAGAAATGGAGTTTCGACCATTTAAAAATTTGGTGGAAACGGCGTTTCGGAGAAACCAATAAATTATGATTAAATATACATATATATATATATACATACTAAGTATACTAGAGACTAGAGTCACTGGTGATTGAACAATCTTAACTTTTAGCACAAGAATCCAACTTCCAAGACCCATGATTTAAATTTCACAAATCACATTGCGCAGCAATTTCACATAGTTATCAATTTCGCAAGCTGCAAATCACAAGATTGAAGAGATCTTATATCACCCAAAATAACTTACAATATTTTGAAACAAAAGTGTAACATACTAACATCATAACATCTGTCATCCAAGAATCATGATCAGAACTTAAAAGTTAAAAGTCAAGTTCATCATTCATGAGACTCATCACTTGTCACTCATGATAATACGAGTAGTCACCGGTGACAGATCATAGTACTAAGTAGATACATGATACATCAAGATTCATCATTCATCATTCAAATTTCAAAAGAAGGCAACCTAGATTCTAGAATCTAGATACATCTAACATCAACAAAAGCCAATTTAAAGACTCGAGTCAAGACTACAAGCTATAGCAATGATCATATGATGTATCATGTGAGTCGTGACATGTCTCAAGAGTCAAATATCAAAGTAAAATAATAGATCTATGAGATCTCAAAGAAGTGATAACTTCAAAGTTCAAACAATGGCCACTGGCTAGCCTGGAAAAAAACATAAGCAGCTGACAACTATCGACAATGCTCAACATCAACGATAAAATCAAGGCTCAAGGGTCAAGCATCTGTAGCAACATCATCTAAGCCAATAGAGGTGCTGTCATCCTGATCCTCCTCTGGCTCATCGCTATCCACATCAGCTGATGAGCCAGAACTGTCAGAAGCATCTGAATTTGCTAGAGGATTTGCCAGAGCAGTTGAAGTACTAGCTCCATCTATGGCTCTCTGATGTTGTGAAGCAGTCCTGCTGCGCGTGGTATAGCTCGGGGCTATCATCTCCTGGTAGAGTATGGTATATATGTCCCCTCCTCTGGAGTGATGTCTGGAACAAACCTCACCTTCTCTATGTCGATCTTGTCAATATTTACCTGTGTTTATTTGACATAGAGATTTAAAAAAGTTATAATCTTTAGATTTTAGAATTAGCATTCAAGAGTCAAACTTCAAAGATCATAAGCTATTAGCAAAATATAAATATAATCACCTGCACAGGCTCGGGATGAATATCGTTTTTCTCAAGCAGTTGGAGGTTGCAATGGCAAAAGACCAACCTCTCTAACTGAGCAGTGGTAAGTTTATTGCTTTTCTTTGTATGGAAAAGGACCCAAGTACTCCAATTTCTCTCACAAGGGCCTAAGCTACAATCTTGTGAGAGAACCCATATAGCAATGCGTTTCTATAAATCATCATTCAAATAGAAACACAAACGGAGTCGTAAGAATCTAAGATTCAACTTTCAAGAATCAAACTATGCAGTGAATGCCAGTGATAATAAATTACAAATATGTGATTATGTATAATTATTAAAAGAAATCTTGGGGTTGCAAATTACCAATGTGGGCGCACAATTTCCATACTTTTCCCACCATGAGACAGGCTGAAGTTGAGTCTCTCTCAACTTTGCAATCTCTCTACCAAAATGCAAGCTCTCATTGTGGAATATCAAAAGATCATCCTCAATCCTTTGAAGCATTGATACATTGCCACCTGCCACCTTTGTCATATACTCCTTGAATCTCTCCTCTAGCTCCTCACACTCACTCTGCTCATCATCTCGCCAAAGAGGATGTAAGATATGGGCCATTGCATGAATTGGTCTATGAAACCAATTCCATCTCCTCTCCCACATTGCTACAATTTGAGCAGTCCTTAAGATGTCAACATTGAAGAAATGTCAATTCAAGTCTCAAGAATAGTTATTCAAATTTCAAAATTTACACATATAATATCAATTTGTAAAATAAAGACTCAAGAGTTACTTGTCCGAGGGCAAAAAGTTTTTTTTTTCTTAGAGCCTCTCCTATCTTATCCATATACTCATAAAGAAGACCCATAGTGCCACCCTCCATATCGGTAATGCGTAGCACTGTGTAGATAGGATTGAGAGTTCTCACCATAGCCTCAACATCTTTCCACCAAGTATCATTCATGACATTGCATCGAAATGCCATGGTCTTTGGATAATCATACTCATCCCACTGCATGAACTCATCAGACCATATAGTGCTCACCAACTCCTTGTGAATGCGTACCAATCTCTCAAGCACAATGAAGATGTAGGCAATCGGGTGGTGGAGGGTTTTAAGAGCTCAAGGTGGCTAAATGAGTGAAATATAGTAAGAACCTTGGCCCTCCTCCTCACAAAATTGACCATACTTGTGGCCGTGCTGAATATGGCTTCAACCCATTGAATTTTGCCTATATCCTCAATCAAAAGATCAATGGAATGAGAAGCACATGGTGTCCTCGTCGCACATGAATTAGAAACCGAGGCAAAGGAGTCCTTGTTGCACGTGAATCAGAATTTTGCCTATATCCTCAATCAAAAGATCAATGGAATGAGAAGCACATGGTGTCCTCGTCGCACATGAATCAGAAACCGAGGCAAAGGAGTCCTTGTCGCACGTGAATCAGAGACCGAGGCTGAAGCGGATGCACTTGCAATAGGATTTGATGTAGCCCTACTTCTCTTTGATAGTCCAACCACACTTGTGCTACCCTCTTGTTGGTGAGCTATGGCTAAGTCTTGGTCCTGCTTTGCACCAAGTGTTGGAAGACCAAGCCATTGCCTCCTCCATAAATTAAGAGAAAGCTTCACATCTCTTAGCACATTTGCACATGGAGCTGTGCCTCTTCTTGGCACATGAGCAAGATGGTCTTTGACCCTAGTGACACTCCTTGTTTTCACCATGCCACAATAAATACATTTCCACTTTTTAGATCCACTTGACCCCTCATGAGGTTATGAGAGTAACATCGCGTCAATTAGGATTAGGAGCCATGGTATTTCCTTGGCTGCAAGCTGTCCAAACATCAAACAAATAACATATAAGGCTGAAATAATGTGCACATGGCTGGCAATACAAAAATTTTCTTATATCTTGGCTGAAAATTGCAAAAATTTAGTTCTGAAATCTACATGTGCCATGAAAACATGCTGAATGTTCACAAACAAATGATACACAAGGCTGAAATGTGTGCACACAACTGGGAGGACAAAAAATTTCATATATCTTGGCTGAAAATTGATTATTGCAGACATTCAGGCTTGAAATTTGCATGAAATAGGCTGAATGTTCACAAACAAATGACACAAGGCTGAAATAGTGTGCACACAACTAGCAGGACAAAAAATTTCATATATCTTGGCTGAAAATTGATTATTGAAGACATTCAGGTCTGAAATCTGCATGAAACAAGCTGAATGTTCAGAAACAAATGACACACAAGGCTGAAATAGTACACACACAACTGACAAGACAAAAAATTTCATATATCTTGGCTGAAAATTGCAGACATTCAGGTCTGAAATATATAGGAAAACAAGCTGAATGTTCACAGCTGAAGGTTACCTTTCGAGAAGAGAGCTTTCAGCGTTATTGAGTGACCACGGGCTGATGTGCAACAAACAGTTCAGGCACAATTGCTTCAGTTCGAGCAGGTGCAGCAGTAGGAGAGTTCAAAACGAGCAGGGGGAGAGATGAAATATGCAGGGGACTAAGAAACACAGCCTGTTTTGGGGGTTTTACCCTGCTTGTCCCCTGTCTGGCAGAAACGCTGTTTCCCAGAAACGGCCATCTCGTTTCTAGGCACCAGAAACACCGTTACTGGAAACTATGTTGGATACCTATGATGTATAGTCTCATGATGCTTTGGCAATCACTACTCTATTGCTGGCTATGCAGAATGCGGAGCTATGGTATGCCTGCTATGGACATATGAGTTTTGCGGGTTTGATGATCCTTCAGAGGTGTCATATGGTAGATGCATTGCCTCCAATGGAGACTCCACCTCTTCATGCATGCGAGGGATGTATTTTGGGCAAGCTGCACATATTTGCCTTAAAGAAGGATGGTGCAGTGCATGCTGTCTGGAAATCGCACCTTCTTCACTTTGATATTTGTGGTCCCATGAGGACACGTGGACTTGGAGGTTATCTTTACTTTGTTACATTTATTGATGACTACTCTTGGTATACATGGGTGTATGGGCTGAAAGCAAAACCTGATGTGTTTATGCATTTTAAACATCTTGTTGCAAAGCTTGAGGCTGGAACTGGCTTGAAAGCAAAACCTAATGTGTTTATGCATTTTAAACATCTTGTTGCAAAGCTTGAGGCTAGAACTTGCTTGAAAGTGTAGACACTTCGCACGGATAGAGGGGGGGGGGGGGGGGGGGGGAGTTGCATAGTCTATATACATGTTCCGAAAGAGCTTTGTGGGAAGCTTGTGACAAGGTTGTAAAATGCATATTTACTAGGTGCAGTTCGGAAAGTAAGGGCTATCACTCATATGACCCCTGCACAAAGAAAGTTTTTGTCAGTAGGGTTGTCATATTTGTTGAAAATGTTGCATTTTCACATGATCAGTTTGAAATGCCAACCACCCATGTCATTGGTGATGTCTTTGAGAGTCTCTTGCATTTTTCTTTGGAGTCCGTGCCTGCTGTAAATGGCCGGACAGACATAATATAGTAAGCTATTGTTGCACCATATGTGCTTGAACAACAGGGTATTGATGATGGTTTGCCATATGCAGTGGAAGATGTAGTACAACATGAAAGGGCTGTTGTAAATGCAGTAAAAACTGTCTCGAGATGGTTGTTACAAACTCTCCAGGAGAGTAAAATGGATTCTCCTTTAGCTCAATGCTCTAGAAGGGTGCTAGACATGCAACACATGATGCAGAGGGAGCCCATTTGGCTGATTTTACGAAAGTAGATGATTGTGATGAGCATGTTTTTATGAGCTTACTATTGGATGATGATGACCCTACTTCCTTGGACGAAGCTTAGCAAGATGTACATTGGATACAAACCATGCAGGATGAGTTAGACTCTAGTGCTACTAACTCTACATGGGATCTTGTGGATTTACCACTTGGCAAGAAGGCCATTGGTACAAAATGGGTTTTTAAACTCAAATGCAAGGCTGATAGTACCATTGACAGGTACAAAGCACGGTTGGTAGCAAAAGGTTATGCACAAAAGAAGGGCATAGATTATGAACCCCTTTTGCTCCTGTGAAGGAAACTGCTAGGGTTTGCATTGAGGACACACAGAGCGTACGACCACGACAGAAACACAAAGAGACAGACGCAAACACAGAGGGCAAAACTCAAACCCTAAACGCAAAACTCAAAACTCAAACACAAACAAAAGAAGGGAGAGAGAGAACACAACTCTGAAGTGAATGACTGCTGTAAATGAATGTAAGAGTGTACAGTGTGCTCAAAGGTAGAGCAATGTTGGAGTGTGACGTCCACTGAAGACGGATCTCAAGACGTAGCAGTCTAGAGGCTGGAAACTGGTAAATGCAGTAGTGTACCACCAATCGGAGGCTGGAAATTGTGCACAGTCGGCTGTAAATAGTAGGCTGAAAGTGTCTGAGAGTGTCAGGACCTGCAATGCTGAAAATGTAGGCTGGCTGACCCTGGAGATGATGGACAGCAGGCTGAACAGCAATCTAGAACAGTCTGGAGTAGTCACTAGTAGCTGAGAGATGTCGCCTACAGCAATGGATAGGCTGAAGATAATGTGGCTGCAGTCGATGATGGTTGGACAGCAGATGGAAGCGGGCTGTAGGTTGGAAATTGGGCGCCAACAACAGCAGAGGGTGTGTGGGCTGGTGTAACTTGCAAACAAGGATGATAGCTAAATGGGGGTAGCTTGTCTATTTATAGATATGGAAGGGCTCCCCAAAAATTAGGGTTTCCACTAAACTCTTTCGAACCGTTCCCCATTTTAGGGTTTCCACTGATCTCTCTCGAACCACTCTCCCTTTTTAGGGGTTTACACTATAAGAGCATTTTTAGTGTGTTTTGGGGTTGTTTAAGAGGCTAATCAGCAAGTAATGTATATTTTAGCTCAATACCCCCTCTCAGGCCCAAAACTGAACTGAAAGTTTAGGCCAACCATTGTGATGTTTATATACCCTAAGGCGTCCCACCCCAAAGTAGCCAAGGCATCGGACAAAGGGTGCACGTTGGCTACCCAGTGGCCTACCAAGACTACAGAGGCGATGGTTATCCTACCAAGAAAATCCAAGCAGTCATCCCAGAGAGGATAGGGCATCAGGCAAAGTGTGTACGTCGGCTGCCCAGTGGCCTACCAAGCCTTACAAAGGCGAATGGAACTAGATGGGTTTTTTTTTTTTTTTGAATAAGTGAAGTAAATTTGATGGGATGCAGTCGATTGAGTAAAAGTGACCCAGAAGACGGTAGTAGGAAGGGTACACCCAACACATCATAAAACAGTACAAGCTAACCCATCCACTCAAGGTGTCGATGACGAGGAAAAATAGATGATGAGATATCCATGTGATGAAGAAGGATGGTGGTGTGGTAACAACAGCCGTCGGTGGAAACAGCTTAGGATTTGCGCAAGTGGTGCTTTGCACAATGAGATGCAAAGTATGCTATATGCTGAAGAATGCTCATACAGCAGGTGCCACTTGGACAGTGTCCCTCGTGGGGAAATTATTCACTTGCCCAAGCGCCCTAGTACAAGGATGATGTAATCATACAATGCAAAGGGTAAGGTGCAACAGGGGAAAGAAGCTGATGCCAAAGACAAAGTGTTGAAGCTTGTAGAATACCAAGAAGGGTAGGAACCCCCTCTCAACGTGGATGTAGATACCGAAGAAGGAAGAGGAGCCTGATGTCGGTCTTCATATGGTGTCGAGAACCATAAGGAATGAAAGGAGATGAATTGGATAGAGCACGCCGCTAGAAGAGTAAGGTAGAAGTCACCGCTATGATAGCATCGAGGAGATGTTGCATGATCCGCCTTGAGAGGGAAAACCGCCATGCTGTAAGAAAAGCAAGCATGCCTAGAATGATAAAACCATGAAAGGAACGGTGCGCATCCCTACGCCTCTAGCCCAGGTAGGACCAAAGTAATTTGCAAGTTAGCCCTACACCGAAAGACAAAACCGCGCAAAAGAGATGAGAATCTGCAAACACAAAGGTTAGTGGTGAGATGTTCCAAAGCAAAACAGAACAAAAAAAAAAATCTAACTCAAAATAAATGTAATGAATGTGTATGTGCGTGAGTAAATGCAGCGGAAGATAAAAAAATGGAAAAAACTAAGGATAATGAATCCTATGGGCCCGACTCTAAGAGTGTGAAAAATGAATGCTAGACTGACCTAGGTTATCCAAAAGGACCTAGAGGCATGCGAGTCGAAGAAGATGGCCACTATCGCGTACGTCTAGTAGCAGGGATTTGCCAAGGTAACGCTTGACGAGGTGGGGAGGAAGGTGAGATAGATGCATGAAGGGCAACAGGATTGGAACTTCCTGACCAATCAGCCAACCCGTAGGGATAGTGAAAGAGATGGGCCGTTGAGGTTGTACTCGAGCCACATGTCCAACAGCAACAACGGGTACTGAAGGAGCAGATGAAGCAGGAGCGGAGGGCGTAGCCCCACTGGACTGTGCAATCACAATGGTTTGCTGAGGCTTTTTAGGTGGAAGACCGTAGGCCTTGAAGTGACACTCCTCGTCCACATGGCGTGCTCTTTGGCAATGTGTGCAAAACCAGTTTTTTCTTAGGGAGTTTTTGCCAGATAGGTCTAGATTCTTTGGTTCCATCTGAGGAAGAGGAGTCACCCTTTGATTGGCTTGCCTTCGCATCTAGCGAGTTCTTGCCACTAGTGGTTGTTCCTCTTGAAGAAGAGGCAACCAACCCCCTTTGCTTTGAATAAGGCTGTGATGAGGATTTTTTGTGGACTTGATCATACAGCCTCGCGTAACGCAAGAACTGACACTCAAACTCGTAGAAGGTTGGCAATCTAGGTTGGGAGATGATGTGTTGAATGAAATTGAAGTACTTGTTGGGCAACTTATTCAAGAAGAATGTAACCTGATCGTCATTTGACTTTGGAAAGCCAGTAGTGGCGAACTCAGTAAGTAACCGCCTATATTCAGCCAGCTTGACTTTCAGATCATCCCATTCTTTAATAGAGAATTCTTGAAGCTCAAAGTTGAGATTGATGCGCTAAGTACGATCACGAGCCGCATAGCGGTCGAGAAGGTGACTCCAACTCTTTGACGCGAGCGGAAAGTGTTGCAACTGAGAGTGAAACTCAGGAAGCAATCCTTGCATCAACTCAATATTGGTTGTGGCATTGCGGGCTCTCCATTGACGGATGTAATCAGGGTGAGCTAGTCGAAGGTCCGACATAGACTCTAGACCAATGACGAGGTTCCAAAGACCGTGAGACTCAAGCACTTGTTGCATGAAATTAGACCAAGTGGTGAAATTTGACCCGTTAAAACGTGTCTTATCCCAGGAGTTATGGGTGTGGTCATGTGCTGAAAGGTGAGAGGCACTGTGTTAAAGGGTAGCATTCCCGCTAACAAAGTACCATGGTGCAAAGAGGTAGAGAATGAGGTGAAGGAAAAGGCGCTAGGAGCGGAGATGGAAGATCCAACGCCTAGGATGTGTGATGCAGATGTGGAGTGTAATCCAAGGTTTTGGAAAGATGATGAGAGGTGTGATATAGAAGAGGGTGGGATGGAAGGGAAGTGAGAAGTGTGTGTGAGATGCTCAAATGAAACAGAAGTTGTAGATGTACTTGAATTTCGTTTGCTTCGTGAGCCCCCCTCTGTTGAAGCTCACATACGCAAAGCCATTTGGATCCTGTATCTCAAAAGAAGAAACATGCGAGGGTTTCGATTCATGCAACACAAAAGAATTGTACAAACCTGACATTGGACCTGGCTGAGATGATGAAGATGGATCGCTAGACGTTCCGAATGCTGTATGTCCTCCATGATCGGAGAGGTGGCCAACCTCACGAACCGGTCCGGATGTGGTAGCAAAACTGGTAGGAGGGGTGTAAACATCACCATACTTGTTGCGATAGTACTTCTCAAAATCCTCTGTCATGTTAGTGAAATCTGGTGAAGGTGGAGTGTCGTCCTCCTCATCGAGTCCATAATGCCGTCTTAGGGCCTCCAATGATGGAGAAGCTTGATAAGACATCATAGGAATTGGAGAAGGTGTTTGGGACATTGTGATTCACTCGTATTGTGTGCCTCGCACAAAGACTAGCTCTCCACAATATCTGTAGGATACTCTTTACAAGAGCACCGGCTCTGATACCATGTGAAGGAAATTGCTAGGTTTTGCACTGAGGACACACAGAGTGTTGACCACGACAGAAACACAAAGAGACAGACACAGTCACAGAGGGCAAAACTTAAACCCTAAACGCAAAACTCAAAACTCAAACACAAACAGAAGAAGGGAGAGGGAGAACACAACTCTGAAGTGAATGAATGCTGTAAATGAATGTAAGAGTGTACAATGTGCTCAAGGGCAGAGCAATGTCGAAGTGTGACGTCCATCGAAGACGGATCCCAAGTCTGTGACCACTAGTCGGAGTGTAGGAGTGCTGAATAGTGAATGGCAGCAGGCTGGTCACCAAAACGCAGCAGTCTGGAGGCTGGAAACTGGTAAATGCAGTAGTGTACCACCGATCAGAGGCTGGAAACTGTGCACAGACTGCTGTAAACAGCAGGCTGAAAGTGTCTGAGAGTGTCAGGACCTGCAATGCTGAAAACGCAGGCTGCCTGACCCTGGAGATGATGGACAGCAGGCTGAATAGCAGTCTGGAACAGTTTGGAGCAGTCGCGAGCAGCTAAGAGCTGTTGCCTACAGCAATGGACAGGCTGAAGATAATGTGGCTGCAGTCGATGATGGCTGGACAGCAGATGGAGGTGGGCCGTAGGCTGGAAACTGGGCGCCAATAGCAGTAGAGGGTAGCATCAGAGGGTGTGTGGGTTGGTGTAACCTGCAAACAAGGATGATAGCTGAATGGGGGCAGCCTGTCTATTTATAGATGTGGAAGGGCGCCCCAAAAATTAGGGTTTCCACTAAACCCTTTCGAACCGCTCCTCGTTTTAGGGTTTCCACTGAACTCTCTCGAACCGCTCCCCGTTTTAGGGTTTGACTCTAAAAGAGCATTTTTAGTGTGTTCTGGGGGTGTTTAAGAGGCTAATCAGCAAGTAATGCATATTTTAGCTCAACAGCTCCTACATCTTGTATGAGTACGGTGAGATGTGTAATTGCTATTGCTGCAAACTATGGTTGGAAGGTAAATTAGTTGGACGTTGAGACAACATTCTTGAATGGGGATTTGCACGAGGATGTTCATGTGTTACAACCTCCAAGGTTTATGGTGAAGAGAAAAGAGTATATGGCATGCAAGCTAAACAAAACTCTTTATGGTCTCAAAATTGATGCATATTTGGCCAGCAAAGGGTTCAAAAACAGCCCAATTGCTCCCACTCTATACATTAAGAATGAAGGGGGAGACTTGCTGATTATCATTCTTTATGTAGATGACATGCTGCTCATTGGACCTTTAGAAGTAAAAATTCCAGATTTCAAAAATGAATTAAAATATGCATTTGTTATGTCAGATATGGACTGTCTACATTATTATTTGGGGATTCAATTCACCCAAAATCAGCATGGTATCATCATGCCATAGTCACCGTATGTGGATAAATTGTTACATAGGTTTAATATGCAAGATTGCAAACCTATGTGCACTTCTGTGGACCTAGGCTTAAAGCTGTCTATGCATGATGGTGAAGAGATGTCTGATGTTGCAATTTAGCTAGTGGGTTGTCTTATTTATCTTTGTAACACGCGCCCTGACATTCAATATGCAGTATCTCAGGTGAGCAGGTATATGCATAGTCCATGGACTATACATTGGCAAGCTGTTAAGTGGATCTTCAGATACTTGCAAGGTACTGAGTTACATGGATTATTATTTTGCTAGGGGGGAGACTTGCAATTCCAAGCTTATAGTGATTCGGATTGGATTGGTGGTACAGATACTAGGTAGTCTACTAGTGGACATTGTTTCTCTTTGGGTCATTCATGCATTTCATGGCTAAGCAAGAAATAGCCTACAGTGGCTACCTTGTCCTGTGAGACTGAGTACATGGCAGCCGTCACGGCAATAGTGGAATGTGTATGGTTGCGTAGATTGTTGGCTGATCTACATTTACCATTAGAGGGTTTTACATCCATTCTTTTTGACAATCAAAGTGCTATTGCAGTGGCACAAAATCTTGTGTTTCATGCTCACATGAAACATATTGAGGTGCATTACCATTATGTCAGAGAGAGATGCTATGTAGGAGAGATTAGCTTGATGTATGTTCCTACACACGAAAATGTTACAGATATTTTTACCAAGGCATTGCCTCGTGAGAAGTTTGAGGCTTTTCACAAGTCCTTAAACTTGCTATCCTTTGGTGATTGATCATTTCTATACTTTACTACATTGGCACCGCAGGGGGGTATTAGAAAGACAATGGCCAATGTTTGTCTTTAGTTCTTTTTCAGTTCTTAGTGTGAAGACAACTAAAGTTATAAGTTGTGTCACTGCTCTTAGAGTTAGAGTTAGAGTCAATTAATTCTAGTTAAGTTAGAGCTAGGTTTATCTTAGATCTATCTTGTACCTTTCATTCTCATTCTTTCAGTTCAGTAAGTACATTATACTCTTTTTCTTCAGTACACTCTCATTGTCTCTCTTTTCTCTCTTGCATAGCTGGCTATCATTTTCCAACAAGACTTGGGCCTTGGTATGACACTCCTCGTCCACATGGCCCAACCTCTAGCAGCATGTGTAAAACCTATTTTTCTTAGGAATTTGTTACCAAAGGGATTGTATTTCTTTGGTTCCGTCAGCGAAAGGTGGTGTCACGCTTATTTTATCTTGCCTTCTCATCTTGCGAGTTCTTGCGACTGTTGGTTTTTCCTCTCAAAGAAGAGGCAACCAACCCTTGCACCTTTGAATGGATGTGTGTGGAGGACTTCTTGTAGACTTGATTATGCAGCCTCTCATAACACAAGAATTGACAGTCAAACTTGTAGAAGGTTGGAAATCTAGCTAGTGAGATAATATATAAAATGGAAGCACTTGTTAGGTAACTTGTCAAAGAAGAATGTAACCTGATTGTCATCTGACTTCAAGAAGCCAATAGTGGCATACTTGGCTAGTAAATGTCGATACTCTACCAACCTGACTTTCAAATCATCCCCTTCCTTGATGGAAAAATTTTGAAGCTCAAAAGATTGATATGTTGAGTGCAATCTTGTGTCGGATAGCGGTCAATGAGATGACTCCAATGCTCAAATGCGAGGGGAAAGTGTTATAACTGAGAGTGAAATTCAAGAAGCAACCCTTGCATTACTTAACATTGGCTGTGGCATTGTAGGCTCTTCATTGACGGATGTGATTATGGTGAGCTAATTGAGGCTTTGTACCAACGACGAGGTTCCAAAGTCTATAAGATTCAAGCACTTGTTGCATGAAGTTTGACCACGTGGTGAAATTTGACATGTTAAAATGAGTCTTATCCGTGAAGGCATTCTTGGCCGTGGCAACAAGAGTGGTAGTGCTAGGAGATGGGGAAGGTGTGTAATGGAGGTAGGGTAGGGGAGCAGAGCATACTTAGGAAGGACTTCCAAAGTGCTCACTATGCATACAAGAAGTGTGTATAGCAGATTCAAATGTGGGCAAGGGTGGATTGGGTATGGGCATGGTAACTGCTGCTGTAGAGCCCATGGTGGAGGGATAGGGACATGGGGAGTAGAGGATGCAAAGCCCCCTGCATAGGGGTGACCCAAGCAATGTGGGACGATAGTCCATAAGCAGAGGATGGAGATTCGTGCGTCTGAAAGGTTGTATGGGGGGTTTGTGAGTGTCTGGGGGTAGTGAGGGGGATGCCCATCACAATTGTCTTAGAGTGAAAGGATGTGGTAAATTAGAGGTAGGTGAAAGGTACAATGTTAAAGGGTGGCATTCCCCTTAATGACACCAAGAGGTGGAGTGAATGGAGGGTAAGTAGATGGTGGGATGGAGAAAGAGAAAGTGTTAGGAGCGGAGATGGAAGATCCAACCCCTAGTGTGATTTGAGCGGAAGTGGAATGTAATCCAAGATTTTGGAATGAAGATGTGAGTAGATCAGAATGTGGAGAAGATCGTGGTGGGATTGGAGGGAGGCAAGAAGTGTGGTTTACTTGCTCAAATGAAACAGATGGTAGAGATATACTTGATGAACAGGTTGGTTCATTGGAAGGTTGCAATAAGGATTTTGCGGTTCCTAAGGGGGACCCCTGAGCTAGGTATTCATTATCCAATTGGCACTAGAGATTCAAACTTTGTTTTACAAGGCTTAACAAATTCAAATTGGGTTGGAGATGTTGATCACTGGCGGTCAACAATAGGATATTACTTCACTTTGGGTGGAGGTGCTATCTCTTGGAGTAGTAAGAAACAACCTATAGTTTTCCTATCATCGACAGAGGCAAAGTATAGAGCGGTGACTTCTACATGTGAGATTGTGTGGCTTTGGATGTTGTTAGGAGAGCTTGACTGTCCTCAAATAGGCCTTACTACACTTCATTGCGACAATGAGAGTTGCTTGGATGAGACTATTCATCTAGTGTATTGCAAGGTGGAGGTATAGTTGCTAGGAAATGCGTTTCGTATAGGTAGGCGATGTTAGAAATGTCCATGCATTTCTGAAACATAGGACACGGGTGAATTAAATTTTTGGTCCATGAAGATTACAGTTGGCCTAGTTTTGCACATGGGATTGAATTGTCCTTTTCTGCCTAGTCAAAGGGGGCCTATAGAGAGAGGGATTCAAAGTTTGAACATGTTTAATAGCAACTTTTATGACTCATGTAGCATGCCACATGGTGGATGGATTCATTTTGAAGTCCTATAGAGGCGTGGATTGTTATTGATTGATTGCAATTTGTATGCTTAAGCAATTTTTAGTCTATGGCATTATGCTTCTTTTATATTTATGAAATTTGAATGATGAATCGTGAAATATGGTTTGCTATGTATGTAAATTGTTGGTCTACTAATTGTTCACTTAGATTTTGTATACAATGTTGAATCATGTGCAATATGTGCTTTGTTGTGGCCCATGGAACTTAAATGTATATTTATATGTATAAATAATTTTAATAATTTTTATCTCGATTCTCGAATGAAACCCATTTCACACGTTTTAGGAAACCCTTGTGAAACCTTGGAAATCCGTTTCATACCTCCAGTTTATGAAACCCATGGCAACTATGGACGGAGGATAACTTGGCAGTTTTGTTTACGAAGGCTCTTCCTCAGGCTGTTCTTCGACAGCACTCCAGATCCTTGAGCCTTATACCATGTCCAAGATCTGAGGGGGTGTGTTAGACATTCAGTCATCCCCTAGATGGGCACAGGTAGTGTACTACTGTACAGTCAGTACTCTCCGGCACAATTACACATTTCTCGGATATAGGTTGGACAGTTCCATGCAGTCATTAGCTGGTTTCCAGCGTTTTCAGGGAGTTGGGCAGGCTAGACAGGCTGCGTAGGATGCCATGTGGCATGTGCATTATTTGCGTAACATTTATTATTATTATTATTATTATTTTATTGCTGCGATTTGATTTATGTAGTAGTTGGCTATTATCAACAAGCAGATCTGATCAGTTTTTCCCTATTTTTTTGGCCTATTTATAGGCTGGCCAGCCCTAGTCATTTTCACTTGTTTTTCAGGTGGAGAGAGAGATCTTTTGGCGGAGATACACTCAACAGCCCATTGTACATATCTGCCTTCTTCATTTCAGTGTTCATTCAGTGAAGATTTTTTCGTTCTACTATCGCTTTCTCTCTTCCTTTTCTCTCCATGTTCATTTTTTTAAGTCCGGTCATATGCTTCCGAATTTGCTGCACTCTGATCCATATTGAAAGTTGTGAGTACTAGAATGAATGAATAAAAGAACAATAGATCTAAAGTAAGTTAGAGCTATCTCTAACTCAACTAGAGTAGAACAAACTCTAGAGATAGTGACACAACTTACTAATGTAGTTATGTCCACACAACACACTTAAACATTGGGCACTATTCAGAATTGACAAATTCTAATACCCCTTTGGGCACTACCCAGAATTGACAAATTCTAACATCCCTTTGTAGTGCCAATGTGATGATGTTCAATGAGTGAATCAATCACCAAAAGGTGTTAAGTTCAAGGAATTCAAAATTCCTTAGACTTTCGTTGTGATTGTGCCTCCTTGCATGTGATCTCTCTTTGACATAGTGATAGTGTATCTCAATGTGTTTTATATGAGTGTCACATTGGATTTTGTGCTATTGCATTAGGACTTTGACTATCAAAAAAAAAAGGAGAGTGTGCCTCCAAATGGACATGAAGCTCAACCTCTCATTTGACTCTTGCTGTGAAAGTTGCCCTGTACTGAGCTTCAGAAGATAAGGTAGCCACAGTAGGCTGCTTCTTTCTTAGCCAAGAAATGCACGATTGACCTAGAAAGAAACAATGTCCACTAGTAGACTGCCTTGTATTGTGATCACCAGCCCAATGTAAATCATTGCAAGCATGCATTTGTAAGTCTCCCCCCTTGGGACATAGCAAACCATATGATTGCATTCCTTGCAAATAATGAAAGATGCGCTTAACAACTTGCCAACGTAATATCCTTGGATTGTGCATGTATCTGCTCACCTATGGCTCTTCATATTGTATGTTAGGACAAGTGTTATGCTTACCTACGATTCTCTGTACTGTTTGTAGGACAAGTGTTATACAAATAGATGACGAAGCCAATAGTTTGACTGTAAATAGCAACCTTTGATAGATCACTACCATCATGCATTGAAAGCTTCAGCCTTGTTTCCATAGGTGTGCTCGTAGGTTTACAATCTTGCATGTTAAACCATACTAGTGACTTCTAAACATACTATGACTGAGGCATAACAATTCGATGTTGATTTTGGGTGAATTGAATTCTCAAAAACTATTGAAGCAGCCTTATATCTGCACTTCAAAGGTAGACATCAGCCTTGAAAATTGCAATTTTTCTCTCATTTAGTCCAATGAGTAGCATATCATCTACGTAAAGATGATGATTATCGAATCCCCCCCTTTCTTCTTGACATAGAGGGTGGGTTCAATTGGGTATGTTTTGGAAACCTTGTGCATTCAAAAACTCATTTATCTTGGAGTCCCAAGCACATGTAGCCTGTTATAAGTCATACAAAGCTTTATAGGGACTGTTTTGGCTGTATGTACAGCAGCCCTTTATTGCACAATTGCCTCATCCATTAGTGTAAGAGAAATCGGATTAGTTGGGGGACTGATTTAGGGCAGGTGATGTAGGTGCAGCATGCTGTAATTGCTTATTTTTTGCATGATAATCAGCCTTGAACCAATAGCATATGGAAGGAGACCCTCAAATACATCCAAAGAGTCTGATGTGGTTGGCATTTCAAATTGAGCATTGCATATGTACCAAATTACTTATGAAAACTTTGCCTATGGAAGGGTTTTACAATCAATATCCTTTGCTTGCCATGTTATACCCAAGAAGATATTTGTAATCCATACTGGGCGTCTTGCCATACAATGCCTCATACAATGTAATTGTCTTCAAGGCTTTTTGTAGGAGCACAATTCTAAATATGATTTGTATACATAAGGTCTTCAAGCCAAAATCTATCAGGTAGCCCTTTGCTCTTCAACATACATCTCTTCATTTCGAGAAGAGTGTGGTTCTTGCATTTAGATACTCCATTTTGTTAAGGAGTCATCCTCAGTGTAGAATGATGTGCAATGCCATGGTCCAACAAATAAGCGTCAAAGGATTTAGACATGTACTTCCCCCCTCTATGTGTATGAAGGGTTTGCACTTTGAAACTAGTTTCAGTCTCCAATTTGGCAATCAAGTGTTTGAAATGCATAAACACATCTAATTTGGCCTTTAAGCCATACACTGAAGTGTACCTAGAGTGTTATCTATAAATGTGACAATATAAATGACCCCCAAGAGCACAGGTCCATATGGGACTATATACATCATTGTGTATAAGCTGTAATTTTCGAACAGGACACATTGTACTATCTCTCCTATTTTGTCAAGGATGCAAGCCTCACAAGCATGGGGAGGTGGAGTATCCAAATTAGGCAAAAGTATCAACTATCTAATAGCTTTGAAGAGTCGTATAGCAACTGAAAATGCACTGTTTGATCTCTTCACATAATCATCCAATTTCCAAAAGAAAGAGTCCTTTGTACAAAGTGCCAAAAAGCTTCAATGCATAATCATGTTTTTTGTCATGCACAATGCACTTGTCACCCTCAAAGATGAACTTGAAATCCACTTCTCTTGGAAGTAGACATTGAAAGTGTTAGCAGTCATGTTTGTCATGATTCATCTCTTGCATGTGAGCCTTAGTTTGAGTCAGACGGGGACATTAGGAGCTTAGACATGTCTGTTATGTGCTTTGATGGAGGAGGCAACTTATTCTAGAGCATGAATTTCTTTTTCCATTCGAGTTTTGTGTGCATTTCTTGCATTTCCAGTCAGTTTTCAGCCCTTGCTAGGATGCCATGTCATCATTTTCTGGAATTTTCTGGGCAATCAGACTGCATTTATTGCAGCCCTACCATATTGTTTAGTAGGTGGGCCAGATTTTGGGCTATTTAATGGCAGGTCGACCAGATTTGGTGGCATTCAACTATTTATAGTTGATGCTCCTCACTTGGCACTATCATCTTCTTGTGTTCCTTGGTAGGTGCTTTGTTGGTTGCTGTAGTCTTCTCCGTCTCCGGCATGGACAGCAGACTGGATATTCTCCATCTCTGTCACCATCACCATCTCTATCACTATCGGTGCGGCTGCCATTATTTCAGCCTGATCCGGTACCCTCACTAATGCCTCGGGTTGTGTGCAAGGATTGATCAGTCCACTTGTTTGTTTTCAGTATTCTTTTTAGTCAGTGCAGATTGCTTTTCTTCATCTCTTGCTATCTCTTTCTTTCTCTCCATGTTTGTGGTATCTCTTCTATTGCGTACTCTCACAAAAAACACATACAAAATATTTGAGTGTCGGAAATTTGTGCCATTTGTTGTTATAATTAACACCTCACCAATATCACAAACTGCATGAGAAGTGTTGGCACAAGACCACTGCTTGCTAGAAGGGGTTGAAGGCATAGAAGAAAACAAACTTTTTAGAAATGATATGACATGATGCTTCACTATCAAGATATTAAGTATATTGTGTCTTTGATGCATTAAAGGGTGACCCATCCACAAAAGAATCATAACTGCATGCAAGAAAAGCATAGTCCTTCTCCATGAGGCTGGGTGAAAAATCACTATTGGTCATGGAAGTGGTGGATGTTTGTTGGACAGCTATACTAGGGTTTTTCTTCTCTTTTGCAAGCTTTTTTTTGCAATCATCAATGTAAGGACTCGGATTTTTGCAATAGTGTCAATTATCTCTTTTCTTTCACTTATTTGCATCATTGCTGCCCTTGTTTAACGGCTGCCCAACATCAGCTTTGGTGTGATTTGCATTTTGCTTTCCTTTCCCTTTGCCTTTGTACCTAGAAAGCACGTTTTAGTTATTTGAATGTAGGGCCATATTCTTCGGAATTTGCTCCAGTTGAAGCAAGAGGTTGGTCAACTCCATGGATATAAGAGGCTCAGCTACACCCCTCAATGACAAATTCAATAAAATGTGGACTATCAAGGTATGCCTCTAGAAGAGAGTTCAAGGTGATTTACCATCTCACCATCTTTAATCACCTCATCAAGGTTGAGTAGCTGCTTAAGCAAATCTTGAATGACCCTCATGCATGTGAGCATTGGCCAACTCTCTTGGCAAGAAATAAATGTGGGCCTTATTCCTACGTGCAAAAATTTGCTTCAGGGCAACTTAAGTTGCACGTGAGGTTTTGCAAGGTAGGATGTGAGCTATGATAGCTCTTTTCAATGGTAGATCTTTCAAGCACAAAGCTTGTGTATTGCGAGAATCCCATCTCTTCTGGTTGGGTGTAGAGCAAGTTGTTCTCTCCATCTCCCTTGTGGGGGGAGGTGTGTTAGGAGCAATCGCTACGGATCAAACTTTATCATCCATGATAGAATCCTAGAGATTCTTGGCCACAAGGAGGTTCCGAATCATGGAACTCTAGAGGCAATAATTTATACCATCCAATTTGTCCTCACTATTGAGGATGCCAAGGACATCATTGCTGTTTTATGCCATTGCTGAATAAAAAACTGAACACTTGCTGTACCAAAACTGTCAAGTCCTGAATCACTGTTGTGTAGCCAAACAATGGCTGTCATTGCATTGATTTCCGTGCCCAAATTGATCAAATGAGCAATTTAATGTTGTGCCACCACTTGTAGTGTGCCTTTGAAGGCAGGAGAGCAAAAAGCCCCAAATGTTTTTGCCTGAATTTGGAGAAATTGCAGAAATTTAGAATTAATTACAGCTGATTATCAATGTTGGCGACGAAGCCTGAAATTTTAGCACAAATCGGAGTCAATTATAGCAAAACCCCCAAAATTCTTGTGCAAATGTAGATGAGATTGCACGAGGTCAAGGATTTTGGTGATGATGTGCGCAAAGGACCTTGAGTCGGGCAAAAGCCCCAAATTTTCGAGTCCTCAGGATGTGTGCAGAGATTCTGAATGTGTTAAAGATGTGGTGGACTGTCTTGAAATCGGCTGAGCATGACAGACAAACCTTCCATGGCATTGGACAGTGACAAGTGCAAGATTGGCGGTGGTGGTCAGACCCTGGGTGGCGGTGGTCAAACCCTGTACAGTGCAGGATTGGCACATTTGCAGCTGGCAGGCGGCTGCACAGGTGGCAAACTGGTGGTGTCACTCTCAGAGTGGTGGTGCTGCATAGGTAGCAGAGGCAGCATGAACAGAGCTGGCAGTGGTGGGCAGAGCAGACGCCAGGTGGTGCAGTAGTCAGAGGTGACACTGGCTGCAGAGTTGCTGCAGCAGGCAGCTTGCAGGTGACAACAGGTAGAGCAGGTGGGTGGCTGCAACGGGCAGCAGGTGGTGCTTTCAAGGCAGCTGGCAGGTGGATGGCGATAGAGGTGTCACTGGGCGGCAGAGACCTGGCAGTAGTGGTGGCAGAACTCGCGGGGCAGAATGTTCTTCAGCAGCTCCTCCTCCTCCTCCTCAACTGGCAGTTCCTCCTCCAAAAACCGGCAGTTCCTCCTCCCTTGTTGGCTGAGCAGGCCGAGGGGAGCTGGCAGCAATACGGACCTCTGGCGGGTGGCACTGGATGTGCGGTGATGAGACGGAACCTGCATGTGAAGCTTTGATACCAATTGTTGGATATGGAGGGGAAAGAGAGTCAGTCAACACAAGACAGAGACAGTGTGCAATAGTGGGCAATAGTTCCACACTCAAAGTTGCGTAAGTACTGGAATGAATGAATGAATATACAATAGGTCTAAAGTAAGTCAGACCTTTCCTTAACTCAACTAGAGTCAAGCGAACTCTAGAGATAGTGACACAACTTACTAACTTAGTTGTGTCCACACCACTCTTAAACCTTGGGCACTGCCCAGAATTGACAAATTCTAACATTCTTTTGTGCATGGCTTGTTTTCTTTAATCATACTTTGTGCATCTGCAGACCAGAATTGCTTTGTTCTGACCTTGCGAGGTTAGGCTCTTATTTGAACGAGTTGCTAATTCGGTACATCTTTCCAGTCATACAATGATGGAATCTTACATAAGAAAAGTTATAAAGTTTCTGCTAAAAACCACAGATTCTAATTCCCTTTTTCATGGTCAGTGGGCTTGGTTTTTGTTGTGTATTGTTTAGTCATAAAGTTTTAGCTTGTTTGCTCCCTTGTACATGACTTAGCAATCATTGTAAGACTGATTTATTTGGCAGGTGGAGAAATGTATCTTGGAACTGCATGAAACAACATACAAGCAAGAAACAGAAGTAGATTTGTCGAAAGACATTGAGGCTGTCTTGAAAGAGCTGAAAGAAGGGAAGAAAATTGGCCACGAGAGGTTGGCTGATTTGTCATTGAAGTTTAATTTAAGGTTGAACCAAGAAATTCTGAGAGAAGCTTCACTTCTTGAAAAGGAAAGAGAAAATGCCAGAATGGAAAGGGATAAAGTTGAGGAAGATTTCATAAACCAACTGCTTGTCCTCGTAACAAAAATGGGGGATGACTTAGCTGAACAAAAGCAGGCACAATTGGAATTCGGGGGAATACCAGTGCCTGCAGATTTTCGTTGTCCATTATCCCTGGAGTTGATGTCAGATCCCGTAATAGTTGCTTCTGGGCAGACATATGAAAGAAGTTACATCCAGAAATGGCTTGATCAAGGCAATACAACTTGTCCTAAGACTAGGCAGACTTTAAACCACACAAATCTTATCCCTAACTACACTGTAAAAGCTCTCATTGCAAATTGGTGCGAGGCAAATTCTGTGCCCTTTCCTGAACCTATCAAAGTACAGAGTGTTAATGGACAGTCAGTTGCAACCCCAACTTCTTCTGCTGTAAAATCCAGACCAACTGACAATGGGCAAATGCTGGAGCACGGAGCTAGAGATACACATGTTACATTTATTCCAGGATCCAGACCATCTGAAAGGACCCTTGGTAGCAATCTTCTCAGATTCCTTGATGAACGTGAAGCAGTCCTGGGAAGAGCTGGATCCAGTGGAGAAGGGCATGCAGTCAATCAGAGCAGTTCTAGAGCTATTTCTGGTGGAAATATAAATGGGAAGCTCTTGGCATCAATCCCTAGAAAAGAGGAACCTAATGCAGAACTTCTACGAGCTCATAGTGGAAATACCTCCAGTTCTTCCAGTGCAGATGATGCTTTGTTTAGTGCAGCATTTGATGACAGCAATGTGGAGGCAGCCCAAAAGCCGATCTATTCATCCTCATCCAGCAGTACTTCTGGGGGTGACTCAGGGCATCCTGCACTATCGACGTTTCGGACCCCAGACCAAGTAGTGCATGGATCTATAGCCCCAGTTAACATTGATAGAGTTGTACTTGCCAGTCCAAGAAGAGACAGAAGCAGTGATTTTAGTGGTTCAACCATATCATCACCCTCGAACTCAAGGACTCTTGAGATTGGTGAAAATGATACGCAAGCAAACATATCTCAGTTAGTTGAGGATCTTCAGTCTAGCTGTGCAGATATAAAGAGGAATGCAGCAACATCACTGAGATTATTGTCAAAGCATAGTATGGATAACCGAATACACATTGCTAACTGTGGTGCAATCAGGCCTTTAGTCAGCCTGCTTAACTCCACAGACACACAGACCCAGGAGAATGCTGTAACAGCTCTGCTAAATTTGTCCATCAATGATAGCAATAAGAATGAGATTGCTGCAGCTAATGCTATTGTGCCCCTTGTAAATGTGCTCAAAGAGGGGAGTGCCGAGGCAAAAGAAAATTCGGCAGCCACTCTTTTTAGCTTATCAGTTATGGATGAGAATAAGATTGCAATTGGGCAGTCAGGTGCAATTCCACCGCTAGTGGATCTTCTTATGTATGGCAGACCCCGAGGCAAGAAAGATGCTGCAACCGCTCTCTTTAATTTGTCAATACATCATGAAAACAAAGCAAAAATTGTGGCTGCTGGAGCAGTCAGGCCATTGGTGGAGCTGATGGCTGATCCTGCTGCTGGAATGGTAGATAAAGCAGTTGCGGTGTTGGGTAATCTAGCAACTATTCCTGAGGGAAGGGGTGCCATTGGTGAACAGGGTGGGATTCCTGCATTGGTAGAAGTGGTAGAACTGGGTTCACAGAGAGGAAAAGAGAATGCAGCAGCTGCATTACTTCAGCTGTGCACGAATAATCACAGGTTTAGAGCTATGGTGCTACAAGAAGGGGCCATACCGCCTCTGGTTGCACTATCACAGTCTGGTACACCACGGGCAAAGGAGAAGGTAAAATACTGCATCACTTGCTGGTGCCATCTCATTGCCACAACAATTACACCATATGTTGATGTTTATTTTATCTCTAATTGTGTATCTTGGTCTTCCTCTTAAGGTGCCTCGATCCTTAAATTATGAACTAGAAGGAAAGTGTACCACAATAAATTTTATATTTAGTGTTTTTACACTGATTAGTTCAGCGCAAAGTTTTCAAGTTTTTGACATTGAAGGAAGCATTTCGTCTTGGAATATAGTTTCCATTGTTGATGACTTCTGCAATCTAAAATGTTTGTTGTTGTCTATCTGCTACAGGCCTCAGCTCTCCTTCGCCATTTCAGAGAGCAGCGCCAGGCTGTACTAGGGAGAGGTGGCCCTGAAAGGCATATGGATCACCGGCAGTTTGCTAGACCTTATGGGTAATAGGGATTCCTGATCAGCTCCACAGTAAATAAGAGTAACGTGATGTAAGTTATGGATTATATCTCACGGTAATGTGGGCAAGCTGGTTGCAGGAAACTGCAGGGGTAAGCTTATTTATCCTTGAGATACTTGCAGGGCATTTTATCTGTTCTAAGAGGGCATTGTTTGCCAGTGCTGAAGTCTCAGTGTGGATAATGAAAGTGAGCGAGGAAACATGTTCCCAAGGTTGAGTGCTGCATTGTATCATTAGATTTTGGCCATTAACTTAGTGTAAAAGCCCATTTTGTATCTGTTGCTGCACAAAGTTGTTCTGGCAAAAATGTGGCAGCATAGCTTGTATTGTAACGAGCTTCAACATTGGCTTTGAGTTTACCAAATTTACTCATGTATTCCATGCAATTATGTAGTATTTTACTAGTCAAGCTTTAGTGTGGGTTTCCCCCGTGTGTGCATGTAACTGCCACAGGCACACACTCATCAGCTTTCAGACAGCAAAGAGGAATTTTCATGTACAGCAATGTCATCATGTCATTTGCCATCATCATCATCAAGTATCTGTGCAGAGTCTGCTTACTCTTCCATTCTCACACAGGTGTAATAAAGACGTCTTTACTGTGTTCCTTGAGCTTTAGAAAAATTTGAGGAGTCTGTGCAGCTAGTCTTCTTTGCTTAGTTGACTGACGCCATAAAATCCTTTCCAAATTGTGGTAGGAGATGCATCACCAAATTCTTTTCCAGCTGCAATTCAGTAGGAGACACCTCAACATATCTTGCTTTCTCTAAATGCATTTGAATTGAATGTACTATGGGGATATGTTTAAGATACTGAATGCAGAGGGTTGCATGTGTAGGACCTTTTGTAAAGTTGCATTCTTATAGAAGGTCAACTTATCCAACATTGTCGCTGTAGTTACATCTATACCCTATCTCTTTCCAAGGTAAGTTGCGGCTCTCACGTTTGCTTAGCATTCATGTGAGATTATACATCTTTAATATACTTGGCGCTCATGAGAAAGAAGATAAATTTATATTAATGTCTACAAGTAGCCAAATCAACTTCACTATCAATCTTTTCTAGCTCCATGTAGAGTTCTCTAAAGATGGCATCCTAATGTACTTTTATCTTTCTATTTACACATTTAAGTGTAGCCTTTGTTAACTTGAACTAGTTTACATTTACTTGAAAATCAAAGTTGAGATATATAAATAACAAGATGAGTTAAAAATTTATATTCTTGAATTTGGAATAAGGATAGACTCAAGTTCAAAATTATATATTGTGTCATTGGTATATCATGTATGTTCTTAAATATAAGCAAGTTAGAATGATAATATATAAGTTGTTTAATTGCTAAGTGTTAAGTTTATTTGTAATCTTTGATAATGACAATACATAAGTTGTTTAATTGCTTAGTATTAAGTTTATTTGTAATCTTTGATGAATAAAATAATAGATTTATCAATTTTTTTCATATACATTATATGAACAATCGTATTCAAGTTAATAAAGTGATTTTAATTTACTAAAAGTAAAAAGTAATAAAAAAGCTAAAAATCTTTATTAAAAGTATAATGATAAGATTTAAATTTTAAATTCATGAGCCAACACTCTTAAAGTTGTTTTTTACACGTTGGATATTTGATATCTAAATGACTCACTTGAATAGTGATTTAATCAAAGATGTTTAATCATTCAATGTTAGTTAATGTTATTTTTCTTTGGTTTGCATAGTCTATTAGGTTCTTGTCGAGTAATGGATCATGCACATTCTCACACAAAGCCTTTAGGAGATGAGCATCTTGATTTGAGATTGGTTTTTGGTTTATGAAAATAGAAGAGCTTTTATAAGCGTGATGCAAGAGAGCTATTAGGTTGTGGATATGTCGATTTATCCATTTTTTTCTCTTTTCAACAAGGTAGTGAATGTATTATATATCAGTATTATTCAAAATATCAATTGTGTCACTATTTATGAAATAGACTAATATGCATGAAATTAGTGAGATTGATTTTACATTTAAGAAGATAGAATTTGTATTAAAAAATTAGAGTTACAAATTTTATTATCAAGGAATCTCGATATAAAAAACAGTGGATGTTTTAATCTTTACTAGGGTTTTTCATGAAATAAGTGAGGTCTAGAGGTGCATTCTTTATATTTATTATGTAAAGAATCTTTTATAAGGGTGTGATTATAATGACTATAAATTGTATCTCCGTTTAAAATTATCATTTGACAGCCATTGAATGACTTTATTTTTCATGTTTACTATAGGTTTTTTATCCATCTATACTTTAAATCTTCTTAGATATCACACTTTTACAACTTACTTTGTACGTTTTAGAGTTACTCAAGGAGTAGCCATATAACGACAAAGTGAGTTTTTGATGGCCTTTTTAATTTCATGTTACTCATGTAAAAACAACAAATACTTAGATTTTTTGTAATAAAATTGATGATTGTATTTATATTGTCTACGTCCTCTATGAGAAGATAAAGGCAATGCATAGCATAAGGTGTTTATACTATAGAAATGAATTCTTGCTAAATTAATCGTCTCATCCTTTGATAATTTGAAGCATTGTTAGTGATGACTTAGGCAATATTATATGGTCTTATCTACATACATATAGAACATAATATGGCTTAGAGGTGGGTAATTGGGTAATGTAGGTGGAGATGGATGTAGAGAGATGGAGATATTTGAGATTTAAGAAGCAAAAAAGTTTGAAATATGATAAAACATAAAGCATAGAAAATAATATTTAAGAAGTATAAAATATGAAAGATAATTAATAAAACATAAAATATTTGAGAATGTAAACTCACCTCTATAATGGCTTATTGGATATGCTTATAGTTGAATTGACTAGACGTCTTATTTTTCTTCTCATAGACGTAGGTGCAAAGAGAGCAAGAGACAAGTATATTAACGATATCTATTTTCTTTTGATCACCAACCATTGGAGAGAATGGAGCACTCATACTTCAGCTAATTAGCTCGAACGGGCTCGAGGGACTTGTGGATCCCCTCTCTTCTTGTCTAGGTTCATTTGTATGCATCTCGTTGTAGGTAAAACCATATCATCTGTTACATGGACCCATGGCAACGATAGCCTTCACTATTTTTCTCCACCTATCCACTCTTAGAATGTGAAAAGAAAGATTACACTCGATGATGCCTTCTGCAATCTCGATTTACACATTCCTTTGTCACTCTCGAATAGGAATGAGAGTGGGCTCGAAATACATCTTGTTGTCTCAATAAGTGTGGCTCATCTCTTGAGCCTCTTGGATCCACGATGTTGGAGGGATTTTAGTTGAAAGGTCGTATCCACCGGGAATTAGAGAGGAGGAAGTAGAGAATAAGAGATAAAAGAGAAGAAAAAGAGTAAGCAAGGGATTCAAATTTGCAAAAGCCTTTACACAATATAAAAACAAAGCTCAATAATTTGAAACACTATGTATTGATAGAACTTGAGAGGATAAACAAAGTCCTTGTACGAGACTACTCAGAATTAATCTCCAAGCATTAGATCTCGTAGAGCTTCTTACAAGATAAAAAATAAATACTAAATATCAACTTTTTCTTTACTATTGAGACAACAAATTCAATGGTTCTGTTGGCTCCGAAAGGGGGGTAAAATTGTAGGACATCTAGTTAGAATTTTCCTAGATCATTCTTTTTTCTTATTCTAATCCAAAGTGTTATTTGCTGCCTGAAAATTGCGATTGCGCACCACACGAATTTAGAAGCCTCTTCTTTTTTCATGAGATCTCTCAAACTACTTGAAAAGCAGCTTGCTTTTTGGATGTCGTCTTATTTTAGAAGTTTTTTACACATTTTTAGAATATTTATAAGAAATAATATTCAAAATATCAAAATAAACAAAATTTCCAAAAATCTCGTATTGTTGAACTATCTATACTATAGATATTGACACTAATGACTAATATTGCATTGACTCTCTAGATCAATAAGAAAGTCATATGATGATGCACTTTAGGATTTTTCACACTGTGTTCACATAGCGGCAAGACATCCACCTCCTTTGAACTTGCACATCCTTCGATATGTGCCATCGATGCATCACTTGGGTTAAACATCCACAACATCAACTTGTTGCTCATCATGCACATAATAAGGTATCCCCCTGGATCATCGATCAAAATACTCATCATCTATACAACTCTTGAGCCGGACCTAGTATCCTCTCTAGGGTCATAAGGCCTTGGATGCGTATCAGACACCCATCAACAAATACATATCAACATGCCTGCTCTTTCGAAGTCTAGGGCATGGAAATGTGCTTATATTGATAATTATGTACCACATCAAATATAAATTGAGCCTCACTTGCATCCAACACATGCTAATTATTATGAAAAATAGTGAAGCAGTCCATATATTGAAGTATCTTTGAATGGCATGTCAAAGCCTTTGATAAAGCATCTAAAATATTTTTCAAGTGTGGAGCATCATATACAGGATCCTGTATCTTCATAGCCTCCAGTTCATGAATTGTCTCAAAGACAATAACTATATCTTTGTAAATCATGTACATCCAGTAAGTCATCAATCTCCCTTTGAGTCTGTGCATTAAGTAAAACATGAGCTTTGTCAACCTCTTCAGATGCATTAAGAAAATCTACATATGCAATGACTGACTCTTTCACTATAGGATATTCCAAGGCATCTGTGGCTATCTCAATATTAGACTGCATCTTATATCCCGGGTGTTTGCCCTCTTGCTTGCTATTCTGTTTTTGCTCATACCCAACCTCTTCCATAACATGCTTGGGAGGTGGTTTATTTGTAGCTTTATGTTGATCTACACTTCTTCTTGTCACTCTCTTAGGTGTCCCTGCATTATCTTCATCTCTCTTTCGTTTCTCTTTCACGAGTGCATCCGTGTTTTGTATCTTTGCTAAATATGCATGCACTAAATATGCATCTATTGGTGACTCTTAGCCAGTTATATCACGAATGTCTTACCCTGCATGATACATTTCACTATTGGTAACTTTCCTCTTTTTAGCTACATGCAAAGCATGTCTCCATATTGTAGCCTTTGGACACTTGGGCATGCATTCTATCCAATTGTAGGCTAAAAGTAGCAGCATGTACAATCGCATAAGCATTTTGGACATCCAAGTCTTTCAACAACTTTTGCATACCTCTCTTTCCAAAATTCAAAGCAAGAGACAATCTTGTTTCTTGTGTATGGATCTTGTTATCTTTCTAAAAGATGAGCTGTCGTGCTACCAAGGCCTCTTGATAAGCACCGTAATCCTTCCTTTCATGTTGCAAACTATCACACCACATATATCTTTTTCTTAGTTTAGGGGTTGCTGCCGGTCCCCTTTTCTCTTGTTCTTTTTCATCCAATTTTGCGACCTTCAACTGAAGATCTCGCATGCCTTTAACCAATTCATCTAATACATCTTCTCTAACAGTGGGAATAATCATAGGGCCAGCCATAAAAGTAGGTGGCTTAGTGGATACATTAATTGTTTTGCCTATAACAGTGGGCAAACTAGATACATGCAATCTTTCTCTTCTTCTATATTTTTTTAGTAGTGCAATGATAGTAACCTTAACATGCCTCCAATATGTTTTAAGCCCTATCTTTGTAGTCTGATCCTCTAACAAATCATCAAGCTTCTCTTGAAGCTCAAGATTTGCCACTTGTAGAAATTATTCAATTTTCTGACTTGCAAGAGCTTGCTGTTCTGCAATATCTAACTGCTCAAACCGACTTTCAAAATCTTTAATAACGTTGTAGCCACAAAACCCTTATTGGATTTTAGAACCCACTCTTGGAAAGTTTTACAGGTAATCAAACTAATTGGTGTCTTCAATGTAAAATTCTTCCTAGAGTGTCTTTTTAAAAGCTACCTCGTCAGCATCCTACATGTACAATTCAGTAACTTGGGCTCTCAATTCATGTACAGTGACCCGTACAAAGTACTGGCTCCATGCAAATCGAGTCACCCCAAAGAACTCCATCTTTTGAGTATAGGTATGCAAATATGTAGATACATTCATGCCATTAAACAACTTTATCTCATGCTCTACTGCCTACAGAGCATTCATCACAACAGTTTTTGTTTGAACAGAAGCATGCATCACCTATTGTTGTTGTTGTACCTACATAAACATGTTCATATTCTTCACTAACTGCTATAAAACATCGCTAGAAATTGTGCTTGAAGGTTCCCCTATCCTATATTTCCTTACGATGATCTTTCACGTCAAGTTCACCAATGTCAGAGGGGTTTTAGTCCAAAGGTCATATCCACCATGGATTAGAGAGAGAAGGAAGTAGAGAATAAGAGATAGAAGAGAAGGAAAAGAATAGGCAAGGGATTCAAATCTACCAAAGCCTTTACAATATAAAGAAAAAACTCAATGATTCAAAGCACTATGTATTGATAAAACTTGAGAGAATAAACAAAATCCTTGTCTAGAACTACTTGGAAGCAATCTCCAAGCATTAGATTTGCTCGAGCTCTTTGGTAGATAAAAAACGAGCACCAAACATTAGCTTTTTCTTTGCTGCTCAAACGGTAAATTTGATGGTTCCGTTGGCTCCAAAAAGGGGTAAAACCCCAAGATACATGTTCAGAATTCTCCCAGATTACACTTTCTTTTTCTTCCCATTGTCTAGGAGTGTTGTTTGCTGCTTGAAAACTGCAATCATGCACTGCACGAATTCGAAAGCCCCTTCTTTTTGCAAGATCTTTCAAGCTTGTTGAAAAGTAACTAGCTTTTTGCATGTCACCTTTTAGAATATCTACAAGAAATAATATCCAAAATATCAAAAGTAGGCTAAAATTGTCTAAAAATCTTGTAGTTTTAAATATCCATACTATGGACATTGACACTAATTACTAATATGGCACTAACTCTCTAGATAAATAAGAAAATCGGATGCTGATGCACTCCAAAGTTTTTCACATTGTCCGCGTAGAAGCACAACAATGGGTGGCTATGATGGCCAAGGCAAGTGAAGCGAAAGGGAAATTCGAGGGGTCTATGAATCCATCCATAGTAGGGATAGGGGTAGTTGAAGGGGTGGCCATGGGTGTGCACGTGTCAAGGGAGATTTAAGCTTGTGCCACACTAGAGGATACCTTACCCGATGCCTTTGAAATGGGAGAATATTTCTTGATGATCTCATCGGCCCCGCTTGAGGGATCTTTGGGCATGGACCACATTCTCTATCTATCTTGGATAAGTAGATGAGAAGTTGCATTATACTACTTGTTTGGACCTTGTGACAATACTTGCAAGTCCAATGATAAGTATTGGTGCGATTGGTGGCTTTCTCAAGTGTGAGGTATGAAGAGAAAAGGCTTCATGAAGGGCTTTAGGCATGGTGAAGAGATCGAGGTGGAGATGATGGTGGTGGTGGTAAGAGAGGTCAAGCTATAGATAGAGGAGGTGGTACGAGAGGTGGAAGAGGATGTGGTAAGAGAAGGTGGTATGGAGTAACTTGTAAGTCTTGACCCTTAATACTAAAGAGAGGAAAAGAATGAGAGGAAAAGGAAGATGAAACTTGGAAGTTGGTTGAAAGAGGAAGAGGTGGGAAGAGAGGAAGAGGAAGAGAAGGTGGTAACTTGGTAGAGAGGAAGAGGAAGAAAAAGAAGGAAGAGGAAGATGAAGAGGTGGAGATGATTCTTGAGCAAGAGGTAGAGGTTTGAGAAGGCTTGAAAGTTGAGGATGGAGATTGCAAGGGAGAGGGCCATTTGCAAACTTTCTTGGCCAATTAGAAAGGGCTGCATGCATTCTCAAAAGGCCCAATTTTTTTTGAAAAGGGGCAAAAAAGGGGGAAAAATTTGTCACAAAACACTCAAGAAATGGTCAAACATTGACTCAAAAATTTACGTGCAACGGTCACCTAGGCGAGTATAGTTTGAATCGACGGATTGGACAGATCCGACTAGAGTAGACAGAATGGATGGTGTGGTTTTGTCTACACCAGACAAAATGCAACCTTGAGGATGTAACATGGAGTTGAGAGATAGGAAAACTAGAAGAATAGCATAAAAATCATGAGAGAGAGAGAGAGAGAGAGAGAGAGAGAGAGAGAGAGAGAGAGAGAGAGAGAGAGAGAGAGAGAGAGAGAGAGAGAGAGAGAGAGAGAGAGAGAGAGAGAGAGAGAGAGAGAGAGAGAGAGAGAGAGAGAGAGAGAGAGAGAGAGAGAGAGAGAGAGAGAGAGATGTATTAATATCCTCTTAGATGCCAAAGGCATATATGACGAAGAGAGACACATCAAGGTTTTAGTTATAATCCACTTTAGAGTACCATTGTTACAAAAAGCAACCCATGTCAAGGAGCCTTTAGCACAAAACAAAAACAAACTACTAAAGACATAAAAGTTGCTAAATATGTCATGATGCAACTTAGTGCTTAGGCTTTTTGAGCTCTATGATGACTTTACTACCTCATTAAACTACACATTTGCCTTTGTTTCAAGTTGCCTTCATCTTGGTAATTTCACTTGGTCATGCTTTGAGTTGTGCTAGTATAAGTTCATTTGTGATCCATATTGTGGTTCCCTTGAAACATTTTGATTGCTTTAAAAATTTGAATTTATCTATGCTTCTAACTCTAAAGTTGCTTGATTGTTTCCTTGATGATTTTCTAGATTTTTTGCTTGAAATGAGGAAGATACAAATGGAATAAGCCTTGGTTGAAATAGCAATGGATGTGTGGGGCATACAAATGGGGTTGAAGAAGGATACACATCCATAAAGCACTAGTGGCATGAGAGTTAGGGATCCTTTGCGATGTTAAGGGGGGAGGGGTGAAAATTGCTAGTATGCCCTACTAGAGAAGTTGGCAAATGGGATGGGATAGGGGACCTATATGCTAGATAGTTAAGGAGGGGCCTTTCAAAATCTCTAAAGGATTTGTTGGGATCCTAAGAGAGAGGGACCACATCTATGGAGTCACTATTTTCAAGCTCGGATATTTGATCCATTTGCATGATCATTCACGTGACCCTTTTTATTTTAGATTGGTCTTAGGTTGGTGTATATCTCAAAGTATCCATTGTGCTCTTCATCTACTAGTTTCTCTTGTGTTTCTTCATGCCATTTCTCAAGGGGGCCTCTTAGACATCCATGGAATGCAATATTCTTTGGCAATGTAGCTTCATTAACTATTGAAAGAAAGTGCTCATTATACCTTGTTAATTTTCCTCACTCGTTATTTCAACTTTCTTTTGTACTTTCCCTTGCACTTTGGATATTATTTTCATAACCTTATCTTTAATCTTTTAGTTAGTTATAGATATCTTTGTTGCTAGGTTTTCTCTAGTTTTGCCAAGCAAGTGTAAGGACTTTGGCAAGTGAGGCTTTTAAACCATATTCCGTGCTTCCAAGTTGTTAACTTGTAAGTGCAAGTGTTCCTCCCATGGAGCTGGCTCTTGAGTCAGTTTGGTTGGTGATGCCAAGACCATTGAGAAAGTTTCTGGGTATATGTCACTGTTAGGGCAAGAGCTAAAGTCTAATCCTCACTACTGGGCATTTCTCTTTGGGTACATCTTGTAGCTATGGTAAGAACTTAAGTCTAATCCTCTCACTTGGGTGATGCCCTTGCACCAAAGGGGGAGGTGATGGAAACTTCAGCAAAATCTATTTCATAGGATTTGTTAGTGTGCACAAATTAGAGAAATGGAGGTAGAGACAAATGCACATCGTGAGAGAGCTTGCTACTATATATATATATATATATAAAGTTCTTTCAAAATGGTGTAATGGGGACATTGGTAACGAAAGCCAAGGCCCATGCAAGAAAATCTCATCAATACTCTTGGTCCTATGTGTCTATCAAGTCCTAGAGTGCCTCTTCCACACTTGTCCTTTTGTGTTTGTTGAATACATTGTATCCAGTTTATATATGATGGCCTAGAGCCACCTTGAACCTTTTAGTCTTGTTATCTTGTACGTTTTTTTGCAATTAATATAAACAACCCATTACAAAAAAAAAGAAGAAGAGAAAGATCACTCTCTATTGTACTTGGCATTCATGTAAGATTACTCTAAAAGAGAATGAAGTACAAGCTCCTTGAATTTTAATATTATGCCTTGTATAATTAATGTTGCACTATAAATAGATGGTCTCTATTTGCTAGGATGTATGTTCATAATTGACTAGTTCTAGTAGTGGCATGCTTTGAACAACAATAAGCATGTTGTCAATAATTGTATTAGTAAGAAATGGTAAGAAATATATAGGTGGATGTTGATAAGCATATGCATGGTTACAAATGTGGGGCTAGAGACAATGTGGGATGTTAACAACTATATGGTTGGTAGGAGTCAAGGAAATTCATACTACCAATGAGGTGGTGTAACACTAACTATGGCCTAGGTGATATTAGATATTGGAACTAGCATTAGATAGACATGCAATAGGATGAAATAGATATGTATATTAGTGGTAAGCTCTCGACAAGCACACAAATCGTTACACATTGAAATTGGTTTGTATGTTCTCTACATATAGCTCTTGGGGGGGACTAGATTTTTGTGTCACTAGGCTCTCGTTCTTATTGTAATTTTGTCAATTTTTTAAATTCAGTAGCTTTGATGTTAAATATGGTTAATAGTATTTTACTTTTAGATAGAAGATTGGGGTACTATACTTGGTTGAGGGTGCTCTATCTTGAAATATGTTGTCCATATAGGATAGAAGGTTGGTACTATACTTGATTGAGGGTGCTTAATCTTGGAATGGGTTGTCATAAAGGATGAACCGATTAGCTTCTTGATATTTAGAGGGTTTGTGTTATATCTTTTTTTTATAGAGAAAAATATATATATTTTGGATATGGTCTTTCATTTATGCATAAAATCCATGCCACTACAAAAAAGTTTAGGCCACAATTTGGGAAAATTTGGTGCACACATGTGTGCATGCATGCATGAAAGATGACCTTGCGAATGAGGTTTCACAATGGATAGTGCAAAATGATTGCAATTATGTTATGCCATTATAAACTAGGGTGAAGAGTCACAACAAAGAGGTAATACTTTTTATCATGAAATGTGGTAGACATTGATGGATGATAAGGAAGAAACACATGTAGAGGCACAAAGAGACTTATTGATAGAGGATACTTACATGGATGTGGGACTTGCATACAAGGGAAAGGATCAAAGAAGAAATATTTAAGAATAATTGATCACACATCAACCCACCCCAAATGTGAATCATATTTAAGATGATTACTCATATTTTGGGTGATGATGTATTTTAGTCCCTAGAATCTTTAGAAGATGTCTATGTGCCTTCCTAGAACATTTGAGGAATGGAAAAAATGTGACTTTTCAAAGATCCAATAATGAGAACATTGAGTCATTTCTAAGTTTGTTTGATGAATGGAGCCATAGAAAGCTCATACATGGGTACTTTCACATGATTTTGGTTACATTGTTGATGTGCTTATTAGATGATGTTATATTTAAACTTGTGAATATAGAAATTTGAAAATATGATGCAAACTTTGAAAACAGGGAATATTTGACATTGTAACATCTTAATAAAAGAATGTGTTCAAAGAAATGTTTTAGCTCTCTATCCAAAAGTTTTGTTTGTAGTGATTTAATAAGACATTCTAGTGCACAGTTTTGGCTTATAGTGCTAAACATTTTTTATTTCTTTCCATCATGATCAATTTCATATGATTGCAATTGTGTTTCATTATACCGTTGTTTAATCAATGATTAAGTGTTACTATATGCTTTAATAAGCAAGGTGAAACTTTCTTAGTGGTGGTATCACTAGCAAATATGAGAAATCCTTACAAAAACAAAAAGGTCTTCTTATTCCTTGGATAGTTGGATTGAAAGCTGCCACTTAATTTCTTGCTTCAAGATTTGGCGTATGTCTTTGAGATATATTCAAGATTCAAAACACATTTAAATATGGAGATTGAAGTTACATGTGATGTTGTAGTATTGTAGCTTAATTTACTTGATGAATTAGTTACTTTGTAGCTTTGGAAGGCATATCCTTGCTCTTGCTACTCACCTCTACATGCATGAATTAGTTACTTTGTAACTTTGGATGGCATATCCCTGCTCTTGCTACTCACATCTACATGCATGAATTAGTTACTTTGTACCTTTGGAAGGCGTATCCTTGCTCTTGCTACTCACCTCTACATGCATTAGGTTGTCTCTAAACCATTTTGTAGCCTTTAGATTGGGCATCTTGTGCAAACCATTTCTAGCCTTGTAGATTGGTTACCTTAAGAGTAATCACCATTAAATTTGTTTTGAGTCAAGCTTTCTAGTGTATCTACCACCATAGCTTGCTTTTGAGGAGTACTATTCCTTCTTGTCCAAGTAGAGACACAAAGAGAGAGAGAGAGAGAGAGAGAGAGAGAGAGAGAGAGATGTGCTCCATGCATGCAATGTGCAAAGCGTAGGATATGCTTTTACTTTTTCAAGAGCTTTGACATAGATGTCATTCATCTACCTCGTATAACCACAAGAAGAGCTTGCCTCTAAACTAATCTATCACCTATCATCCTATTCTAGAACGATAGATCCAAGTCATAGTGGATAGGGACTTACCTCTTCGTTGTAGTTGTGCCCAAAGGCTCATTGCTTGCTCCATGATCCACATGATGCTCTATACACCAATCAAGAACTTGCCACTACATTGCGTGCGCATAAAGAGGAAAAGAATGGTAGAGGATGGCAAGAAAAGCTTCACACTTGTGCCTCTCTCTCACTCTCACATAACCTCATATGTGCTCTCCTTCACCTTTCACCAAGATGGGGATGGATGGAATCAAGAAGAAGAGAATGACTTCACTTCCCAAGTTCCTCACTCCCTATCACTCTCACTCTCTTCTTCTCCTTCACTCTCCCACAAAGCATGCACGAAGATAGCGATAAGTAAGAAGGCTCAAAGTTAGCATACACATGAATAATTTGCTTTATTGGTTTTTATCACTTATATAAATGAGTTTTATAGTTTTTCCATGGTCTCACAATAATTCCTAAACCATTTTCATAATAATCTTATAAGATTGCTTTCCAAGTTCCTTATGCCCTCTCACTCTCACTTTCTTCCTCTCCTTCACTCCCTCACAAAGCATGCATGAAGATATCAAGAAGCAAGAAGACAAAGTTAGCATACACATGAATAGCTTGTTTTATTAGTTTACATAACTCATACACATGAGTTTCATGGTTTTGCACCTTCTTGGGCATCCTACCTTTTACATGGTCTCATGACTAGTTCCAACCTATTTTCATACTTCTATTATAAGGTCCATGACACTTTCCTATGTGAACTACTTGTGCATCTTGGTTTAACCTTGTAGATCTATGTAAATTAATTAAAATTTTCATTGTAGCAAGCTTGCCTCTTATTAAATACAACATAATAAATTCTCCATTGAAAATACAATTGTTCCCTAGAATAATTTATGTGTCCTTGGGTAGCTTTAGACACTTCCATGTTGTCTCCTAGTGGTTGAGTATTCCAAGATTGTGGTCGTTTGGTTAACATTAGTTGATGCAAAGTTTTACTGTGTAGTGCAACTCCCAAGGTGACAAGTTGTCCCGAGCAAGCCCAAAGTGACTTGCCCTTTATCCGCTCTGAGATTTTGTTATGAGGAAGAGTGCTAGGGGGTTTAAAATGGAGTTGGGTGACTGAAGTACCAATAGGTGCAGTGATTAAGTGGTTACACCTATCTAGGATGGAGCTTTTTCTTTTTGTAATGTTTTATTCTTCTGTTCTTTCTTTTCTCTCCTTTTTTTTCAATTGTCAAGGAATGGTTGTAGGGTGTGGGTTAGGTACTTTGCTAAGCATGTAATGCTTCACAATTTCTTACATCTTGATGGACGAATGTAAGCAATATAGATGCATGCAAAAAGCAAAGTGGCTCTCCAATATGTCTTCTTAGCATGGCTATACAGTGTGGTGGATTGAGTATTGTGCATAGGTGTAGCTAGATCATAGCTCTCTAACTTTAATATGGTTGGTTCTTTGGTGCATGGCTGAATTCTTTGCTAAAGATTCAACTAAGATGTTGTCACAAAGGATAAGAGTGGGATAAAAGGATCTACCAAGAGACTGTTCTACTTCTAAGGAAGAAAGCATTACCACTAATGTTTTTCTATAAACCAAATTAGCTACATAATCAGAGTCACTAAATCGATGTAGATTTAGCTTATCACCTTCATATAAGATACCCCAAGGACCTTAATACTCTTTTAGCTACAACCCAATGAGACATTTTTGTACTCTATATAAACTAAGCAAGTGAATGGATTGCATAGCAAATACCATGCCTTGTAAGAAGCAAGTAGATGAGGGAACCAATGAATTGCCTATACATAGTAGCATCACAAGAAGCACTATTTTCATGCATAGTTATCTTGAGTGTTGATTATGTGGGTATAGATATAGCTTTGGAGCTAGCCATACCAAATCTTTCAAAGATTGATTGAAGATACTTGTGTGAAGAAACAAAAATGTCTCTTAGCTTTATCTTGCAAATTTCAATACTTTGGATACAATGCAAGTATCTAAGGTATTTCATTTCAAACTCATGGGAGAGTTTGTGTTAGAAGAACAAATCTAGAGCATGGCTATGGTGGCTTGAAGAGATAGAGTGAACTCATGAAGACATAGAGTTGAAGATGGAATGTCACACAAGTGAATTAGGTTCCAAGGTTGATTAGCTTGGACTCATAAACATAGTCTTGTGTGGTTTGACAACGACTCAAACTCTCAACTGAAAGGTCAAAATTACCATCATAATTACATTACTCATCTTGCAAGTACAATGCTTTATAGTAGTTGGGTTGTTCCACTCTCCTCACTGTGCATATGGGATTCAGGACATCTCTTCCTGGAGCATACACGATAACATGGTCCATGAGACTAGGTCATAGGCAGCCTAGTCAAGTTAAAGCTTGAAACTTTACATATTTGGCAAGGGTTTTTATAAAGAAAATCCACAAAGGGAAACATAGATATCCACTATGGGAAAAACATATGAAAGATACAAAAAATTCCTAAGAACAATCTGTCAGAAGTGTTGATGGTAGTGGAAGCATCTTCTTCTTCATTCATGAATTGGTTCTGGTGGTGATCATTTTGCATATGCTATGCTCTTTTCTTATGGAAACATTCATTGGCTATATGGCCAATCTTACCACAATAATGACATGTCATCTGATTTTTTTTGTCGGTATTGAATCCTCGATCTCTTCCTTTGGGTCTAGCAGCTCCTTTGGTGTATAAGAGATTTTCCCTAGATGATGGAATACCATCTTTTGCATTCTTGTTCTTCTGTTTGTTCTCTTCATCAAGAAGATAGTGTTCAATATCTTTAAGTGAGAGACTTGGAACATTACTTAAGGTGGACACAAGATCCTCATATGGATCCTTGTTTACACTTGCAAGCAGTACGGCTATTGCTTCATCTTCATCAATATTCTTCTTAAGAGTTGCAAGTTGGGTTTTTAGGCTCTTGAACTTGTTAATGTGTATGGTCATGGAAGCACTATCTTTTATATCCAGTTTATAAAACTACATGAGTAATTTTACCTTTGAATTCTTTGCTTGGGTACCAAATATTCTGTCAAGTTCCTCCCAAGTAGTTCTAGCATCTTTGATGCTAGAGATATGATGTAGCACATAATCCCTTAGTCCCCAAGCAATGATGCCTAGAGCCTTGTTGTTCATATTTTTCCACTCCTTTGTCTTGAGTTGGTCTTCTTCAACGAACCCATCTTCATTGTCTTCCTTCTTGCTATCTATATCATCTTCAAACAGGTCTCACAAGTCCTTTCACATAAGGTGGTACATGGTTTTCTCTTTCTAGGTATGGAAGCCTTCACCATTGAATTTAGCTATTTGCTCAACCTCTTCCATTTTTTATTAGTAGCAATTCAACTAGCAAAGAAGTTCATCCTCAATGTGTCAAGAGACACATGTAATAGTGTTAAACAACACTAGCTAGTATCAAGAGATACTATGTAGTGGAAGTTTGATGCTTGCAATTCCAAATATTTTTGTTGGAGATTCCATTGCTGGAGAAGTAAATTTGAGTGATAGTGACCTCGGTGTATTGTAAACAATGAAAGAGCGAGATGAGAAATGAGCTTGTAGTTGAAGTGGCTATGGTGGAATTAGGGTTTGCAGGAACATGCGATTGATTTTTGGGTTGTAGCAGATTGTACATGCAATTATTTGGGACAAGAATCTTTGGGGAGATAGCCTATGAGATAGGCTTCAAAGTCCTATGCCAGCAGGGTATATTGTGTTGCATGGAGGACAAATTGATCGTACGAACTGAAATCGACACAATTCTGGGTAGTGACCTGGGAAACACACAATGTCGAGCAGGGAGGAGGCCAATCTCAACGGTTGACATCCTAGCCTAAAGTGCCCTGAGTAGGAGAAGATTTTCTTAGTTCAAAGAATGAGCTATCTCCTCTTCTTTGGCTAGAATCAAGGCCTCTAAATAAGCAAGGTGTTGTTGGTTATGGCTGCCATAAAATGTCAAGTGAAGATAGAGATGAAAAATGAGGTCAATAGCTAGCATTGAGTTGAACTGAAGTTGAGAAGGCTTGAGAGAGTAGAGAGGAGAGATAGATTGAGTTAGGCCATGCTCAGTTGAGCTTTGATACCATGTCAGAAGAACGGATCTAGAGCATAGCTGTGGTGGCTTGAAGAGATAGAGTGAACTCATGAAGACATAGAGTTGAAGATGGAATGTCACACAAGTGAATTAGGTTCCAAGATTGACTAGCTTGGACTCATAAACACAGTCTTGTGTGGTTGGACAATGACTTAGACTCTCAACTGAAAGGACAAATTTACCATCATATTACATTACTCATCTTGCAAGTACAATGCTTTATAGTAGTTGGGTTGTTCGACTCTCCTCACTATGCAAATGGGATTCGGGACATCTCTTCGTGGAGCATACATCATTTGTATATTTCTCAACAATTTTAACTTCACATCCGAGTCCACCAAAGCACCATTTCTTCCTATTAAAAATTAGATCATCCACGAAGCAAAAACAATAATAATATCATTTCCTTTAACCTTGTAATAGAGAGTATGATCAACATTACTCTTCTAAAATCGTTGAATTTAAGATGGTTATCTATTCTCCCAAAACAATCTCTTAGATTGCTTCAATCCATACAAGCTTGTTTTCAAATTGCATAGCAAATGCTCATTAGGTATTGCAACATAGCCTTCTGGTTGTTGCACACATATGGTTGCTTTAAACAAGCTCCTATCCTTCCTCTTTACAACAACATTTTGTTGAGGTGTATAGCTATATGTAAGCTTCCTTATTATCTCATATTGTAGGAGGTGTTGGGTGAAATTTGGATAATAATTGTTCTCTGTCATCCAACCTAAACCATTCCATTCTTATACTTGTCATAATATCAACCACAATATGAAAGTGTTTGAACATGTCAAATACTTGAGCATTGGATTTCATGAAGAATATCCAAATATACCTAGAAAAATCATTGATAAAACTAACATAGCTTGTATGTCCACCTATTGAAGTCGTATGGGTTGATTCACATACATATGTATGAATGGGATCAAGGACTTGTTTTAACCTATTTGTAATCCTTGAGAATTTTAGTTTCTTGATTTTTTCAATGCAACATGATTCACAAACTTTGCCAATCCTTTATAGTTATGGTATGCCCAAATCATGTTTTGAGATCTCAACATACACATGCTTCTAAATTCAAGTGCATAAACCTTTTATGCCATAGTTCAAGCATCTAGACTTCAACATAGTTCAAGTGGCTAAACTTCAATATACACATGCTTGTGAACTTCAAGTGTCTAGACCTTTTTTGCCATAGTTCAATAAGAGAAAGAGGGGCTATTCTTGCATATTTTATGTTTGCAAATATTTTTTGTAAACTAAAGAAAGCATTTTATGGGTTGAAATAAGCACATAGAGCACAATATTAGTGAATATATAAATTGTTTTAAAGGTCAAACTTCAATAGATATGCCTTAAATGCTAACTTATATGTTTACAAGGATGGTGAAAAGTATGTAATGATGGTCCAATATGTGGATGACCTTCTTATTATAGGTGAGTATGTACATATGATCCATCAAACTCAAAAGGGCTTTATCTTTGAGTTTGAAATGATTGAATTGGGTTGATTGCACTATTTTTTGGGGATTGAAGTCTGGCTAGAGTCTAGAAATATCTTCATCTCTCAAAAGAAGTTTGCATGGGAGAACTTGAAAGTATTTAGTATGACCAAAGGAGATAGCTACACCTTATCCATTGATGATAAATTAGCACTAGCAAACATTGGGAGCTACAAGAGCTTAGTTGGTATTCTCATCTATTTGTGTAACACCAAGATAGATATCAATTCTGTTGTTTGTGTTTTGAGCAAATTCTCAAACAATATCAGGAGAAAGTCGTTGAAAAGGTAGGATGTGGATACTTAGATACTTCTAGAGAACACTTAGATATGGTATCATATATGGTTCTAGAAGTTCTTTTCTAGGAAACTATGACTTAGATTGGGAAGGTCACAAAAATTCTAGGAAATCAATTTCTAGATATCGCTTCTATTTAGGTTCAAGAATCATCTTTTAGATCAATAAGAAGCAACCAATAGTGGCATTGTCTTCTACCGAAGGAGAGTATAAGGTCACTTGTTTGCTACATATAAAGCAATATGGTTAAGGAGGGTCCTATGGCATATAGGAATTCAGGATGAAGATCAAATTGGGCTAAGATGTGAATTAGAGTTGAATCACCATTGCTAAAAATGTAGCATTTCCTACATATGCCAAATACATTGAAATCTAGCATCACTATGTGTGTGACTTGATAAAGGATAGGATAGTAGAGCTTGTGTACTCTTTAAAGAAGGAAAATGGAGGTGATATCTTCACCAAAGCTCTTATGAAGGATCTACTTCGAGTTCGTCTTTAGAGACTTGGCATTAGACCGAGGATGTAGTTTACCTATGGGTGGAAATTAAGGGAGGGTGTTAGATATGCTCAATGTCCCAACCTTGTAAGATGCCACCAATGACCCATGGTGCTCAAAGTTGTAAGGCCCATGATGAGGAGATGCCATATATTAGCGCAGACATTGGTTGGATCATGCCTTGTATGTCAAAGGAGATCTATGTGATCCAATGGCAAAATTTGACCTTTCTAGATGTAACCTTTGGATTAGATAGAGTAGTTATACTAGTAGCAACTTGAGGCACAATGCATCAAGTTTTCAAGTGTAGGAGTTATCAAGGACCCCTATTTTGGAATCAAGGAGCTACAGAAGCATCCCCTAGCCAGGGGGTCTCAAGGGGACCAATAGGTCGCTGACCAAACATGTCGACCATGCTACCTTCCCGAGCTATAAGAGGAAGACTCCTCCAAATCCATCATCAATCTATCTTTCATCTAGTCAAAGTTCTTTGAGCTAGCCTTAATTTCTTTACCTATCATTTGTCTAGATCACCATCTAAACTTCATAGCATAAGCACATAGATGGACATAGCCATCTTTGTATCAATTTGTTTGGAAGTAAAGGAGTTATCTATTGTTCTCATATTTGTTGTGTATTATCTACACCTTACTCATATTTTGTTTGCTCCACCATGTAATTTTGACAATAGACTCACTATAAAGAATGTGATATAAGCTACAATGTTGACAAGAAGGTTTTAAGGTCTAGGCAACTAGGAATATGCATCTCTTTTGTGTGGTTGTTCTATTGCTAGAGGAATTTTTCTTACTGCTCTAATTACTCTTAGAGATGTGCGTGTTACAACGATAGGCCATATTTAGGCTTTTTTTATGGCTCTTCTTTGCTTAGCCTTGGTCACCAATTGTCGTTCTATGTATTATATAGTGGCCCTAAGCATTTATCATTTTTGAAAGGATGTGAGATGAAATTTAGCGTGTTGATGATATGATCTTTTTCTAATTAGCAAAGTTGGCACTAATTTTTTGGGCCAATGCTAGTTAGCACTAGCACTGGCATTGGCTACCACTAGTCAATGAAAGCCATGGTTAATGGCCATAAATAATGTGAATAAGTTTAGTGATATCTAGCACTAGTACGAATTATCCACACTTACTAGTACTAGCCATGCTAACTAGCTAGTGCTAGTAGGACCCATGTACTCCTAGTTCTTACATCATTATCTCTTATAAATGTACTATCAACACTTTTATTATTCTTATGTGATGTCTTCTTTGTTAGTGAAAGTTGAATATGTAAGAAGCAAGAGCCGTCCTTTGTTGATCATGAACTTAAAGCCGGTAAATCTTGGACACTAAATTTGATTGGCTTAACAAGCAACACTTTTTTGCTTCATAGTTTTGTTTATATACTTCCAAATTATCAGGTCTCACAAGTAGGCTCTTCACACAAACCAAGCCTGCTACAAGTTAAGGGTCATTATTTATTGATTATGGACTTGAAGTAATGAAGCATGGGCACTACATTTGAATTGCACAACTTGGAGTAGAGTGCATTTTGTAGGAAATAGGACACTCCTCTCTTGATGCCAGTCATATTGGCATAGCTCAAACCCTAAAACCTCTTCAAGGCTCACATCATATCAACCCTTAAGACCCTATTTACATTAATCACTTTGGTTCTCCCCACCCACAACAAGGTGTGCATTTAAGAAAACTCGAAACCACTTCTACAACATAAAGCACGTCTTAGATTTAGTTAACTTAGCCTCAAGCCTCCACCTCATTGAGTAGCTCCATTGTAGGTCACTATCATAGTAACTTTTGAATGAATGCTAGTACCAATAGGTTGCTAGTTCTAATATAATGCCAACTTTTAACAAAATGCTAAAGAGAACTAATAGACTTCTAATTCTGACAGACTACAAGTTGGCATTAACTAATTTAGTGTAGTACTAGTAGACTACTAGTTAGCTCTAACACATGCTCCATAGGAAGGTAGTATTGAAAAATGCCATGGTGCTAGTTTGTAAATGGGATACTACTTAAGTATTGGTGTTTTACATCACTTGTATACTTAATCATGCAAATTTTTTTGTTGTATTTAGGTTGAGTTTTTCTTAGAGTTCAAGAAAGAATAGCTAGATATCATAATTCAACACCGCTCATTTAAGTGTTTGAAAACTCACTTTGTTAAGAAGCTTAAGGATAGATATATGTTGTCGCACCACACAACATGTCCAAATGATTTTTCTTTAAACATATAGCAAACTGCATGCAAAAACCTAGGAATGGGCTACATGGATCATGGTGTGATTGCATCTATCTATGCCAAAAGTATTATGCTACCTCCAACAGCAATTTGAGAAGGTGTGTTGTATGAGAAACCTATATTTAGTACCTTTCATCACCTTAGATGCCTTATTGAAGAATGAAGTGACTATGGATCAAGATGATTGTTAAGTTTTCCTTGAGAGAACATGGAGATCTTTCATCATCTTAGATGCTTTATTGGAGAATGTGGTGATCTTAGATTGCCTTATTGGAGAATGTGGTAACTACATTAGGATGGTTGTTAAGCTACCATAAGTGGAACTTGGAGAATGCATAGTGTATCATAGTCAAAACTTTTTCAAAGGTTAGTATATGTGACAACAAGAAAACCTAGAAAAAGAAAATTCATATAGTCAAGAAAATGAGTTTTCTTGTTGTATTGGTACCTCTCACAAAGCTTATAAAGTACTCATTTGAGACAATTTATAAAGCCGCATACAGAAAAAATAGAGAGTATGTGCAATTGTTTCTACATAATGTTTTTGTATCTATGATAGTCTTTGTTGAAAGCTACATGTTCAAGGACTAGAACAAGATCCAATCCACGCATAGGAATCATATTATGTTACCCTTCTAGTTCATATAAATTTGGTTTGCCTTGTTGGTGATCTCCAAAAAACAATGACTTTTTAATCTCTCAAACAAGTGACACGACACTTTTTTCTTTGCAACACGACATCTTACGTCATGGTTGGTGGGAAATTTGGGTTTAGGGTTGAAACATCACTTTGTATGGTCTCATTATGAAAATGATGAATTCAATGTAAAGAGGTATTTCTCCTTTGTTGGTTGATACACTTATTGAACATGGTTGAAGATGACTTGAAACTTTTTTGGCTCTAATCATGGGAAGGGAAATCATAATGGAGTAGGGGTTGTTTGAGTGAGCACAGACTCATAAACAATTAAAAATCGATGGAGTGAAGCTTCAATGTGCCAATGATATGGCTAAGTTTCTTCAATCAACTCGTGTAGATCTTCCTCTCTCAAAAGGGAGAATAATAAGGAGAATATTTGGGGAGTTGGGAGTTGAACAAGTAAATAAAACCAATGCATGGAATTGTAGACCTATTCCCAACACCCATTCTTTGGATTGTGTGTCAAAGCTCTTTGATCTACTTACTATCATGTATTTGACATGTAAATTCTCACTTCTTGTAGTGCTATGTACCACAAATTAGTCATATGGGTGATACTTATTGCTAGCCACTGCAAAAAAAAAGGTCTTTTGTACTACTTCAATACTCTAAAGATCTAACAAGTTTAATATTTAAGTATTAGAAAAATACATTTGCAATAATTTAGGGTTCCACACTACATTAAAACACTCTCATGATTCATTAGGTGCAATATACATAAATATCATTTTTCTATTCGTTTAGTGTTTGTGGAACTTTTAGTGCTACTCCTCCTAGTTTATAGGAAGCAATAAATATTGGTTCTTGGTGCTATGTAAGGATAATAAGTGATACCCAATCCACAAATATTAGTACAATTTAGTGTTAACTAGGCTTCCCAAAACTAGGTAGTTTGAACTAGTAGCTCCTAGTGCTATGCAGTGGTATTTAGTACTAGCCCACTACATAGAAAATTAGGTAGTATAAGTAAACTAAAGGAAGGTGAGCCTTCAAGTGGAAGCAAGGAGCAGAAGGAAGAGCTATGGTGGAAGCAACAAGAGCAAAAGAAAGAGATACACACAAGATGTGGAAACTCCAACAGTCACAATGTGTGACCGGACTTCCCTTTATTCAAATGTAGCTGAAAGAATAAAATTAAGTGACAATGATAGGCATCAGTCACCTGTAGTGTACAGGTGTGCAGGTATGCAAGTAATATCAGTGTAACTAATACACATGTGACTAGGCATAGGCATCTTTACCTCTAACAACCTTCCTCTTAAAGGCGAATGTATCCATAGTGAGGAGAGAACAAGAAAAAAGTGACAAAGTACAAATGTACATAAGTACAATAGCATGAGAAAAGGCGTCATCTCATCCAATGCCCATCAATTTCCTAAGGAAGACAAAACGCTCTGCTGAGAGGCTGCTGAGAGAATTTCAATGGAGTGAATCTGGAGGATTTTAGTCAGCTGAGATCTTCATAAGCTCAATGACTTGTTGACCTCTCGAATAAAGTGGTAAGACACCTTGATGTGCTCCATCTTCACATGGAAGACATGATTCTTGGCCAACTAGATAGCACTCATAGAATCCAAATGCAATGAAGGGACCACATCAATAATGCTAAGGTTTGGGCATCATCAGAGAGTCTCCTTGCAAGACTTAGTGGCTGAAACATACTCTGCCTCTGTAGTAGATAGGGCTAAGAATTTTTGCACCATGGACATCCAAGAAACAACACCTCTAGCAAAGGTGAAGATATAGCTAGAGATGGACTTCCTACTATCTGCATGTCGTGTATAATGAGAGTCAGTGTATCCCATGGCTTCCTATACCCTAGCCACCATAACATATGCACATAGCTATTGTGTCCCTCATGATATCCTTGATAGCGTCCCAATGCCATTTGCTAGGTGTAGCCATATAGTGTGTCACAACTCCCACTACAAATGCTAGTCAGGACGACTGGCTATCATGGCATACATCAAACTGCCTACTACAGATGCATAAGGGATCTTGATAATCTAGGGGTTTCTTCTCATTAGACTGCAATAAATTATCATGACTAACCTTCATGTGAGAAGGTAAAGGACATCCAATGTACTTAACATCATGTAGATAAAATGGCTCAAGGACCTTCCGGGGATATACTCCTTCTATGAGACAAGTAGAGAAGCCTTATAGAGCGATTGTGCATAATGTGCATCCCAAGAATAAGTGAAGCCTATCCCATGTCCTTGATCTCAAAGATCTTCTTGAGCTGACCTTTCAAGGTATTCGACTCATATCATGAGTATTCCCAACAATCAACATATCATTCACATAGAGGATGAAAATCATAAGGCTGCCATCACGAGCATTCTTCATGTATAAACATATATCCATATCAATGGGGAATATCCTTGTGAATGCATAAAGGTATTAAACCTATGGTACCATTTCCTAGGTGTCTGCTTAAGGCCATAAAGGCTCTTCCTCAATTTGTACACTAGGTGTTCCATGCCATGTCCTATAAAGCCCTTAGGCTACTCCACGTAAATCTCATCATGCAAGTCCCCATGAAGAAAAGTTGTCTTGACATCCATCTGATAGAGATCCAAGTCAAGCTGAGCAACCAAAGCTAGTACCAAGCATAGGGTAGCCATCTTCACAATATCAAAAAATACTTCATCAAAGTCCACACCATGTTCCTGCTTTGAAGCCCTTAGCAACCAATCTAGCCTTGTATCCTAGCTTGGGATGTCCAAAGTACTTTTCAAATTAAACATCCACTCGCATAGCAAAGCACACTCACCACTAGCAAAGAAACCAAATTTCACCTATGATTTTTTTGTAGTGAGTCATACTTTGACTGCATGGCCCTCTCCGATAGTGGCTATCACCTTTTTGCATGGCCTCATTATAAGTAAGAGACTCACCAGTATCTGTCACCATAACATAATCCATAGAGGTCTCAAACTATACAGGCTATCATCTATCTCTAGTAGACCACCTCAAAGCTAGTTGTGAAGCATGTACATCATGTGAAGCATCAGGGGCCTAGTCCATTGGGGCATCAGCTATGCTTCTTCACATTGACTAGTTGGCTATATAGTAATAGGAGACTCCTCCTAAAATATCACATTGCGTACCTCAACCACATGCTCAAGCTATTTATACATTTTCTCCTCATGGAAATAAACATCATGGCTATGTATAACCTTCCGAGAGCTTGCAAACCCCATAGGTGAGAGCCCACCTCACTTGCATCTCCATAACCAAGGAAAATGCATTTCTTAGACTTAGGGTCTAGCTTATTGTGCTTGTCCTTTAAATATATGGTAGAATGCCTCACAACCAAAGACATGCAAATGAGCATATGAGGGAGGCTTTCCAAACTATACCTCCTAGAAAACCTTATAGTAGTCAAGAGCAGTACATGGGGACCGATTTATCAAGTGTATGGTAGTAGTAACTGCCTTAGTCCAAAAATATTGTGGCAAGCTTGTCTATCTAAGCATACTATGAACTCACTCCCGAATTGTCCTATTCATGCACTAGTCATACCATTTTGAGGTAGGGTGTACAGGGCAATCAACTGATGCTTAATACCCCTCTCATCACAAGATTGCTCAAAGCCTTTAGAGAGATACTCACCCCCATTATTTGATCTTAGGCATTTTAGCCTATACCCAAAATGGTTCTCAACCAAAGAAAGTCAACACTGAAATGTAGCCATGATATATGATTTCTGCTTTATGGAAAATGCCCTGTAATATTTCCAAGAAATTTATAAAAGTTAGTAGGTTAGCTAGTTAGTAAAGATGGTTAGTAGTTAGTAAGTAAGATAAGTTAGTTAAGTAAGGTAGTAGGCAAGTTAGATAAGTTAGTAAGTTACATAAGTTAGTTACCATGTTAGTTACTAACTAACTAAACTAATGATTACTAACGTTTAAAAAAATGAGTAATAAAAACTAACGTTTTTATTAAGGCGGAGGCGACCATCAAACTCCTGGTCCCCCTCTCCTAATCATCTTCATCGACGTCATCACCATCATCATCATCATCATCTTCATCTTCGGTATCATCGTCAACACCACCATCATCGTCGACATCAATGTTATCATAATCTTCATCTTCTTCTTCTTCATCGAAATTCCTCTTTTGATTTTAAAAAATCTCCTTTAAATCACCATAATCAAGCGTCGACAGTCTCAAGCCTCATGAATACCCTCCCCGTTGTTTGTAATTCAAAAACTTAAAAATAATAAAAATATAAGGAGAGAAAGAAGCTCCCCACTCTGAGTGGAGGAGCTGTCTTTGCGCAAAGAAGGGCAAAAAGAGAGGGGAAGGAAGAGGTAGCTAGCACTCCCTTCAGCCTATAAAAAGGCATGCCCTCTACTCACTTTGAGAACACAAGAGACCCCGAGAGGCTGCAAAAGAAAGCTAGAGAGAGAGAGAGAGAGAGAGAGAGAGAGAGAGAGAGAGAGAGAGAGAGAGAGAGAGAGAGAGAGAGAGAGGAAGGCACCCCCCTAAGAGGCTGCAATAGAGAGAGTTAGTAAAAGAATTAGAAAAGAAGAGACTTAGCTCAACTCTCCCCTGTCACGATCTTTGACTAAGCCAACTTCTCTCACACTCTCCCATCTTGAATTTATTCTGCCTTCCCTATCTCCCAAACATGCTTGCGGACAATGGCTCCAAAGCAACGAGGTGGAAAGACTATGAGAACCATTGCAAGCGATCAAAGAACGAATATTGCCAAAGATATGGAGGTGCCTGAAGTTGCCACTACCAAATGGAATATCGGGTGTGACAAACACGAGCATGAGTAAAGATGAAATTTCCAATGTCATCGTGCTAAACTAGGTTATTTACTACTAGGTTATTATTTTTCCACATAAAATAATAAGGTTTATGGTAAATTTTTACATAAAATGTTAGTTGTTGCATCAAATGGTACAAGAGCTACTTGTTAGATTACATAGATAGCATCCACGTTGTCATGCCGCTACGCGCACACCATGTAAAAAAATCTAGTGTGGCTTCCTTTTAGATTTAGATAGCCAATGCCACTTTAGGCATTAGTATTAGTGTCCATGGTTCAAAATATTAGATTTTTTTGGACAAGTTTTTAGTCAATTTTTTATATTCTAGATATTATCTCTTGTAAAAAACCATAAAACTATAGATAACTTCTAGATTAGGAGGACTTGTAAAAGAAAGCATGTAGGTTTCAGCCAATTTGAGAGGATTTTATGTAAAAAAAGAAATTAGCAAAATCACACGACGCGTGATCGCTGTAGCAGTGAACAGCACTTCGAAAGTGGGAGATGAAGAAGGAGTGATCTAGCAAGATTCTGGTTAGGTGTCTAGGTATTTAACCGCCCTTTCGGACCCATTGGAGGCATCAGATTGGCGATTTGAGCAGCATAGATGAAGGTATTATTTTGTACACGTTTTTGTCTATTAGAGTTATATTTTCTCATAATGCTTAAAGAAACTAACAGGCTTCGAGTCTCTATTAGTATTCTTCTATATTTTCTAATTCTTTTAGGGAGTATTCTTCTATATCTTCAATCTCTTTGAACCCTTCTCTTCCGTCTACTCCTCTCCTTGAATCTACCTACGCCCTGCTGTCTCTTATCTTCAAGAACTTGGCTTGAAACCTTCAACCCTTCTCTTATCTCTACCATCTCCGAAGTCTAAGCTCTTGAACCCCCATAGATTCTTCTCTTTCCAAACCCCTGTGGTGACCTTCAACCCTACGCGATGTGACATTGGTGAACCCGACATGAAGGTCATTATAAGAGAACTCCAAGATGGGGGATTCTTCAGGAGATACTCTACAACAATTGGTGTGCATACTGCAGTAGACTCAACAACAACAAATCCAAATGTTACAACAACAACAATAAAGGCAAGATGAAGAGAAGATTGATTCCACAGCTATCAACGCCCTAGAGGAAGTTAGGCATGAATTAAAACAATTTAATGGTCAAAATTTCTATGTTTTTATTCGCTTACATGTTGAAAAAATGCGCTTCTTTGGTGTACCTCAACATGCATGGAGCCGTTATTTTGCCAGACTAGCCAAGCATGGTCTTCAAGAAAGAATCCATGGTCTTTTTCAATAAGATGCGGATTGGGCTGCATTCAAAAAATCCCTACACAAAGAATTCTTCTTAAAAGACTCTAGTCTAATGACGAAGTTTCACTGAATGGATTGAAAAACTAAACAAAGGTTTAGCTGCAACAGCTCTATACCATGAGCTTGAAAGTAAATTTGGACAACTTGATGCTGCAGACCAACAAAGTATGGAAGGTCAGAAGATTGAATTATTCATTAAGGCAACAGATCCCATTCTGCAAGAGAAGCTTGTTGATCGCCTAAAAGATGCTACCTCCAAATCAGGAGTCAAGACTGCATGGACAGATGTCACTGATGTAGTTAATATGATTGCTCGAAGAGAGCAGATGCGACTAAGATTGGCCAACTTCAATAACTCCATTGATGGAGCTTGTTCTACCTTCAAAATCCCCTATTCCTTTGACTAATCAACCAACTCTTTCTTCTTCTATTTCTTCTAAAAATGATGTAATGGATGAACTCATTAAAAGCATGTGTGACCTTCATCTAAATCTTACAGAAATTAGTTCCAAAGTAGAGAAGCTGGATGTCAAAGTCGAAGAGCGAGGACGAGCATCAACTCAAAGACCCATGAGAGAAGGCTTTAAGAGGCGTTGTATTTGGTGTGACAGCCAACAACACGACAAAAGGGAGTGTTTTGCCTTCCGTGAGGCTAAAGCACAGAAGCTCGTCTTTTGGAAAGATGGAAAAATTCATGCGACTGAAATTGGTCTTCCATTGAAGCCAAATTTTGGCAATGGTGGAATGAAGAAAAGATTAGAAGATTTAGTTGTAAAGAATGCCTATGCAGTAATTGATGCAGCTACCTATGAGCTACAAATTGAGCCAATTAAATCAAGTTTGAAAGCATGTAAAGCTAATGTGCAATCTAAAGTATGGATGCAGGTACTAGATCAAATGGAACGTGGTAAAGCAGCCAAAGAAGATTTGGCTAACACCAATCAGTATATTCAAGGAATAATTGGTTGGAAAGAATCAGTAGATTCTTTTTCTGCCTTTGCACATTTGGCTGATGTCGATCATAAAGAAGTCTTGATTGAAGAAAAGAGAACAAGAGAAGATGAACTAGGGCCTTCCTCTTCTGGCCCTCCGACACGGATAAGTAGAAGAACGCCTAAACAACCAAAGCTTGTTGAAAATATAACCCCAGATCAAGAGATGGAAGATATGCCACAAACAAAGAAGACCGAAGGAAAGAAGAAAGGCAAGCAACCAAGCTACAAATTGCAGTCTGACATAGAATCTACAAACCGATCTCAAATGAGTCCTAGAAGAACGAATTCTAGGAAGCAAAATTGAATTCAGCTTAGGTGAAATTCATGGAATTGCCAAACATGAATTGCATGACGTAATTATTAATATAATCAAAAGGAAAAGACAATATGTTGGTGATGAAGTTAAAGAAAGAGTGCATGCTTTTTTGCAAGTTCTTCGAGTTTTTGTGCAGGATGAATGAAGTTGACTTCATAAGGAATTCAACTTGAAGCGGTTAAAGAATTAATTGCAGCAATTGAAGCTGAAGATAAAGAAAACATGAATGCAAAAATTAAAGAAGTGACTGCTGAAAATGTAATGGTCGGCTGGTCCAAACCAATTGGGCAGCCCACCTCTCAAAAAGAAGGCCATCTACAACACATGCATGAGGAAGAAGAGGCTCGATTCATTCCAAGCAGTCACTACTCCCATATGTATTGGGCAAGAGCAACAACAGAGAGTCAAAATTGGAGAAAAAGAAACACCATGTATTGCACTCTTAGACCATGGCTCGGAGATAAACGTCATGGCAAGGAGTCTCTATGAAAGTAGTGGATGGCCCATAGACGTTGATCTAGGTTGGCGAATGAGAGCTACAAACAACTCTTCTGGAGAGTTATATCCTGCATGTCCTAATGTGCAGGTAACTATTGAAGACATAAAAGACAATTTTTATTTTTTTGTTCAAGACTCTTGTAGTTACCCTATCATTCTTGGGCAACCTTAAATTTCTAAAGCCAGCTTGGAAACAAAAGCTCTTAATGATGGGTCTTCCTATGCTCGAATCCAAAGCAAGGATAACGAACGAGCTGTCCAATTTCTTACTGTGTGAACCATCATCGAAACAAAGATCGAATGTGTGATTATCCTGTGTTTCCTAATGCCCGAGAATTCAAGGGTTTTCAAGCTGCACTACTATAAAGGGAGGCTATGGTAGTGCGTCATGTAAAAAGATTGAACCTCCTTATGCTACGGAAATTGTGTCTCTAACAAATTTGTATGTATGTATAGCCAATAGTATGGGTTGTTATAAGTCTCTTCCAGCCATGACTAAGACTAAAAGAAAGTATTTATGTCATGTAAAAAGGGAGCTGAAAACTTATGGCATGATGGCTGAAAATGAAGATATTTCAGGTTTTTTTTTTCACTAATTACTATTGACACATTGACGGAAATATATGCAACTTCTCATGCAGAAAATCAGTCCATAGAAGTATGTACATTGGATTTTTATCAAACAATTCAAGAATTTGTTGAACAAGAAGACAATTGTTTACTCAACAAGGCTAAAGCACAAGTGGAGACAAAATACAAGACAGTGGATAAGAAAGTCAAACCTGTGGTAGTCCCACTACCTCCTGAAAGTAAAGGGCTCATTGATAGGGCAGCAAATCAGCCAAGTCTTCATGATCCTTTCAACATTGGTCACAAGTTCACATCTGAAAGTATAAAAGAGCTCAAAATAGGTGAAAATTCTTTCCTTTCGCTGGCTGAAAAACACTCTTTTATGCAAATGCTAATGAATCATGGAAAAGCTTTTGCATTTCAACCAAGTGAAATAGGCTGTGTGGATCCAAATATTGTGGCTCCTATGGTTATTTTTACGGTCCCACATGTGCCTTAGAACCTCAAGCCCATTCCCATTCCAAGGGTGCATCTGCCCAAATTAATGGAACTTCTAAATGAGAAGATCACAATGAAGATTTTAGAACCTTCTTCAGCATCTTACTCAAACCGATGGTTTATTGTGCTTAAGAAAAATGGATCTTTAGGATTCATTCAAGATCTACAGCCTGTCAATCATGTCATAATCCGAAATGTTGGTTCGGGTCCAATTGTTGATGAGTTTGCTGAAGCTTTTGCAGGTAGAGTAATTTATTCTATGGGTGACCTATATTCAGGATATGACCAATTTCAGCTTTCATTATAAAGCCGAGACGTTACCACAATGAGGACACCTCTTGGATTGGTCTGCATGTGCACTCTACCACAAGGTGCAATAAATTCCGTAGCCCATATGATGAATGCCATGCACGAAGTCTTATGGGACTTTATTCCACAACTTACTCTTCCATTTCTTGATGATGTACCTATCAAGGGATATGAAGTCAATGAAAAGAATGAGGAGCTTAACAAAGATGGTTGCAAGACATTTGTAGTTAACCATATTCATGATTGTGACAGGATTTTGACAAGGCTAGAAGAGGTACATCTTACCCTTTCTGGAGCTAAGTCGATTTTTGGAGTAGAAGAAGTCCTAGTGGTCGGTCATCTATGTGGCCCCTATGGATGCAAACCTTCTCCAATCAAGATAGATGCCATCAGCAAAATGCAAGAAAAATGCACAAATGTTTTAGAGGTGAGAAGATTTCTTGGCGCATGTGTATTCTATCTCATATGGATATCACATTTTGCTCATGTAGCCGAAAATTTTTATCATTTATTAAGAAAAGGCCAAAGATTCTCTTGGAATAAACATCATACTCTCACTATGTGTAAATTAAAGAAGCTATTAATTTCAGCCCCCACTCTCAAAAGGGCTAACTATTCAAATGGTCAACCCATCATCCTTACTATGGATACAAGTCCCATTGGGATAGGATGGGCTGTTGGCTAAGAGGGTAACAGGTATGCAATTCATTTTGGAGCAAAAGTTCTCAATGAACATCAAAGAAGGTATGCACAAGTAAAAAGGGAATTTCGGGGAGTTGTAACAACATTAAAGTGTAATCGTGAATACTTTATAGGTGCTTCCATAGTGGTAGAAACTGATTGTCTTCCACTCTTGGGCATGATTGCCAACTGCTCTACACCCGACATTGCTATGCTAAGATAGATTGCATATATTAAGTCTCTCAACCCCGAATTAAAGCATATTGCAAGAAAGGCAAATCCAGTGCTGACATGCTATCACGTGCAAGATATGACAATGAAGAAGAGTTGATGGAAGAAGATGAAGCTTAAGAATCTATACTTGCTGAATTTCATTCCCTGGCTGCTGAAAATACATTTTCAGTTACTGCATGTACTGGTCCAAAGCTAAAAACAACAGGATCGTCAACTAGAAGCCAGCATGCTCATTACATTTCTCAAGTTCTAGTTCATTTCCTTGAAGAATATTGGCTAAAGATTGGCCAATATTTGAGCACAATGAAGAAGAAGGAGACTTGGACTGATGAGGAGTTCAAGCATATCAAGAGGAAATCTTATGGCATTTTTCTTAAAGAAGGACATCTATGGAAGCACGCAAAGAAGAAGAAAGGAGCACCTGTCCGAGTTTTAGGTAACAAAAGATCGCAACAACAGGTAATGAAGGAATTTCATGAAAGCCTATGGGTTGGCCATAGAGGCATATGGGGAACCTTTAGTAAAGTCAAAGAAAAATATTGGTGGCAAAACATGTATCGAGACATAGCACATTTTGTTGAAACCTGTTATGTGTGTCAAATGTATTCTATGGTCAAGCATCGAGATGGGTTACAACCAACTTATCCTTTGTCTATACATTATAGATGGGTTATTGATCTTGTAGCCATGACTACAAGAATATGGAATATGCGGTATTTAGTGCTTGCAAGAGATGATCTAACCAATCAAGTTGAAGGCAAAGCCTTAACAACCAAATCCACTCAAGTTGTTTGTCATTTTTTGCTTGAAGAAATGTTTTGTAGATATGGTTGTGTGGGTAAAGTAACTGCAGATAGAGGAGAGTTTGATGTTGATGAGGCACACAACTTCTTTGCTCAATTGGACATTAAGTTGGCTTTAACATCATCCTACAACCCTAAAGAAAATGGAAAGAGTGAGAGAGGTCATCAACCTATTCTCAAAGCTCTAGCAAAGTCTTGTAGAGGAAAGATCAAAGAATGGCCTAAAATGCTATCTTTCGCATTATGCGCTGACAGGACTACTCACAGTTCAGTGACTGGCTATATGCCAGTTGAACTTATGCATGGACAACAACCAATTATGCCAATTGAAGAATATATTCTCACATGGAGTCTTCTACCTTGGCAGGAAGGCATTAGTAGAGAAGAGTTGTTGACTTTGTGCATATGGCAACTAGAAAGAAGGCCTGAAGATGTTCAAGCAGCTATTGAGAAGTTAAAGACAACAAGACTAAAGAAGAAAAGAAGATTCGATAAGTGACATCGACTTCGGCCAAGAGAAATTCAAGAAATGATTGGGTGCTTGTCTATGACAGTAGCCTAGACAATCAATACATTGCTTCTAGGAAGATGGTAAAGCATTGGTTTGGCCCATATGTGGTAAGGTCATTCATGACAATGCCACATATTCATTGGCCAAATTGGATGGAACAAGCATGAAGATACCCATAGCTAGAAAAAGAATCAAGCTCTTCAAACGAAGAGAAAGTTCAACATATGAGCTAGAAGACTTGAATATAATTCAAGAGAATGAAGACATAAAGGAACAAGAAGAGGCAGAAGATGAAGACATTGACATGGCAGAAGATACTTCTTCTGACACTGCAAATCCGTAAGACTTTGGCACATGCCATAGGATGTGCAGGTTAGGAGGGGGTGGATGTCGTGCCGCTACACACACACCGTGTCAAAAAATCTAGAGTGTGGCTTCCTTTTAGATTTAGAGAGCCAATGCCACTTTAGGCATTAATATTAGTGTCCATGGTTCAAAATATTAGATTGTTTTGGACAAGTTTTTAGTCAATTTTTTATATTCTAGATATTATCTCTTGTAAAAATCCATAAAACTATAGATAACTTCTAGATTAAGAGGACATGTAAAAGAAAGCATATAGCTTTCAGCCAATTTGAGAGGATTTTATGTATTAAAAAAAAGAGATTAGCAAAATCACGCAACGCGCGATCGTTGTTTTCAAGCAGTGAACAGCACTCCGAAAGTGGGAGATGAAGGAGTGATCTGGCAGGATTCTGGCCAGGTGTCCTAGTATTTAACCCCCTTTCAGAGCCATTGGAGGCATCATATTCATGATCTGAGCAGCATAGAGGAAGGTATTATTTTGTACACGTTTTTGTCTATTAGAGTTATATTTTCTCATAATGCTGAAAGAAACTGACAGGCTTCATCACTGTTAGTATTCTTCTATATTTTCTAATTCTTTTTGGGAGTATTCTTCTACATCTTCAATCTCTTCGAACACCTTCTCTTCCGTCTACTCCTCTCCTTGAATCTACCTACACCCTACTATCTCTTATCTTCAAGAACTTGGCCTGAAACCTTCAACCCTTCTCTTATCTATACCATCTCTGAAGTCTGAGCTCTTGAACCCCCATAGATTCTTCTCTTTCCAAACCCCTGTGGTGACCTTCAACCCTACGCGCTGCGACAATGTAAGAATTAATTACATAAAATATTAGCTTTTATATTCTACATTTACATGAATTGACAATTTCATCGAGAAAGCATACTAGTACAAGCATAAACGATTAGTCTATATGAACTATAGCTAAGATTAATCGAGATTCTAAATCGTAGAATCATGTTGTAAATAGTTCCCAGAGGTTATTGCACACATGTCTTTTATGCACGATCGATAAAGTTATGGTCAAATGCAACAGGGTTAAGTGTTGACTAATGCTTAAAAAGCAAAACTTTATTTAAAGATCTTGTAGGTCATCTTGTTAAGTTATTGGGGCAATATATTTCCTTAAGGAATTTCACTTATGTTGGGTAAGATAGTCTAAAAGGGAAATCCATACCTTGCCTAACAAGTTGAAAGAAATGTACTTAACGCTTCTCGTTGGGGAGGGGAATCCTCATTAGGTTGTATGGTTACCTTAGGCTAAGGTCTACCTTAGCTATGTAAAGCTGTGAACTACACGATTGTGTGATTGTTATTGCTTCATTTGATATATATTTGAAAGGATTGTTTATGCTTGCTAGAATCTAGGTCTCTCATAAAATACATTGACAAACTAGGATAAAGAAAAGGTTGGGCTATGCTACCCCCAAGCTAGCTGCAAGACCCTACTCCAAGGGGATCATGGTTATCTCTTCGAGAGGCTTAGATCAGCTCCGTAGTGAAAGATCTGTCCGTAGGGATAGCCTTAGTAGTAGGAGATGTGGGTGCTAGGGGGTCTGGCCGTAAATCCTGCATTATTCCTAGAATCTGACGAGTCCCTTCATGGACCAAGGATAGGATCCTAGACCCTTAAATACTAGTTACAAGCGTGGAATCTTGGTGGACAGAATACCCTCGAGGAACTCTGTAAATTTTCCGCAGAGACGAAAGGATAGAATTTGTAATAAACTTCCAATATAATAAAGAAGTTTGTTTTATTCAACGATTGTTTGAATTGTACGCATATCCGTGAAATAAATTATGTGAAGGAACCTGTGATTTAACGGACTAATTAAGAAAGCTGGTTGTATATGTTTCAATAAATGTGTTGTAGGTAATTTAAAAAAATAAAGATGATACTGTCACCAAAAGAAAGTAGGTGTATGTGACCCCTGACAAGTCTGTCCAACAGTAGGGTGGTCTTGGTTAGCTGGGAGCTTTTTTAAATCGGCAATAGAAATAGAAAGACGACAATTTGACCAATTAGTCATTAGGTAGAACTGACTTGTATTGTTTTAGGGGGTCGAAATGGGATTTTGCCTTATGGGCAGAAGATTTAACGTACTGCCCTTCCCTATGTCTCTCATTCTCTTTGAACCAAGTGCAATGGCAAGTCCTCTTTAGTTCAAGTAATCGTGTAGGAAGAGGAAACTCGGAATTACTGATGCTAGCTGGCTATTAGGAGAACTCGTCTAATTTAGGAACCCAAAAATTCACGTCGATCCTAGTGGGTTTGTCTAGAACTCTTCCATTGCAAAGTAGACAGTGACAACCCTGTGACATTCCAAGGGAGCATTGGTAGGCGGCATCATTTTTGGAAAAACTACCGATGGACTACTAAAAAGTGTGCCTTGGATTGAGACTGGAGGGCACCTCACATGCCCAGACCTTATGGATATAGTCATCGATGAAAGTAATGAAACACTTCATACCACTTAACAACTTGCAGGGCATGGGACCACATATATCCGAATAAATAAGAGCTAATGGCTCACCCATGCATGCCATACCAGAATTTTTATGTATATTACGTGTTTGTCTTCCATATAAACAATGTTCACAAGACTCAAAACACTTATAGTCAAGGGATAGAAGTAGTGCAAATAAATAAGCATTTTCATTTCTTTCAAGGACATGTACCCAAGGCAATGATGCCAAAGAGATACATGTGGAATTGCATCCACTACCAAAATATAATCAATTGACCAAGATACAAGGGGTAGAGAGTATGAGACTTAGCACCACATGCAATCACAAGATTTCCATAAATAATCTTCCATGAGGAATCACCAAAAGAGACTACGTAACCGGCATCATCCAAAGTGCCAATAGAGATAAGGCTCTTCATAAGAGCCGATACATTATATATATCATGAAGAGTAAATATGCAACCTAAACCAAATTGCAAATGGACATCACCAATACCAACTATCTACAATGCCAAGTCATTACCCAAATGGATAGATCTAGTCATACTGCGATAGGAGTGAAATCACTCTCTACGAGGGGCCACATGAAGAAAGGAAGCCCCTGAATCTATGAGCCATCTTGAAACCTAATTCACTTGAGTAACAGTCCTGAGTATACCCTAATGAAGCATCAAACAGCTGTGAAGTATCAAGAGAAGAAGTTGCAAGTATGAAATCATCATTAGAATCAGTATGCGCACAACATTAATCTCTTCAATCTTAACATCAGACTCGCTAGGGATAATGTTGTGTCATCATTTTTGTCATGTACTTTACCACTGCCCTTTTCTTTGCGCTTCTCCCTACCCATCTTATGGCACTGTGATCGCATATATCCTACTTTTCGATAGTAATGACAAGTCAATGAGAACTTACAACCATGGGACTAACTACAAGACTGTCCACATAACTAAGAGTGAGATTGTTGAGAGTCTCTTTCACGGCAGTCATTACCAGCCCTACCATTATTGCCTCTAACTATCAAAGCATGAGAGGTGAAAAAAGTATCAATATTCTTTTTGTTAACCTCTTTGGTCAAGAGTGCACTCTCTACATCCTAGAACTATAACCCATTAGTACGTATATTGGTGTACATAACAATATGAAAGGTATCCCATGATTCAAGCAGTATAACTAAGAGGAACAAGGGAAGAAGAGTACCCTTGAATTCAATACCCTATGAGGACAAATGATTGATAATGGAATGAAACTCGTTTAAATGAGCTAATATAGAAGTTTCCTCCTTCATGCAAAGGTACATGAGTTGCTTTAGCCAAAATACATCTAAGAAGTAGGGTAGGGCTTTGTTTTTCATAGGCATTATGAATCTTCTCCCATAATTCCCATACAAACTGCCCATCAAAGACAACATTACAAACCACTTGCTTACAGAGCGATAATATGATGACAAACTTACATAGCTCATCTAATTTAGCCCAATCCTCTACATCAATAAAGTTTGGGCTTCAAAGGACTAACTTGCATTTTTTGCACTAAATCTTGCTAGATTTGGGCCTTCCAATAGCTGTAATTGGTGCCATCCAAATTATCAATATTAAAGATATCACTATCACTTAAGCCGCCAGTCACATTGCAAACATGTGCACAAACTATCAAAGCTGGCTGCCACAATTATTACAAATAGCTCTAAAACCACTATCGTATTAAGTTGAAAATAAAGGGTATTGACCAAGTAATGAACTATCCACACACTCAATGCAAAGAATTGTTAAATAAAGGTGACTACTCACATAAATAGTGCAGTAATCTATATTTGCAACATGCCAAAGATGAAGTACATCAGTAAGAAATCAATTTGAAAGAGGGGCAATCACTGATATAAGATAAACTGCAACTACCAAGGAATAGCTCCAACTAGTAGTGAGTGAAGATGCGATTGGCACCGAGAACTATCAAAGGATCAATGTCCCAAACTAAGATATCCCATAGGAATAACCATCATGCATAGAGTGGGTCTCACAAATAACAGAAGAGACCAATTGAAGGCATAACAAATTGAGCAATGTAATAGAAGCTTAATATATAACCACCAAGATGCATACATCACTGATAACATCATAATAGAGATAAGCGTCGGTCCGAAAGTAATGTTTGATCAGCCCACTAGGCATTAACTCCATACATAAAGCATGACAAGAGCATGTACATGTCACCAAGTCCCACAATCTCATTGTAAGACCCTCAAGCTCAAACTGCATAACCAAATGCTCAATGTAACATCTAAGTGTTAAGGTGTTTCTCCCACTAGACAAAAGTCGAATGCCAAATGAGAAAAAAAGGATCAAAACATCATGTGGAAAACACCCATACATCCAAAATCCAAGTAGCATATATTAGGGAGTAATGGAAGCATAAAAAATCAAGGTACCAAAAAATCATCCAATATGGCTCAAAACGGTGTTAATTAGTGCTTTCCAATACTAGGTGTGCTAACTAGTGCTTCTCATTGCTAATTAATGATAGCCAATGCACATACATTAGTACTACGTAGTGCTAATAAGGAGTTACTAGTGCTATTTAATGTTTCCTAATGTTATATAATGCTAGCTAGTGCATACATATTAGTGTTATTTAGTCTAATTGGTTCCTCACTAGTGCTAGCTAGTGTGCACAAATTAATGCCATTTAGTGTATTTGGTTCTTTTTAGTGTTATGAAGTCCTTACTAGTTCTAGCAAATGCACAAAGGTTAATAGCTATGTAGTGTCAATCAATATTAGTCTTAGTGCTAGGTAGTGTTTCTTGGTGCTAGTTAGTGCTAAACATGAACATAATCAAATTTCTCAGGGGGGGTCACTCATAAATACATAAGCGTATCATGTGGATTCAAAATAAGAGATTTTTCAAATTACCATTTTTACACATTTTTTTCATATAGAATGGTGCCATATAAAGGGGTTATATCACATATTGAATACAAAAGGGATGTGTTTTTATTTAAGGAAATTTCACAAAAGTAAGGGTATTTTCAAATAGGGTTTGAATGCACATGGATATAGGGAATTTACATATAACAAATCCTTGAGTCAAATTGCTATAATTAGTGCTATGAATTGCTCATTGCTACTAATAGCCGATGTACATTCTCACTTGAATGACACTTGACGTTAGTGTAAAATCAAACTTCAGAAATAGATGTCCTCAAAAACCACAAGTTGTGATTACAATCTACAACAATATGTGGTGAACCTTTTAAGGGACTTTTTTGTACTTATCCTACTTAATGAAGCTTTTAAAGGAACTTTTTGTACTTATCCTACTTTAGCCCCTCTATTGTGCTTTGTCCCACAACACCTAGCAGGACTTAAGATAGACTCTTATTATTTTCAAGAGCTTTGACTCACTATCATTGCATGGCCATCTCTCACATGGCCACATCAAGCACTCTACTCAACACCAATCCACTCTCTACAAGTCGTAGTAGTGAACAAGATCCTACCTTTGTTGTAGTCACTTTCCAATGCTTTTTACTTTCCCCATTATCCACATCATGCTCTTCATGTCTACTACAATCTTGCCATGTCTTCATATGCACATAGAGAGGAGAAGAGACAAAAGTGGATTAGTATAGAAAGAGAATATTCACACGTATGCCTCACCCACTCTCTCACATGCACACAATCTCACACATCTTTCCTTCACTTCTCACCAAGATGGAATGGATGGAAGAAAAAGGAAGAGAAGGGATTTCACTTGCCAAGTCCCTCACTCCTTATCACTCTCACTCTCTTCCTCTCCTTCATTTTTTCACAAAGCTTGCAAGAAGATAGCTAAAAGCAAGAGAACACAAAGTTTGCACACATGTGAATAGCTTGTTCCATTAGTTTTCATCCCTTATATATTATATATACATGAGGTTTAGGGTTTTTCACCCTCTTGGGCATCCGACCCTTTTCCTAGCACTGTGACTGCTCCTTTTCCTTTTCATGCTTCCAATAAGGTTTAAAACACTTCCCTAAAATTTGTCTTACTAGTGCACATTCTCTTGACCTTGAAATATACAAAATATAATTTTAATTTTAATGAGAGAAATCCTAGTTCTCATTAATCATAACTCAATGATATTTTCCTTTGAAAAAATACAAGTCTTTCTAGAATAACTTGAGTATCCTTGGGTGGCCTTAGACATTTGCATGGTGTCTCTAATTAAATGATCTTCCAAATTGTGGGCTTTCAAAAATAGGATCAACATTTTACCCTCTCCTTGAAGAGTACTAGTACCATGGCACTTTGAAATAAGGATGGGTGATTTGTGCAAGGGAAATAAATATAACTTTACTCTTCAAGAAGCAGCATGTTGATTCAACATCCTTTGCCAGCAATTACTACTTCCTACAACAACTAGATGGATGACTCCATGTGGAAGAGGTACATGCAATAGGTGAAGTGAGTATCCACCATATTTTTAATAGGACTATATAGTATGATAAGAAGAGTGTGGCACACATGTATAGTTCTATCATGGAAGATTTTTCAATTCCAATATTGACATCAAAGAATAAGGGTAGTAGACCATCCTCGTATGTCGTCAGGAGCTTGCTACAAAAGCTTCACCAGAAGAGGCAAAGATAGTTGTAGGTGGTGATGAAGCTAAGATAGTTGTAGGTGGTGATGAAGCTAAGATCATGTTCTTGAGAAACTTGTTAAAGGAAGGCCTTAGATCCCTTAGTTTCAAGAGATAAATTTTGTTCTACATTGGGGCATTTACATTAGGGATCTTTAGAAAATTATATCTTCCATGGAGTTGTGGATTATAGATTTTGTGTTGCACTTGGGGTACGGGTAGTAAAGTACATCAACTCATTCTTAAGTCTATGCAGAACAAATGGTGGAATGAGCAAATTCATTTGTCTTTAAGACATCGTATTGCAATTCTGTTAGCATTTCCATGTGTTTGGAGGCCCTGAGGGGGGCTAGATAATCACTTGTGATTTTTTCCTCTTGGATTTGGTCGTCTTCACATAAGGCATGTACATTTTGTTGGTCCCTCCATCTTTGAGCTATGCTCTCCTCTAACTTGATACATATCTTGATTGTGGTCAAGGTAAAGACTTTCAAAAAAATTTCTCTTGAGAGATCTTGAAGTTAAAGACAATGGCCAAATCTTCTTTTTTCTCTTGGTAGTCTCTCACTAGTTCCTCAAGAACTTCTTGTTGCACTTCATTCCCTTGGAAGTTGAGGGGATAATCAAGAACCTTTTGTATAGGGTTATATAGAACGTGGATCATGCTATTGTAGCATTCCTAGACTTTTGGTATCATTTTGCGGCACCTCTCTCACGTTTTCTTTAGGCTTATCAAAATCAAGGGGATCTCTATAATGTGATTGGTGTTAGGACTTTTAGTGGTTGAACTTGTCTAGGTTGCATTTCTTCAAGAGGCTTTGGGTACCAAAGTCCCTAATTACCTCCAAATCTTGGTCACCATAACTAGTACTTTGTAAATTGTGTATATTAGGGCTTCTTTTGTTCATTTAAAAGTTAAGAGATTAAGCTCTCTACCATGATCTATGTTTTCTAATGTAGTAATGGGGCCAACCTCAACAAAGCCTTAAGTTCTATTGTGTCCTCCATACTAGTCATAAAAGCTAGTAGGATGGCCTTTTGGTAGAGCCTTTGTCATTAGGTAGAGTATTATTTTTGTCTCAATTTCACATAATGTGTATACCAAGAATTGAACCATCATTTCCCAAGTCCTTCATGTCAAAGGTTTCGTGCAACCTTTTCTTTAAAGCATCCACATCTATGAATGACTTTCTAGCAATTAGCATGTCATCCATATAAAGAATTATGATCATAAGGTTGCCATCCTTAGCTTTATTAGTATATAGATAGTAATTGGTTTCACTCTTACTATACCCTTAAGACTTCATAAAGGTATCGAACAACATCTATGAATGACTTCCCAGCAATTAGCATGTCATCCATATAAAGAATTATGATCATAAGGTTGCCATCCTTAGCTTTTTAAGTATATAGATAGTAATTGGTTTCACTCCTACTATACCCTTACGACTTCATAAAGGTATTGAACAACTTATGATAGCATTACCTAGGATCCTATTTCAAACCATATAAGCTCTTATGTCACATACACACCATCTATTCTTGTATTTCATAACAATTTATTGCATGTAAATATCCTCAAAAAGTCCCCATGTAATAAAATGATCTTTACATCGATCTATACCAACTCTATATCCTCTCTAATAGCCAAAGGAAAAATTATACAAAGGGTAGTCATCTTGACTACTGGTGGTGAGAAGATCTCATCAAATTCAAAATTCCCTTCTCCTACTTAAATCCCCTGGCCACCAATCTTATCTTATACTTAGATAATAAATCAAATGGAGATACCTTCAACATGTAGACCCACTTACATGACGTTGCATGTTTAACCTTAGGCAAAGGAACTAATAAGTAGCCACTTTACACTTTTACAATATCCAAATTTGAAACAAGGTGTGCACTAAGGTTTACCCACAAGAAAGTGCTCTTGGAATAAAAGATAAGGAAGAAGGAAAATAAAATTTGGATATTCCATATCACAACCATCTTTTCTTTAGCTTGGCCCTAGCATTCCACTTGCTCCTTTAGGATACCTTGCTCATGGAGTACTTCTTGGAGTTGATTATGCAACTCCACCATCTTCTTCAGGGAAAACTGCTTGCTTGGAGTTGATTATGCAGCTCCGCCATCTTCTTCATGGCCTCTTCATCTTTTTGCATCTTTGTGCCATATGCAACTCTTGTCTCAACTCATCCCTTCGCCACCTCAACTCCTTGTTTTCTAACTCCAGAAGTTTGGATTCTTTGAAGTTTAAGGCACATAGCTGCTCTAAAGCCATGTGGCTTTCTCTTTCTTCCTCTTACAAGTCCCATAGATTCTCTTTCCCTATCTTGCCTTCAAGGCCTCTTTCCGTCACTTCCTTGGTGTATATAATCATTTGCCTTGTTTTTTCTTAGTTGAAAGGCTACAAAATCTTCCTTTCCTACTTCTAGCTCAGCAATAGCAACTTTTCTCTTCTCATTCATTCTCTCACACTAGTTCTCGAGCTCTTTCACTAGCTCATCATACTCTTTTGTGTCATACACTGCCTCAACAATACCAAAGCAGTTAATATCGCAAGGTGTGGCACCTTATAAGGACCTTGGCAGGATTCTACATCTGTTGGATGTTGGTCTCTTGGCTCCTACCATGAGGGCCCCTTCTAATGCTATTAGTGCTAGCTCGTGCACTTTGCCCAATAGGTACTGCACTCATGCCATCACGTTACTTTCATTGACCATTACCTCCGTGTGGATCCTTGTGTTAGGGTGGTTGTTGTAGCCATGATTAATGATATTGCATGCATGGGGTCCCTTCCCTTACCTTCTACCATTGGTCTTTGTTCAACCTCCTCTATGGCAATACCTATGGTAGGCACATCTTCATGTGTCAAGCTCATCATGGCTAGTTCTTGGGATCAATAGGTTTTTTTGTGTGTTAGATGGTGGCATGAAAAGGGTTATATTATTTTGTGGAATTATTGATGTGTCATTAGCTATGCTTTTTTTAGATTTTGATTTATCACAAAAATTCCAAGTATTCTCGAATATCAAGATTTTTGTTGAGAATGATAATGTGTTGCCCCGAGGGTAAATTTTATCCTAAATTCTTATTAGGTGTTTCTTATTGAGAAAGAGAAGAGTCATTGAAATTTTCTAATTAAAAGCTAGAAGATGCTTGATATGTCAAGCAACAAGGAGATGAAAGTACAAAATATTCTTAAGATATTTGATAAACCTAAGGGAGAATTTAGGGGGGACATGTTAGGAAGAGGGCAAGCTTTTTAATATAAAAAATGTCTTTATAAAATCCATTTTTTGGGGGGAGGAGTACCATCATGGCGACTTGGTCAGGCCACCTCGCCCCTTCATTATCCACTTTTTTTATAAAAATATTTAAATGATTAATTGGGGCTATTGACTTGATGGCAACGTGTTTGGTCACCCCCTACTTCCCTCTTTTATATAGACCTTTCCTTTTACTAGGCAAAAAACTATGGATCCTCTTTCCTTTGAACCACACCGAGCCCTTGGAATACATTGACCTTCTCCATCTGAGGATTCCAAATCCACTAACTGCTTAGAGAATTGTGCATTTTGTTGATTACAATCTCCTAAGTATCTCAAGAATATGGTGCCTACATAACTCTCTCTCTCTCTTTCATGCTTGCAAGCATCAAATTTTGCATTATTTAAAGTCTATTTACACTATCCTATACTCAAACTCACTTACTATAAGCCTTGTTTCTATGTATTAAGCCCATTGATGAAAGACCTCGTAAGGTCCAATCAAGCCAAGAAAATTTGTGAAGCTTTTTGTAGCCATGTTGTACCTTGTGTAACAACAGACTTGGATTTTAAGATCTTTTTACATGTACCCTGTGAAGCAACGTGGAGAGGTTGTACATGCTCCCATCAACAAAATGAAGGGTAGTTGCACAACCTAAAGAAGCCGCTGGAAGTTGCACAACCTAAAGGTATGGTAGTTACACACTAACTTGAGGTTGTGGTCATACCCTATAATACATGGATCGCCGAACAATAATAATCAAGGTAGTTATAATAATTAAATATTATTTTTAAGTTTTTATAATTTTTTGTGATATTTTTAAAATTTTACTAATTACCTTTTAGCACATGTATTTTACGCTATAACTAAAAGGATCATCCCAATATGGTAGAAAAAGGATATTGTTGGGGGTAAAGATGCATCTGCCTAGCTACCAGTGTATTACTACACTAATAGTACCCGCACACTTATGCACTGCACATGTTAAGCACCCATCATTATCCCTTCATTCTTTATTCTTTAAATGACATTTGAATAAAGGGGAGGCTGGTCATACCTTGTGATTATTGGAGTTCCCATATCTTGTATCTCTTTCTCTCTTGCTCTTGCTCCTTCCACCATAGCTCTTGCATATGCTCGCATGCTTCCATTTCGAGCTCACTCCCTTCAACTAGTATCAAATCTGTCTTCCCCAAGAGCTTGAGCCAGCCCGACCCAATAGCTTCCATTTGAATACCTATAGCAATTCACAGTCATGGGTAGCTAACCTTCAAGGTATGCATTGAGCTCCATCTTTCCTCGCTTATTCCTATCTCGTAAGGCTTGCTCCAGGACTGCAAAATAGACCTTGTTCATTAGTGCTTGAGCCTCCTCCAGGTTGAGGAAGATAAACAGTAATAGGGTCAGCACAATCAACGTGATTTGCGCATCTTGTGCTACCCATCTTCCTTGGCTCACTGCACCATCTCCTGCAGCCTCTCGCACTTGGAAATCAACCTTGGCAATCATCTTGAAGCCTCTTGGTACTTCATTCTTATGGTTGGCACCTATTGGAGTGGCAATAACCTTTTTACCTATTGTATACAGTAGAGACCTATTCTAACATAGGTATGTGAAGGTTTTTTACTAGAGTTTGAAGGTTTTTTATGCTCCTATTCATGAATATTAGCATCCAGACCATTGGTGGATGTTTGGAAAATGACTTGAGATGCTATTGAGCTAATTTGAGCACACATTTTGCTCAGCTTTCTCATAGATTTCATTGCCGTAATAACAATATTAATTGTCATTTATCTAGAAAAATCGTATGCCTCTTTTCATTTGATGCTTTCAAGGCTTGGTATTGATCCCCAAATGTTAGTTCCACACTTGGGGATGCTTGATACATGTCTTGGAATGCTTTTAGGCTTTGATTGAGCTTGCATTGGCTCAATTTTAGCAAAGATGTCACTATTGTAATATAGTGGACAACAAGCTTTTCTCAAGCAATACTAAATGCCTACTATTGCTCTTGGATGCCATTCGAATGCTTCCTTGTCTCAATAATTGGTGCAAGGAAGTGTACAAGTGGCCAATTTTAGCAAAGATGTCACTACTGTAATATAGTGGACAACAAGCTTTTCTCAAGCAATACTAAATGCCTACTATTGCTCTTGGATGTCATTCGAATGCTTCCTTGTCTCAATAATTGGTGCAAGTAGGTGTGCAAGTGGCCAAAAGCACATCTGACTCCATGGGATAGGTGGTTGTCCATATATCTCAAATGTACTATAAAGCCATCCTATGTCATATAAAGAAGATGCTCTCGATGCTCTATGGTATAAAGCCATCATCTATGGTGTGAACAAGATGCTATTGATAGAAAGCCATCTTCATCCCCAATTCTAGTACCGGTGCCATCCATGTCCTCTTGACATCTAATTAAGTAAGGTCCATTCTAATGATTCGGCCAATCTTTGAGCACCATAACGAAAGGGAGGGTGCATCAAGGGAGTATTGAAAGGCTAGAAATATATCTATGCTAAAGCCATGTAGCTCAAACCAGGTGGACATTTTTGCATACAAATACAAGGTATCTCCATCTCTAGCCAATTGTTTAGAGGATTCAAGGGCTAGTGATGCACACTTGTGTCTTGCAAAATCCCATAAATTATGTACAAATGATATGGATCGAGTAAGGGTCTTTACAACTATCTATGTAGCCCCTAGCTTAGCTCTAATGATCTCATGTGGGACTAAGGCTTTACACATGATTATGGATACAAGAGGCCTCTTCAATGATCTCCATCCATCATTATTGTGGTCGAGTCTACTACAGTGCTCAAGACTAGGGTCCCATGTAGTGTGTATGCGACCAATGTATAAAACATCCACACCATAGTGTGTGGAGCTCTTGGAATTGTACTTGTGAATACATCCTCTCAAAACCTCCTAATGTTTCATACCCTGGTGTCAATCTAGTATGTGTTGCCCCTCTTGTAGAGAAGATGGGACCTGTGAATAAGACTCCTAGATATGTATAAGAGTCCACATACTCAAACTCACCATGTCTGTTAAGTGAACCTAGGCGATGATGACTTCTTGACCCACTACAGTCTAGTTTTAAAAATACATAACCTTGGTTTAACCAAGGTTCATTAAAAGCCTGTTATCCAATGTATACTGATGCAATGCCTCTGAATGTCTCCATAGTCCTTGTAGGGAGTCAGCTCTATCAAACAACATCACTTGTTCATAATAGGCGAGGTATCCACATTCCAACAAGTGGAGCTCCTCTATCTCCCCCAGAGAGTGTAATCATCGATACCACCAATGTACAAGCCAAACAATGGACAACCTTGTTCCACCCATTGGTGGAATGAGCATATGTAAAAAGGCCCTCAAGTGCCTATACTTTGCCCACAACCCTCTCATAAAGTGCCAAATTCCTCATATGAGTTCCTTAAGAACTCCCATATCATATAGTATAAACAGAGCAACCCATCTAATGGTACTATTTCAAAAGCCTTGTAGAAATCCACAAAGCAACAATTAACCATTGAATGTGAGCTTTGGCCACCTCAATAATCAATTGAAGTGTGAGGACATGGTCCAAAGTAGAGAAGCCCCTCCTAAACGTGTCTCATCTTCATTGTGGTCTACAACCCCATATCTCTACCCAGCGGCTTAACTACTACTCAAGAATGGAGGCATGCATGTATCAAGTGCTACACTACTAAACCATAATGATCATGTGCCTTATTGAGGGACTCTGTCAATGGCTTATCTAACCCTCCTCAAAGTAGAAAATGTGGACATCCCTAGGCACACCTCTAATGGGTGAAGAAGAGAATGTTGGTTTGATCTACAATATAGAGAGTGGCTGCATACCACTCCCATGTAGCTAAAGTTGTAATAGGTGTGGCTATGAAGTGCTCTCTAAAAATCCTCCATGCATCCCTAGAGTCCTAGCTCAAGAAAAATTGGTATAATCCCTCTCCACTTGAACTCAAAGTGTCTCTTCTTCCATTATATAAGACATTTGAGGATCACATGTGCATATCTATGAGGAGCCCTATGTCACCTCCCTCTATAAGTCTGGTGACACTCGTCACCAAACCAACTATTATGTGTGGGCTAGGAATGTGGAAATGATATACATGCTACTACATGTAGAGCCTCACTGAACTCCTAAGTGAGATCCTATATAGGGGTGTCAAGATCTGCACCATAAAATAATCTGAAGAACTATGTGTAGAATCCTCTGTCTCACTCAAGCCTCTATGACTCATTTGAGGAGTTTGCTCATGGGTGAACTAGAGATCCATCATGAATGACAAGTAAGCATGCTCCATTATGACTCCAATGAGGCATGGCGAGTTGTGAGGTCATGGATATGAGGTACCAACAATGGGCTGTGGGAGCTCTTCACTCAACTGCCAAGACCCACGGACTGCTTATTGCTCAAGTGTTTCAAGTCAAATGCTAATGGCTACCTCTCACATAACAGTGTGCACCCTCTACCCTACGAGTGTAGTGAGCTTGCCTCCATGCCCAATCAAGTACCCTTCTCTCTCAAACCTTCCAGTAGCTCCACGATCCGAGATGCGAGCTCAAGAAACCTCAATCCTCCAACTTCAAGCCCCATGCTCCATAGCCGTGCAAGAGAAGAAGAAGAAGAAGAAGAAGAAGAAGAAGAGAGGATAAGATGGAGAGCTTCTCCACCACGGTCCCTCACTCTCACACACTCACTCCCTCACTCACTCTCTCAAGCACAAGCAAGATCAAAAAGAAGAGAAGAAGAAAAGAAGAAGAGGAGAATCACTTTTTGCCACACACCAAGAATGAGCTTCTCTATTCACTTTTTGGCTTTTATACATGCCCTAATCCCTTTTGGGCACCCATCCCCTTTTTTACATGACCGGCCATCTTGCCTAGGTCATATTTTCCTATTCCCTTCTACTTACACTGTCCTATTACCAATGCCCATCTACACGTTACAGATTGCACTAGAGGGAGCCTGGCACCTTTTTACAAAAATTTAGGGGCCCTTTTGCATTTTAAAATGTGTCTTTTCCCTTTTACATTTGCCTTGAACTTTTAAGGCTTCCTTTGTGCTTTTGGCCTTTTCTCCTCCTATTCCTTCCATCGGGCCACCTTTTTCGTATTTTTGAATTTTCTTGATTTTTTTGTTCGTTTTCAAGTCGTGGGAGGAAGAAGTTGGGGGCTTAAGGAACTTGCGAAGAAATTTCTTACTCTACATGTATCCCTTTACATTTGTACGTACATTTAGAGGGAATTGGTCCACCTCGAAATCTGGCCCTCCTTCAATAGTGGGTGGCACTTGTTACTCTTCTCCTCTTGCGAGCTCCAGTGGTCTTTGTTCCTCCTTATGCCCTTGCAATTCTACTTCTTGAGCCGTCAAATCTGCCCTTAGCAAGTATTCTCTTTGCTCTTTTGCTAGCTTAGATTGGTTTCTGTTTCTTGCGTTTGGGTACACAAGCCTTTCCTTATAGCTATGCAGGCAATCTCTAACTTCTTCTTCAAGACTTTCGTGGGCTCCTCCTCTTTTGGCTATGTGATATCTAGAATGATGTTGAGGAAAGCACGTTGTTGGCCCATCGTTCTTGTCTCCATGGCATCTGCCCTACTCTCTATTAGCACTCTCTTGCTTTTTGCATGGGCTAGATGGCTTGCCAAGTCCTTCACTCTTTCCTTGATCTTAGCTACCCATTCTTCAACTCTTTGCTTCATTTCTTCTAGACTTTCATTTTGTCTTTGGGCTAAAGCCACCATTCTTAACTCCTACTCTTTCCACATTTGGGTAGCTTTTTCTTTCTCCTCTTCCAAGCGCTTCATCTCTCCTAGTAGCCTTTCTTGCTCTTCCAATGCTAACAGCAACTTATTCTCCATTTCCTCCATTTCTTTACAGTGCTTTTCCTATTCTTGACCTTTTGAGGTGTCTTCTGCTACAAGCCTATCTATTACCTCCTCTATCCTTTCCAACTACTCTCTTAATTCCTCTTATTGTTGCACAATAAGGAGCTTATACTCTCTTTGTAGCCCTATCAACTCTTGTCTTTCTTCCTTGAACCTTTCTTGCCAATTATCTTTTTCTTCCTTGGGCTTGAGTTTCCTTTAGCTCATACATCTCCTTTTGATACCCTACTACTTGGCATGTCCTCTCCAATTGGAATGCTATCCGGGCTTCCTTTTCAGCCTCCATCTCAGCCATAGCTAACTTCTTTTCTTCATTTGCTTTTTTCAATTGCACAAGGAGCTCCTTGACATACTCATTGTACCCCATCAATGGCGGCATTGCTCTAAGTATTGATGTTGTTGATACCTCTACTTTTTGCTTCTTAGGATCTTGTCGTGATTCTGCATCTGCTGGCAGTCTCTTCATTCCCACCATTGGAGCTCCTCCACTTGAGTCTGGGGCTCTTTCTTGCACTTTATCCACCAGATGTTTGTGGTGCCTTGTACGGTCGTTTTAGTTCTAATTGGGGCCACGAGAACTGGTGGGACCGAATGTAGCAACCCCTTGCCTTTTCCTTGCTCAATCACTACTACATTGTCACTAGTGCTTGGACCTTCGTCTATCAGCGGGCTCATGGTGGCTAACTCCTCCTCCTTAGCGCATTGTTCTATTGACATGCAAATAGCCTTCACAGTGTCTTCCTCCTTTTCCCTATGTAGTCATTCTACTTCTTCTTCCAATTTCCTCCCTTGTCTTCTTCAACCATTTTTTACTCTTCTTACGTCTTTTGCAGCTAAGCTTTTTCTTTTCTCATCATCCTCTCCTTGGTTTCCTCTTGCTTCTTCATAGGAATCTTAATGTGCAGCTTCTTTGGCCCTCCTCAACTAGATTGGCGTCCCTTGTTCTTCCCCATCACTCATCGTTCTTTCACTTGGTTGATCCTATACTCTCATGGAGTGGCAATCTCTCAGGGGTCTCCCCCACTTCATCTTCACCTTCCACATCTCCCACCGCTCTTAGATGATAGCGATTAAAACCCCACCAAACCCTATAATTGATGCTTTGGATGCATGCATTCTGTGATTAAATTCAGAGGTGGCAACCGGTGACTCACCCCTTGTTGGTTTTTGGCTCGACGCTAGTGCCTTGGCTGAAGATTCGATGGTTCTCCAAAACATAAGCATTCAAGTTGACTTCCTCTAAAGGCTCCTGCCATGATGCTTCAAGCACAGGCACTTTGATTTTCATCATGAGCACGTTGTATCTATGACTGGAAAAGAGTGCATGCACCATTTTTGCTTACATCTAGATGGTAGCGTCAGGGATGTCCACTAAGCTTATTCCATTATTAGTGTGCACCCTTGCCTTCGTCATCTTCAACATGTTGTAGACATCCCTCTTCTATCTTTTTCCTTGGACATTTGTCAGCCCTAATACTTTCTCCACCAATTTCAACCTTAGTGCAACTTTGACCTTCCTGGGAGAGTCCCCCTCGAATGATAGTTACGATGCCACTGCCCTTGCTTGCATCGAAGGTTCTCAAGAACTCCCTGCATCTGTTGTGGTCGATTTCTTGGCTAGCTTTTTCCACATATTTGTGAAGGTTGTACTGGTCAATCATTCTCTTCACCACATCTTTAGCATTTATTAGTTCCCTTAGGTTGCCAATGCTACAGTACTTGAGATGGTTGAATACTCTTGTCTCAACAACCAACTAATACCTATTATGCCCTTCTTCCACGAATGGAATTTGTGCTGCCATTTTGGGTTCCTGCCATGATACAACAACTTCTATTAGTTCACTTGCGATGCCATTTTCCAACATGAAGGTAAAAAGATTGCAACCTTATGCAATGAAACAAAGGAACTTCAAAGATAGAATGGAAATTTCTACTTCAAACAATCCCTAAATTCCAAGCAAAAATTTTCTGAATATTCTTCTTGAGTGCAAAGTCTCTTTATCCACCTTTTTACGTTTGAGTTTTGATTTTAAAGTTTTCTTCCCCTTTTTATGCTTTTATTATTCATGTTCCTCTAAGGTTAGGTTTTCGTTTCCACCTTACCCCCTCCCCCCTGAGAAAGATATGAACCATTCCTAGGATTTGAGGATGAAGGGTTAAGGGCATTAAATGCATGGAGGTGATATTGTTACTTATTCATGAGCCAAGAGTAAAACTGTGGATTGTATTCTAAGCTAGCATGATGGCCCATGTCCTGGGGTCAAATGCTGACATGCGTAATATAGGTCACAACATCAGTTAGGAAGTCACCAAAGTTGATCTAGCCAGTAATGTGTAGTTCTCCCTCACTGAGCATGCAATCCAAGTAAGGAAGGGCCATAACATGATCGTGTCTAAGGGTCTACTATGAGTGATGGCCAATACTCTGAATGAGGTAGGAGCCACATAAGTTGGATCATACTTCGTGGTTTTGATGGTGCGTCTCTGCTCAGCCTTGGTCATAATTTGGTAGCCCTCTTATTCCCATTGGAGATGGAGTACATACCATTTTTGTAGAAAAGAAGAGTTAAAGTCGACCAGTGTTTTCATCTCTTCTAGTTCCTAACTGGTTATAGAGAAATTTCATTGTTTGCAAGCTTGTTCTCGAGAAATTTCATTGGCAATCAACTCCTGGGACCATAGAGACTTTAACAAATATGAATTCAAATTCTTCCCAAGTGCATAGTAGCATGTGTACTTCTGTTAAAGGCTCATCAAGAAGACCTAAGTCCAACTGGTCATAGCTTTTAGCAAGTGTGGTGAAGGTGGCATCCAAACATCGATTGCATGTTACCAAGTCATCCCCCGTGTTCTCACCTAGATCAAAGGCCAAGGTAAGAATGGATCTACATTCGTAAGAGGGTCTAAGGCCTGCAAGCAGGAGGTTGGGGTTTGACTGGTGGGTTAGATAACTCAGTCATTGGTGGTGGCTGCTTGTTTAGATAATCCTTAGGACATGTGTTAGCCACTTGTGGGATAGACATGGTTTGCAGTGTAGATGTTGTGTTGCTTGCTGCTTTGTGAAGCCGTTGGGACACTAGTAGCATTAGGTTGATTTGGTTGCAGTATTGGTCGAGAGACTTGTTGAGGTTTTATGGGTTTGGCGGTTTTTGGCTTAAGTAGCTTCTTAGTTCTAGGTAGCTCACAAGGTCTTGGAGATGGGCTAGTAGTAGACAGCTAAGGAGCACGTATGCACCTCGTGGGCTTAGGCAACCAAATACAGTTGTTGCCTTCATAATAGCCTTGGGCACGCAACAGCGCTTTAAACACCCATCATGGCCTGGTCATTCATTTGGTTCTATAGCACCTCTCACATAGCCGTGTGCACACTCTACCCTATGAGTGTAGTGAGCTTACCTCCATGCCCGATTGAGTACCCTTCTCTCTCAAACCTTCTGGTAGCTCCACGATCTGAGATGCAAGCTCAAGCAACCTCAATCCTCCACCTTCAAGCCCCATGCTCCATAGTCGCATGAGAGAAGAAGAAGAAGAAGAAGAATAAGAATAAGAGAGAAGAAGATGAAGAGATTCTCCACCACGATCCCTCACTCACTCTCTCAAGCACAAGCAAAAACAAAAAGAAGAGAAAGAGAAGAAGAAGAGGAGAGTCACTTTTTGCCACACACCAAGAATGAGCTTCTCTATTAACTTTTTGGCTTTTATACATGCCCTAATCCCTTTTGGGCACTGATTCCCTTTTTTACATGACCGGTCATCTTGTCTAGGTCCTCTTTTCCTATTCCCTTCTACTTACACTATCCCTTCACCTATGCCTATCTACACGTTACAAATTGCACAAGAGAGAGCCTGGTACTCTTTTACAAAAATTTAGGGGCACTTTTGCATTTTAAAATGCACCTTTTCCCTTTTGCATTTTCCTTGAACTTTTAAAACTACCCTTGTGCTTTAGGCCTTTTCTCTTCGTATTCCTTCCATTGGGCTGTCTTTTCCATATTTTTGAATTTTCTTTTGCTTCCTTTTTCTCTATCATGCATTGGGGTTAACATGGGCACAAGTATATAGTCCACTATACTTGCACAAAATTGATGTGTGTAGCATGTGAAGGGCCCTAATCACGGATATTGGGCTAAACCATTAAGTATGGCTAGTCCATGTGCTATACCCATTTCCACTAGGTACCATTTATAGTCTATAACGGTTCCTTTATCCTAGGAGTTCCTCTCCATCTCCGCCACCTCCTATTCCTAGAGCGTCTCCTCAAATGCATCAAAGAAATATATTTGATGGTCAATTCTCTCAACATTAAAATCACTCAATAGGATAATATCTCTTTGCCTCAAGAACTCCCAATATCCTCATCTAGAACCATGTAGGCCGATTTCCCCTTTGGCGCGGTATATCGCGACATCATGGGTAAAGTAGAAAATGGAAATGTATAGACTACGTTGTCTACCCTGTACTCTCTTCCACATATATCTAACCTGCTCATCCCTCTAAACCACCTAGATCATCTGATGTAGCTCCTCTCAAAATAACATTGCCACTCTTCTTAAGCCTCGACTATTGTGATCAATGCATATATGTCTCATGAATGCTAACTCTCATCTATAGCCTGCAACTCGTGGCAATGTAATGTGCGGCTCCTAGTGTGTCTCTAAATAGAAGGCTATATCCCTCCCTTTGAATGTGTCCTCAAATGCTCCTATGTCCAAACATAATGCTCCATTACAATTCCACACTACCATCACTAGGCTAGTCCCATAGGACTTGCATTGTCACTTGGTGTGTCTTGCCTTCCTCTTCGATTGCCTTAATCCTTGGCATACATTCTCACCAATGGGCTGATTTTGTCAATGTGAGGTAATCTCCTAAAATTACACCCGTGCCTTTAAGTGTCCAATGCTAGGGTAGGAATTCCTTCCTAGACTCCATGGTGGAAAAAGGAAAGTATGAGAGCACGTTCCTTCAAGCTTTCCCCTTTATTGTCATGGGTACTTCTTTTAGTCACCGTCTATGTAGCTATATGTGTGGTGTCCTTGATGTTCACCATGGCATGAATCTCCACAGTGTCTTCTTCTATGTTCCCATGTACTTTCAACCCAGCTACCCAAACATGAAGTGCTCTCACTTTTCTCTTTTGTTCTTCTTCCAAAGTGTCATTAATTATGGATGTGGTAAATGTGTGGGTTAGTTGCTTCCCTTTTTCAACTACTACAATCCATCATTCCACCTCTTCCACTTGCTTTAGAGACTTATTGAGTATTGCATCCCAAGATGTGGCTTCCTTTGTTGTCTCGTCCTCTTGCCTTTGGATCTATGATACCTCATCCTTCATCCGAAAAGATTTCCTCTACTATATTTTTGTATTTCTCCCTCTTCTAATTAGGAAAATTGAGCTATGTATCCTCAAGCTTCTTCTTAAGAGATGCATTTTCCTCATCTTGGGCCTCAATTCTTTGTTCCAACTCCTTGATTCTTTCATTTAGTTACTTGTAGATTGTATTCAATGCATTATATGGCTCCTCCTTGGCCTTTTTGAATTCAACAATGGCCAACTACTCAATTTTGACCCATTCCATTTAGTAGGAGAATTATTGGTTAGGTTGTTTAGAAGTTACTACATAAAATTTATGGATTCCATTATGGGGATGACATGGTAGGCTAGGCAATCCAAGGGACTGCATGTAGAAACAGGATAGAAGGGGCTAGCTGCACGTAGAGGTAGGACTAGCAAGAAGGATGATTGTGCATAGGTTAGGAAAGGGAAGGCCTAGCAAGAGGACATGGCTAGGCTAGTGGGAGTAGGGGTGAAAGGGGCATGAGAGGGCAAAATTAGCAAGAGTAGAAGGGGCTAGCAAGAGGGGAAAGAGCCAAGGGCTAGCGAGAGGAGTAAGGACAGATGATAGACAGTAGTCGAGTATACCTCAATGGAACGGATTTTTGGGGATTGCTCGAAACATATGATAGACAGTAGTCGAGTATACCTCAAGGGAACGTATTTTAATGTTAATGAGGATCGCACCCCCATGCAACAGGAGGAATATCGGAAGCAATACAATGAGTGAAAGAAATGTAGTGATAACACTTCAAAGGATGCATAGGGATGCGTGACCCATGGGAACTGCACGCTTGTGAAGGTGTTGTTTTGGAATTGCACAAGGTTTCCATGGCATAAAGGTGAAAGCATCAATGCTATGGTTGGTGATGTTGACATTGTGTTCCTCACCGAGACATGGGAGCGGGAGACATGTAGAATTCTAGATATCCCAGGGTACATAATTCATAGCGCATATGAGCCGCATGTAGGAAAAAGAGAGCAAGGAGGAGTTGCATGCATATACAAATGTCATTTGGAAGGAATGATTGATGTATGTAAAGTGGACCGACATAAGCGGTACATATGGATTATGCTCAAGCACACTACACTGATGTACATTGCGGGATGTTACATTCCACAAAAGGAGTCCCCCTTCTATGCACGACATGAAGTGAATTCGCAATAAGCTTTTGAAGATTTGAGTATGGATACATGCACATATATGCAACAAGGACATATGATGGTCTAGATGACTTAAATGCACATATTGAGCATATGCAATTTCAACCCATAGCGCGTGATGAGCTAGACAAGGAAGAGGTGGTGGATGTAGATGCACGTTGGTGTAGACAGTCTAAGGATACAAACATTAACGCTCATGGACGTGCTTTGATGGATATGGCTAATGGTTTGCACATGCCGATATTAAATGGTATGAATTGTTTTCCCGATACTGAAGGATACACACGCTACTCAACTAGTGGAGGTTCCAGTGTGGCAAACTATGCAATGATACACATGAATGATTTATGCATGATTAGAGAGTTTTGGTTAGGTGGAAAACATCCAGAATCAAATCATATAGCTTTGGGCTGGACACTTGATATTTGCCACCATGTAGGACATGCAAGGGACACAATAGGTACTAGTGCATTCCATATAGATGTAGACAAGAAACAAGCATATGTTGGTCACATGGATAGTCTTATGAGCAATCTTATTGGAAGCACATGGGCTGATTTGAGAGATGCAATGTTAAATATGGCTATAGAGGTTTTTGTGAAACCAAAGAGCAATCACAAAAATGTCAAAGGATTGCCATGCAAGAAATGGTTTGATGATGGATGGAAGGCTGCACGTAGAAAGCTGAAAATCCTCCCTAAAGGACAAGAACGAACTGAGGCGGGAAAACAATATAATTCTCTCACGAGTAAAAAGTGACGATATATAGTGGCCAAAGAAAGTGAAGATGCTAGGGAGTTTGAGAAATGTCCAAGGCAAGCATGGAGAAAATTGCAAACCAAACAGTTAAATGTTATGGAGGATTTTACATATGCTAACATGCTATCATATGTTACAGAACTTGACATGCATAAAGAGGTACATCCCATCAAATGTGATGTACATACGCAACCATTTAGTGCTCTATTTACTTTAGAAACATTAGAGGCAGCCCTCAACAAGATGGCTAATGGAAAAGCATGTGATACTTTGCAGTTGAATATGGAGATGTTGAAATAGACAACAAAGGAGATGAGACTGTTATGTTACATGTGATATATCATGCTTTTGTGTATGGTTTTTCCCAAGAATGGCAGGAGAATTGGATACAACCCTTGTATAAGGGAGGAGATTGCAATTTGCTCCCAAACTACCGCACAATTATGGTCAGTTCAACCATGGCAAAGCTATTCAGCACTATCCTAGAAATGCAATTGAGTAAATGGCCAAAAAGTAATAACAAACGAGCTTAAAGACAAGCAGGTTTTCGCCCTGGTCATAATAACCTAGACCATTTGGTTACTTTACGTGTGCTTGTGGATTTTAAGAAGGCTTTTCACACTGTACCAAGGGTTGGCTTATGGCAACAAATGCAAGAATTAGACGTCCCAAATGATCTATGCATGGGAATTTACAAGATAGATCATCGAGTGGTGTGCCATCTCTCAGAGGTCGCAACGGGCTGTCACAAGTATTTGAGACTCTCTCTCTCTCTCTCTCTCTCTCTCTCTCTCTCTCTCTCTCTCTCTCTCTCTCTCTCTCTCTCTCTCTCTCTCTCTCTCTCTCTCTCTCTCTCTCTCTCTCTCTCTCTCTCTCTCTCTCTCTCTCTCTCTCTCTCTCTCTCTCTCTCTCTCTCTCTCTCTCTCTCTCATATAGAAGAAAATCAAGACAACAAAAGAGACGGATCAACAAGTTCAAAAGGAAATTGAAATAAGGAGGCCAATTGAAAAGATACACCATCCCTTAATAGTTAATGGTGCTAAATTGCAAAAGAAGATTGCAATCCATGCACATATAGGAGACCTTTGTGAGAGATAGCACGAAGAAACACAAGAAATACTACCTGACAAAGCTCTACAGATGTTCAAAGACATACAAGCTAAAGACTAAAATAAGACATTTGTAAGAACGATGGTTCCAGTAGATGATACCGTGGAAAATCAAGGAAGAAAATAATCAGGCAACTTTGGAGTTTGAAAGCATGGAAAATGAAGATGGAGTATTGAAGCAATAAAAATGTGTGATGGAAACCGACGCCATAAATGAGCTGACATTAACACAGCTTGCAGCAAGAGACTGGGTGAAATTGCCAAGATGAAGGAAGCTCCGAAATGAGGGCAAAGGGGCAATTTACCAAGGTGTGAAAGTCAACATATGAGAGTTTAGAAAGCCCAAGCATTAAGTTACTAATGGATCATAAGTTATGTAATAACATTGACAGCTTTAGCAAACGGTTTCCTTTGTGCTAATGACACCTTACCTTCTTTTCATGCCTACGGCACCTCAAAAATGATGATGTATGTTTCTTTGTCCTATATGCCTTTGAGATGTCTAAAATGGCATTTTATGTTTTTGTGTGGGCATACACACACATATATAATATATTTTCAATACACGCTTGCAATGCGCTACCTTGTTATTTTAAATTGTTTTGGTTGAGTTGTTTTTTATATCCTCTTTGGCATGCAAAGACAAGGCCAAGATGACACAACCCACTTGCTAGATGTGTGAGAAAATATCAAGTTGTAACAAAATCGTTGACATACCTTACTTGGTTGGAAGAGGTAGCTAGAACAAGTCCATGACCATGATTTGGTAGCACGATATTAAATATTGGGAAGGCATTAATACCATTGAACTTGAAGTTAGGGGAATTGCAAGGAACTATCTTTGGCTCTTGTATTAGCATGACACAGACAAAATAACACCTTGCAAAAGCAAGAGATTTGCAAAATCAAACTACCACCATTCCAATATTAGATTGCAAAAAAGAGCTAAGAGATTGCCCTAAACTCACAAACATTTGCGATAGTACATCAACTCATATCTTCAAAAATGTACAAGAACTTGTTTGTGTTATACAACATACATCACAATTGTGTTAAGAAAGTAGGAGACCATGCATACTAGTTACACAACAAATCAAATATGCCCTAAACATCCAGAAGACACACCTAAGGTTCTTCAAAGTAGACATGACCTTGTCCTCAATTAATTTGTCCTTTTTGTGAACCGCATGAGTTAATCAACTAAATAAGGCATATACACACATGGCAATAAACTAGACAAAAGATTATATGCACAATATTATGCAAAAGTTCAACATTAAAACGCAAAGCATGAGGATTGTCCCACTATTTTCTCTAGCTTCAATATCCAAACTTTGAACTTCAAAAGACTTCTCTGGCTTCAATTATCCAAAAGACTTTGGTTCAAGTCCATTGAGCTACAAATCTTTCATAACTTGAGCGAATTGGTACTTTCAAGAAGGCATTTGTAAACAAAAGTGTACGAGCATGAGCAAGAGCATTGCCCTTTTATTGTTATTAGCATTTTTTTACTAAAAGTGGGCCACTTAAGTCAACTACGAGTAAATTTTCCAAAGAAGAATCACCTTTCACAACCATAATAGTGTATGCCCTAAAAAATGATAATAACAGACTTTTCCGTCTTGTTATGGTGGAGATCCACATGAATGTATGATGCTCCATCACACATACTTTCAGCTATCGTTTTAAGAGAGCACATTCTCCAACATTCTTGTCACCCTCACGGTCATTGGTTTCTTTTCAAACATAACCCATATTAAAAACCAGCATGTCCATACATCCAAACAATCGCAAATATTTAAGACATTGAATGAAAGACTTACAAAGCACACACATCTATAGCAGACACATCACCAGAAACACTTCCGTCACCCTGCTTCACTCTGTCTGGAATTATGAAATAGAATACAGCAGATACCTGTCCCCAGGCCTTTTTGAAAGAAAAGTAGCAAAATTGTTCACAAGTTGCTTTACAAACAATTCTCAAGTTGATCTGTGTTAATGCCAGCTAAAACCTAATTAATGTACAAATGGAAAAGTTTCGCTAGCAGCTCATGGTAACTTGTACAATGCTAAGATACAATTTCAAGTTACTTGGAAAATGTGCAATGCCCACTGCAAGCATGCATTTTGAGCGATAAGAATGACCTTATTGTTCTTTAGCCTGCCAACCATTTAGGCAAGGCTGCTCTGTGGCCATTTCTGTTAATTCTACAAAGCCTGACATTCACACATGATACCTTCTACATTCTTTGCAACTATATTACACACCTCCAGGTTCTTTGAACCTTTTTACGTACTTTATTGCAAAACTGAATATCTACATTAGCTTAACAAACTAACCACCTATCTTTCCTCGTTGCAAGTGGGTGTCTGCGACTGCCTTGATGAAATCAACATTGGAGAGTACACATTTGCTTCATCTCCACATGATACTTTCATGCCAGTATCCTCACGCTTGTTGACACCAATAGCATTCTCTTCTGCAATAACAGTGTTAAAAGACAAAAGCATACATTTAGACCACAAACCTGCTTCATTCAGTAACGAAAAACTTCGACAACTGTGTCTTCCAATTCGTTACGTGTGTTTCAGAGTTACGCTCGCTCACAACACTAGAAGAGGCAGGCTCACCAAATATGGAATTTATTGATCGTCTCTTGGGGGAGCTCCTCGCTCTCAAATCTGCTGTTCATGCAAAATGTCATTAAAATGCACTATGAATCTGTTGAGATATCTTAATTTCCATAAATAAACCTGTAGCAAAGCACCAAAGATAGCAAGTTCACTTCTGTTGAGGGAGGAGTCTTACCAACGGTAGAGTGCATTGATTTGAAAACATCTGAACTCTTATAGGTATAACCAACAAAATTTGCATCCTTGGATGGTAGCATCTGTGAAGTTCCAAACCAGAACAGGTTGACTTATGGAAATAAAAATTGGAGTGCACAAAATAAGCCACACCAAGAAGCATGCTGCTGTATCGATCAATACTTCACTTACCTTTCGCCATGGCCCTGATTTACTTGATCGATGCTGGCTGCTGTCAATCTATACAAAACAACAGGAAGAAGAATATGAACAAATGCAACAAGATTCTAGAGAGAGGGGAAGAACTTCACAAGCCAAAAGCCAGTGTGCTTACATCATCGAACTTATCAAAATTCTGGGTGTCCAACTCCCCATTAACTTCAGGCTTGTATGCAGCCTCCATGTCATACAACTTGTCCCATTGCACACCTCTAAACCACGGATGATTCTGTGCAAACAGTTGCATTCAGAAGCACTGGCACATTCAATTACACATTGAAGGATTTAGTGTACTGACAAACACGTGCCTTGATTTCGTCAACCCCTCTCGTACCAAGCCTGTGATCAACATCACAAAGCAGCCTACACATCAAGTGCTTGGCTTCACGTGACAAATTTATCTCCTCAGGAAACTTCAGTGTGCTTCTCCAATTGACGATCTGTTAAAAAAGACAAGGGACGTGTCCAATTTCAGATAAGCTCCTTGTACTGGATGGTGGATAGCATAACTTCATTTATTAATATCCTAAGTTACAGAATTGCACTTCAAATCTTCATCCAATATTTACCTTCAAACAAGTAGTCATGGGATCATCAGAATAAAATGGTGGATAGCCAAAAAGCATTTCATACATGATTGCTCCCAGGGACCACCTGCCACACAACCAAATATTCAAAAACAATCTCTTACCAGTTGAAACACATAATGTAGAGTTTAAAAATATGTCGACTGGTCAGCGTGTACAAAAGTAAACAAATGATCCTAACTTCCAAGAAGAGCACGTACAAAAGTAAACAAATGATCCTAGCTTCCAGGAAGAGCATGTACAAAAGTTTTACTGAACTTTCATCAGACAAAAAAGGACAAATTTCAATATTACTTGCCTGTTAGCAGAAAAATCTTCCAATGATGAGGAAAAACCTATCCTAAGTCGAGTGCCAGCACATCATTCAAGAATGGTTGGTACAGCAACTGAACATGACTCTGTTAGACATGGCCTGCTGACTGCTTGATCACCAAGGGTATCTCATCCCATTCGGGCTGAGGTTCTTGCCACTGTGGTACATATCTGCAGTGCATCTATTGTTCCATGTGTGACTTCTTGTGATGCTTATTTTGGGCATAAGCCCTGTGTTGCTAATTTCCAGGTCTTCCGATACGTGCACATTCCAATGGAGCAGAGTCGGAAGTTGGATGCTGAGTCCAAGTACCACTTCTTCATTAGCTACAGCCCAATAACCCAAGGATATCAGCTTTATGTGCTAGAGAGGTGGTACTTGTCTTCAGCTAGTGGTGCTTCTGGGGAGGCATTGCCCCCTCTAGAACAAGATCCACCTGCCCACTCCTTCATCCACCCTTGCTTTTTACTCTGCAAAGGACTCCCATCTTCACCACAAGTTCCAGCACGCTCTCTAAAGATGCCCTTTTTGCAGATATGTTTGACCACAGCTGCCAGTTGCAGACATGTTAGAGCTAGAGAGGACAATGAGCTTGAGGAGAGAGACTCCAGTTATAGACTACGGTTTCCAAGAAAGAGACTGTGGAGTGAGTCATCCATTAGAGTTTCATTGTCATCTTAGGACTCTTACACAAAAGTTTGCAGTTCATTCATTTTCAGAGCCCTACCAAGATCAGTTTAGGAGATCCCAGAAGTTATAACATCAGTAGGAACAGCAGTAGCATGTTTTTGACTTCATGTGAACCATGCCCTTATGCATAGGATGGAGCACAAGGAACCTACTTCAGCACTCCAACACAGGATAGTTGGCAGCACACCATGCAGGAGACATTGGAATCCATTGAGCACAACCAGATTTGGAAGTTGGTTTAGTGTTCTCCATGGATAGGGATGATTGGGATCAAGAACAAGGCTGATGGAATGTTGGACAAGCACACAACTAAGCTTGTTGCCAAGGGTTTTTCCCAAAAACCAAGCTTGGAAACCTTTGCACCAACAGCTCAAGTGACTTACTATCAGGTAGTCATGGCATTGGCTACCGGTCATAAGTGGTTCATTTATAAAATGGATATTAGTTTGTTAGACATGCTTAATGCCCCACCCTCATAAGGTGCCACCAATGATCTACCATCCTCAAAATTGTAAGGCCCCCATCATGAGGACAAGCCATGTGTGAGCTCAAACATTGGTTGGGTCCTAACTACTATGTCGAATGAGGTCTATGTGACCAAACGGCAAAAAGGTGACCTATGTGGGTCTAGCCTACGGGCTGTTGAGCTAAAAATGCATTTGCTTTATTAAAACAACCGCAAAACTTAATTAATTAATGAATTAAACATTTTATTAAAAGAAATGTGTTCCTTGAGAGTGTATGTGTTCCATAAGCACAAACCAAATTGGGAGGACCCAAGGTTTCTATAAATAGGCATGCTGCCCTCCATTCAATCACGATCTCCTTTTTGCAGCTTGCAAGTGCCAAAGCTTTGTTCTCCACACCCCGTAAGCAAAGGATACCTCAGCCGAAGTTGTCCATTGTCTTCTACCATTAGGTGCCTATCTCAGCCATTCCTCGCAGACTCGAACTGTTTCCAGCCTTCATCTCCCTGCTGTTCATCACGGCAGCTGCAATCTGCCCTCCAATGTTTGCGTTCACAACTCATCTTCATCTGAAACTTTGCATTCAGGGCTGCACTGTTGTCAACAATAGCAAGAAACATATTCTTGGGCTGCGTTCTGACATTCCAGCTACCACCCAACCTCGAGACATCATCCTGGTCCTGTGTTTGATGCTTTTGCTTCTGCCTGGCCTGTTCTAAGCTATCCAGTGTTGCATTTTGCTGATCACAGCCTTTGCCAACTACCACATCATTATTACGTGCTTCGTTCTACTGTGCATCCTCTACCCATCTGTCACCAATCCAGCATCCTACTACTGTGTTTTCTGCCAATCAAACACATTCGTAGGCTACCTCGGTAGCTGTGTTTCAAGATCCATCAAAGCATGGCACACTCTCCAGCCCATACTCTCTACCCCAAACCCCGAGACACGAAAGTTTGAGAGTCGATATTCTTCACTACATAGTGTGTTTGCTACATTGAGCATTGTATTCTATTTAGTATTTCATTCATTATTATTACACACTTGAAATATGATTCCCAAGTGTTCCTACTTCAACATTTTGATTTCTGAGTGGCAAAAGAATGTTCAAGCAACTATGGTCACTAGAGCCCTTGTTTTCGGGCCAGCCCATGTCTCTAGGGCCTAGACACATTTTGCACCCAATTTGATCATGTACCAACATATAAGCTGAATCCAGCCTTACTTCTTGGTAAGGGTGGTGATAACCTAATTCAACTTAAATTATAATAAGCATGAAAATACACAAATCACAAAATACACACTTTACCGCTTAATCTTAGACAACCGACAACAGATTGGCCCCAACAACTGGCACCCTTTGCAGTATTTATTTATCGTGTATTGCTATAAGGTTGAAGTACATTGAGATATGGAGTAATCTCCTTCAAACTTTGATACAATGGGTGTCATAAATGATCAGCACTTCTTGGGCACAATTTACCCTGCTCACTTTAATCTCTTGCATGTAGGGCCAAACTAATTTGAGAATGGGCTAGCCCTCAAATCAGCTGCAAATTAATGCCTTCAACTACTACACTGAATACCTAGGTCTTCAATAATTCAGCACGGATCCTAAGGTGGCTGCTGGATCCTTGATTTCTACTGTAGATTAGGGTTTCAGTAGTAATTTCTTCCATTGTCCTTCACCCCAAGCTGAAAATAGCTAAGAACTGTTAAGGAATTGTCGAAGGATGAGAGAGAAAACTAATGAGAGAAATTTCTCAATTTTGTCACTAGAAAGTGTCCATACTAGCTGCTGGCTTGATCTGGGACTGCGTTTGGTGCTGCCGCCTAATGTTTTTGATCCCACAAAATGCTGTTGTCAACAATTGGGAAGGCTAGCTAGGCTGTCACCTACTGCTCCTTGGCCTCCTAGTGGCTATAGCAAGGTGGAATTGCGTTGACACTACTTGCACTTGCTGTAGCAGAGCACATACGCACATATGCACTCTCTCCTTTTTTCATAAAGATAAATGAATTAGGTAGCGAAAATTTACATCAGACCATTAGGTCAACATTCTCTTTGTATCTCTTACTTTCTATTACATCAGACCATCAAATCAGCATACTCTGTCTCTCTCACTCTCTCTAAAACTAATATTTACATGAGGCCTGCAAGCTCACAGAACAACCAGAACAACCTATTACATGAACAATACTAATAGTTCACACAGAAGGAACAACTGGAGTAGAGTGAACAATCGCCAACCAAGGAGCAACAATATCCGGAAGAACCAAGTCCGCTGACATCATAGAGGAGATTTGCCATAACACTAGTCCACGCACACGGGCCACATACCCATGGATGCCCGCTGCTGAATCAAAAATAAAGGCATTGTGAGTACGTCATATATGCCATAGGGTTATCCATCTAATGAAATGAAATAGGCAGGAACAATCTGAACTCAAAGAGGACATGGAGGACATATTTCCCATAATCCACGAACGAACTGATAGGCGGTGCTGAGTCACTAAGGACCACACATGAGAAATGAAATTCGAGATCTGTTGCGCAACAAGGCAAGAGACAAAGAGGTGAAGCAATGTCTCATCACACGTAGTGCAGAAAGCACAATGCCCAGCAGAGATCTTTCGGGCGCGAAGCACTTCTCCTATTGGAAGGCCCCCAATGAGTAGCCGCCACATGAATACTTTTCCCTGATACGGGACCTTAGACTTCCAAAGCTTGATAAATCCTTCCCGACACTTCTTTTTATTGTCCCTACAATGCCATAACCTATTCACTTTCCCCATGACCCATCTCTTGGCTTCCACCATCTAATGATATATCTAATTAGCTGATCTTTTCTCAAAATCATCAGGAAGCACAAGCATCCAATCACGCCAAGGATCCAATGGCCGTAACACAGGTAGAGGAAAGAACCTCTGAAGACTGTCCTGTATGGACAACCAAATGTCCCTGTATCCACGAGGCACCCTAAAATACTGACAAATATGCCTAAAGGAATAAAGACGAAGTTCCCCAGGAATAACACCATCACTGACTGTCTTCAACCCCAACCTAGCCATCCGATTGAACTTGTCTCGCTGCAAATCTTTTTGTGGCCAATCCAACAACCTTGAGGAAGCCAATATTTCTCCTTGCAGCAAATTTTCCTCTTTCGAATATCCGAGGGACACCAAACTACAAAACAAAGCATCTCCTACCAAGAAGCTATCAAGTAAGAAAGGAGAAAAGATTGGGAGACCTTCAAAGGCCTCATAGAATTAAGCGCATGCCACCAAGAAGCATGAATAACCGAGCTACCATGAGAGATGCAAGTCTTTTCTATGAAGAATTTGGCAATATCTAACCAAGGATGACACTGAATACATAGACTTTGCAACAAGGATAGCCTCAAAGCGGCCATATGCAAATTAACATCTAGCAATGTTGCACCCCCCATCCTTTTCAGAGTGGTCACATATTGCCATGAAATCTATACCTACCCCAAACGATTGTCTTTCTTTTTCTAGAGCATAAATTTGATAGACTGAACCAAGTCCAAAATGGACTTCTTAGTCCAAGGAAACAATGGCAGAAAGAATGCGATCATACTAATCATAATGCATTGAGCCACTTTTAGTCTAACATGTAGTGGCCAACTCTAAGATTTCCAGTACATGAACTTGTCATGAATTCGAGAGGCCATCCAATCCAGCAAGGCACAGGGAATAACCTCCAAACCAATAGGATATCCCAAGTGTCTGGTTATATTACCACTTGTGATCACAATTCCATTCCAGCCCAAGGCCTGCAAATCATTCTCCGTACAAGAGAGAAGGGTGGATTTCTGAGTATTAATGTGAAGACCCAATGCCAAGGCAAAAAGATTCCAGACCACCATTTCCCAATTAACATTAATACAATCCGTCTTAAGGAACATAGAAGAATCATCTACCAAAGATCGACCCACAAGCTCGTCACCACGAGAAAGAGTTAAGCCAACTATCTCACCTTGAGCTGCCAACTTATCCAATAATGAGAGCATGGGGTGAGTTACCAAAGCAACCAGCAAAGGGCTAAGAGGACAGCCTTGCCGAAAGGACCGAGACAAGGCAATTTCCTCCGTAATCCCTCCATTAAGAGCAATACGGGCCACAGTTCCCTAACTGATGGTATCAACTAGAGAAAGCATACGGGGCTCAAAACCCATTGTGGACATCAATTGCCGCAAGAAAAACCAACTGACATGATCAAATGCATTCTCAATATCTAGTTGAAGCATAACAACCTACTGGCTAGAAGCTTTGGCATAGTCAATTCTGAGTTGAGCATTCAAAATGTTGTGCATTATATTCCAACCTTTAATAAAACCATATTGACGTGGATAAATGAGGTACAGAAAAACTTTCTATAATATGTTGGCAATAATTTTGGAGAAGATTTTATATAACGATCCCATAACAAAAATGGGTCTCCATTGTTTCAAAGAGGTTGGAGAAGGAACCTTGGGCAACAACCTGGTGATAGCAATCTTCCAATCCGGAGGCATCATACCAGAGCTCCACACCTGTTGACACAAGTGAGTTAATGGGTCCTTAAGCAGTTGCACATGGGCCGAAAACAGCTCATTAGAAAGCCCATCCCAGCTTGGACTTTTCCTTTGAGGCAAGTGAGACAGCACTTCTTCCACTTCATCTTCAAAAATATCAGCCTCCATTAAATTCACCCATTCTGGTTTGATCTGATTACTAACCAATTCACAAATATATGTATGAGCAGAGAGAACAGTATCGGAAAGAATCTCTTGCGGGCCCAATAAGACACTATAAAAGTCAATAGTCATCCGAATAATAGAGACAAGATCGGTCACCATATCACCTTGCCCGTCCTTTAAGCCCACAATATTTTCCTGGGCATATTTCTGATGCAAATGAGCAAAAAATTGATGAGTTTGACAGTTGTTATCATGTAAAGCTTCAGCTCTGGCCAACAGTTTGTATTTTGCATATTACTCTTCCTAAAGAGATTGGGCCCTTCCTTTAAGCCATTCAATGCATGTGAGCAAGTCCACATTGGAATCCCAGTTTGACACAGAGACAAGGAATGACCTAATAAGGATTGAGCATGCTACAATTCAGCTCGAAACGAGGAGGCATGTTGAATACCATATTGTCGAGATAACGCTTGCACATTATCCCTTAAAACCACCCATGCTTCCATCTCTGTGGATAGAACCCTCGAGCTAAAAAAGGCTATTAGTTGCTGAACACCTTCCAAAAACTGATTTTGCTGCAAAAAAGATTGATTAAACCAAAGTGGCAAACAAGCTAGGAGAGCCTTAAATGCATGAACAGGTTTGTGCCTCATTTCCAAGACCAAAGGGAAATGATCTAACAAAACATGTTGTTCCACACGCATATCGATGACTGCGGGAAGAAGGGAGTCACTTTGGCAGATGTAAATCCTGTCCAGTCTGGCCCAAGTGTTTAGATGTTGAAAAGAACGATAAGTGTATCCAGCTTGTGATGGATACATCCAAAACCACATGTCCTGTTTCAAAGATGTTGATGCAAGAGCATCCCAAGCCTCTCTCAAGACCATCCATAACCGAATGCGGAGAGATTGCCTGATCTGCAGAAACACGAGCATTAAAATCACCCATAACAAAACCTTGACGGAAGGCAGTGCAGGTCATCCCAAAGCTGATGACGTTCCTTGGCATTAGAAAAAGCATATACACCTACAATCCACAACACATCACCCTCATAAATGATTTCAAGAATCAAAAATCGGCCACGAGGTTCCTGAGAGACCAACGATGGTTGTAGGGAGGATTTGATAGTCAACATGACTCCCAATCCATGCAGGGGACGACCACTAAAGAAAACTGCATAATCCTTATATACATATGAAGATCCAACCAAGCATGTTGTTTATGCTCCACAGCACAAAAAATATCCCATTTTCCAGCTAGCACCACTTTCCACAACTAATACTACTTTCTGCCTGAAGAAATACCTTTCACATTCCACAGAGCAATTTTCATGATCAATCACAAATGAGAAAAACTACTGAACCACCACTTTCCCTTTGCCTTTTACATCAATAGCCTTGGCAGCTTGGAATCTCTCCATTTCACCTCGACTAACATCAACAAGATCTGCCCTCTCCAAGCTAGCAATGGAAGCACGGGAAGGGAATTGCTGTTGCGGGGACCGGAAAACATCCCGAGGAGGCACAAGCCTCCCACGCGCATCGAAGTGTAAAGCACAATCAGAAGGCCTTTTATCTTATACTGCCGGAGCATGGGAAGATTGGGGTTTCATATAAAATCCCCTACCTCTACGTTGAAAGGTTTGAGTGATTAGGGGCGGCAAAGGATGGGCAAGAGCAGAGCAAGAATCCTGTCTGGCATTACGACGAACCACAATAACCCGCGAATCCTCCTGAAGAGACAAATTCCGCCCACCCGCAAGCAAAGCACGCTCCCCACCACCGTGGGAAAACATCCTTCCTGCCTTCATTACGACCATGTTAGGAAAGCTACTCAGGATCAGCTACGGGCTTCTGAATCGTCTGCTCAGGGAGGTGGTCTTGCATTTCCATATCTGGATCCATAGAGCATTGCCCTGTCTCCATATTTTTGTCGCATTCCAAAATGAAATGGCCCAACTGACCACATCTGAAACAATATCCTGCAAAAGTACCCCATTTCAACTCATACACCAACATTTGTAAGCCTGGAACCTCAAAACGAATCTTTGTCGAGTGAGATTTCCTTTTGTCCCAAAGCATGCTCTCTCTCTCTCTCTCTCTCTCTCTCTCTCTCTCTCTCTCTCTCTCTCTCTCTCTCTCACACACACACACACACAAAACTCAAAATGGCCCTCAACCAGCCCCAAACAATCCTCACCTAGTTTGCATGGGTAATTTAACAAGCGACAGCTTGTTTTTCCATTGGACAACCTTCTACTTGCATTTTTCAAACATTAATTAATTAATTTTCAGAATTTAATTCCGAAAATTAATTAGACATCCATGTGACCATGCCTAGGAACTGGTATTAATTAATGCCTCATCCCCCAATGTCACCACTAGACATTTAATGGCCCAATTAATGGCTTAGGCCCAAATTGACACCAAGTACCCACAAATACCTGTCTTGCACAACTTTGTACAACTTTTGCCAATGCCACCCACTATTCACTTGGGTTACTTAGGCCATCATTGTGACTTGATTGGCTTGCACTTCACATGTGCACCTCACATGTGCACAACTTAATAATGCCAAAAGCTAAGCGTTAAGAATACACATCATTACAACATAGACTCTTTGTCAATTGTCAAATCAAAGGGGGTGAAAAACTAGACTGGGAGATTCAAAGAGGGAGAACGTTTTACTTGATAAGATGACACAAAGACAATGATAGTCAAAGGTGCATACACTTGTTTATACAGCCAAGGACAGCCTTTTTCCCACTAGCTTGACCTGAAGTATTTTCACATGGCATGATGCACATAGATACCACAAACGCATACTCTCACAAAAGAAGTGTCTTCACAACTATTCCCAAACATTCCCCCTTCGAGCCATGGGTGACCACACCCAACATCAATGCATCTACATATGAATGTCTTACTTTCCAAGGCAAGTCTAATCCTTAGACTACATGCAAATGCATTAGAAGGTCTTACTCCTAGAAGGGAACAATGTCTAGTCCCATCAGCCCATAATAAGAAAATGCTAGGGCAAACACAGAGTGCTTATCATGTGAATGTTCCATGAAGATGGGTATATAGAGATGAATAATTGATACAAGGGCCTTGAACCTCCATGCGTCAAGGACTATGGCTTAGAGTGGAGTTGGAGTCATCAAGGACAGCTCTAAGAATGCGTTATATTCTTGGCAGATCCCAAAAGCAGTAGCAACAGTCCACCTGGGATGATGATGAAGCGGGCAGAAATGGAGGGAGTGAAAGAGTCCTCCAGACAGCAGGATGTCAATGGAGACGTTGGGCAGAAAATGCAATGTCCGTTCCTATGTCGCCAAGCCTGCATCTAAGAACTCGGGCACATCAATGCATAACGTGGAATGGAAAAGATACAATGAACAAGGCAATGATCTGCTGAACATATGATAGCACTATTTCACCCACACAAAAGGCAGTTCCATATCTGTAAAAATCCATATACAACGGAAATGTGTTCCTTAAGTCTAAATAAGGTAGCAATATTAGCTTCCCATGGCTTTGCCTGTGGACAGTTGAACAGTTGCTGTTTTTCCCATGATTACCTTGCTTTCCTTCGTTAAGTTTGCATACTGTCCCTTTTTGACAAGAAGTTTTAAGGATTATCCAATGCTCTTAAAACCACAGCATTCAACAAACACACATGCAACAAAAAGGTAGTATATGCAGTCACCAAAATGAAGCAAAGGCACATAGGAATCATACCAATCACACTCCATACCATAACCCTTCTTTGATAGCACTTCTGGTGCAATATAATCTGGTGTGCCCACAGTTGAGTAGGCCTGCAAACAAGATTTACAACATGTATTAAGAAACTCATCTAGTAGCACATCTCACCACGTCAAAACAAAACCAGATTAGCAGAAAACATACAAGCGTCCGTCTATTCTGTTTCCAGCGTTGCAATTGTTCTTGTTGAGTTCGCCATGGCCCTCCAAGTTGACTGCACCCATCGACATCCATATTTGTGTTGCCCAATGCTTCTTCTTCCAAAGATGTGAAGGCATTGTAATCTAATGGCTTGCAAAGACCAAAGTCTGAAAGTTTCATGTGTCCATTTCTATCCAAGAGGAGATTATCTGGTTTAATATCCCTGCACCAGAAAATAAAGCAGAAAACAAATTATCTTACTGCAAAGAAGCACCTGTGAATGTAGTTTTACAAGCACATAAGACAAAACATGAGTTATCTTACTGCAAAAAAGCACCTGTGAATGTAACTGTGTTTATGAATGGATTGTATAGCAAGTACACTTTCTGCTATGTAGAATCGAGCTTCATCCTCAGTAAGTGTATCTTTCCGTGTCAGAAGCGTCATCATGTCACCCCCAGGCAGATACTCCATGATTAGATACAGGTATTCTGCATCTTGAAATGAGTAAAATAATTTCACGATGCATTCGCTATGAACCTCTACAAGTAAATTTCGTTCTGCTCTTACATGCTCTACCTGAAGCAGAAACATGATACAAATGATTTCAATGTATGTAGCAAAAACAAATGGAAAGATTAAAGCACCTGAAATCATAGCAGTTCCCTAAATATTTTCACAAACTAAACACCTTATTAACCTCCTTTCTGTGCACAGCACATGTATGACATAAACACAATGCATTACTAGTACAACATAAGCATGCACTGTACACAACAGATATACAAGCATGAATATCAAACACCCTTGATGATGGTACTTCACAAAATCAACAAGAAATGCATTATCGCACCATTACAGAAACATCACTTCAGAGAGAGATTCAAACCTGCCCACGACTAAGCATCTCAGATTTCTTAAGTTTCTTCATTGCATAAACCTGCCCAGTCGACTTCAGCCTACAAAGTCTCACCTGCAGTACAGAACATTGGCAGGTTCAGAAGCAGATATAAAGATATCTAGAATGCTATATAAGATATAATGTCTGTCGAGTTCGTGAGTAATCAACTAACTGCTGTTTTTTTTAAAAAAATCCAACAAACACCCAATAATGATAAAAAGGAGCTGCTTTATCAGGTTCACCCTTTCCTAAAATGTGCACAAAATGAACCAGTGAGATTGATAAATATCAAGGCTTGGAAAAAACATTCAATTTTCCAAGGTAACCTTGTGAAAGATCAAGCACACAAGCACCACATACAAGTGGAGGAAATGGAAATGCCCCATGCTAATCAAAAGGTTGCAGACATATGCATGAGGAAAATGCCAGTGCAAATTCAGGAACTTAGGAGAGTGACAGTGGGTGTCATGAGAGTGTGGAGCCATCAGGAAGAGATATATCCATGCACTCACTAGATTGTTTCATTGATGCGTGCCTATTTAAATAGGCAAGATACAAGAATTAGGGCTAAAGGCCAGCCCACAATCACATGCCACCACCTCCTAATTGGGTGGATGCTGTTAGCAGTCATCTCCTGGACAGGCAGGGCCAGGTGGGCAGGCAGGGCAGCGTGGGAAAGAGAAAAGAAAGCCACTCAACAAAGCTCCTCGTCACACACACACACACACACGTGTATAGAGAGAGAGTGTGTGTGTGTGTCACGAGGACGTGAAAATTTGATGCTTTGCTTATGTTTAATTGACATTTGATTAAAGGATTAATCAAATGTGCAATTAAAGATGCACATGTGTTGTAAATGTGAGGTGCAAGCTACTTTTTTTACAGTTGAAGGCCCAAGGACCCTGTGAAAAAGATAGCTGTCAAAGGCAAAAGTTGTAACAAGTTATACTTGTTAGGTTCTTAAGTGAACTATGGTGTCAATTTGCCCCTAGGACCATAATTGGCCATTAAGTGTCAATAGTGACACTAGGGCCTAGGCATTAATTGATGGATTAATGCTTGTCCAAGGGCCAATTAATGCATGGGACCACTTTGGGTTGCAAATGGCCTAGCCAATTAATTTTTGGATGGGCAAGGTCAATTTTTTGGGCATGGATTAAGGGCTGAATTAATTAATTCTGAAAATTAATTAAATGGCTGGAAATTGCTGAAAATCGATTAAGAAAGCTACCACTTGGCAAAACTTTCCTATGGAAGTGGAGGAAAGGCTAAATAGGGCTGAAGGGAGAGGGAAATCTCATTTTTTCATTTTGGAGCTGTTGGAAAGAGGTGTTGGACTATTGCTGCCAACTTTTGGGGCCATTTCCCAACCATTGGAGACCATTTTGGTAATGGAGATTGCATATTCTTGACCTTGGGAAGCTCGCAATTGCTGCTGATGCACTTTCTCTTGAAGATCACAGTCTCTGATACTCCTATTGTTGTTGATGCATCCGTTTGGGGCTGGTACAGCAGGGCAGCAGCAGATTTTGATCAGTTCTTCGTGACAAATCTCAGAATTTTCTCTCTCTACAGCATTCTCTCATCTCCTTCAGCCCATGCTCAGCAATTCTTAGCCATTCCGAGGAGATCTCAGCCATTTTTGGTGGGTTGATCTGTAATTTCTCCAATAAACCCTAATTTACAGCAGAAATTTGTTAGCAGTCATGTTTGTCATGCCTTGTCATCTCTTGCCTATGAGCCTCAGTCTGAGTCAGACGAGGACTTTAGGAGCTCTGACGTGTCTATCACTTGTTTTGACGGAGGAGGTAGCCCATTCTAGAGCACTCAGTTTATTGCATTTCAATGCATTTTCTCCTCCAGTCGGGATTTTATGTGCATTTCCCGGGGCAGTTTCTGCATTCTTCAGCCTGCCTCACCTGCCGGACATTGTCCACCCTTTCCAAGATTTTTCTGAGCATTCCTGGCATTTTTACCAACATTAAATGCTGGTCGGATCAGCATTAAATGCTGTCGGACATATTTATGGCCTCAAATTTCAGGTCGGCCAGTTTTTGGGTTTTTTGGCTATTTATAGCCATTTCCCACTTGGCAATCAGTTGTATTATCATCTTCCCTCCTTCTTTGGCAGGTGCACACTCCAAATCCGTCATCTTCCTCCGTCTTCGGTACTGCCGTCATCATCAGCCTGATCTGGTGCCCTCACTGACGCTTCGGGCTGCGTGCAGGGACTGATCAATCCACAATTTTGTATTCAGCATTCATTATAGTCAGTGCAGATTTTCTTCCTTCATTTTCTGTTGTCTCTCTCTCCTCCTCTGTGTTCGTGTTCTTCTTCCGTTGCGCACTTTCACATGGTATCAGAGCCTGACTGAGAGCACGGAGGACCTAACCTTGTGGAGAGATACCTCACCCCTCTTCTGCTGCTGTCGCCTCATCTCCAACTGCCCAGGCGGCCCCTCGAAGTGGCCATTCTTCTTGCGTTTGCTGCGGACGACTCCTCCCGAGGCTGCCACATCATCAAACGACTCCTCCTGCTTGCGTTTTCCATCAAGCGGCCCCTCTTTCAGCTGGGCGACACATCATCAGGCTGCGTTTTGCAGATCTGGTTGTCGTTTCCACTCCTGGTGGCTCATCTCCTGCTGCCGACCCACTCCCAAGCTGCGTTTTGGTGCTGGCGGCTTCTTTTCTGGTGATCTTCATCAGATATCCTTACGTTTTGCAGCTCCAGGTGTTTGTAGGCTATCACAGCCTGTGTTTTGGTGGTTGGTGACCAGACTGTTGATCCTACTTCGGCTTCGGCACAGTTTTCTTTGGTGTTTGGTGTTTTGCAGATTGGAAGATGTCTTCTCATCAGTTTACGGGCTTTGATGACTCAGATGACGAGCTTTTGTCTCGACACTCATCTAAACAGAGGCGTGATTTCTATCACGAGGACCGTCGTCCAAAGTCTATTCCTCTTTCCCGTCCCCCTTCTATTCATGTATCTCGGCGATCCCCTTCCAGTGGGCCGAAGATGCAGCCTTTGGTACCCCCTGTACAGGTACCTGTACTTCCTCAGCTGCCCAAAGAGGACAGATTGGATGGCTCCAACTTTTCTCTATGGTCCTACAAGGTGGAGTGTATCTTGGACTCCTTCGATCTTTGGGAGCTTGTTTCTGTTCCTATTCCCCGGCCTAAGGTGGATCCCGCAGATGGGACATCTATGGATCGTGCAGCCTTATGGGATCGGCTTTATTCTAGAGCCAGATCTTTCCTCTTTCTGAGTTTGCAGGATTCTGTCCTTGTTCATGTTCACAGGTTGAAGACTGCAGCAGATGTGTGGAGAAAGCTCGCGTCTCTCTATCAACAGAAGACGTTTGCCCACCGGATATCTCTTGAAAAGAAGTTGCGGATGCTCGCTATTGATGATAGTCCTTCCATGAAGGACCACATCAACAGATTACAGGATATGAGGGATGAGCTTGCATCCCTTGGTCGGACGATATCTTCTGAAGACATGGCTATGATTCTTTTGACTCAGCTGCCATCGCCTCGGTTTGATGTCTTCTACACCAGCCTTCTTACATCGAGGACTCGTGAGAAGCTTCTATGGGAGGAGCTATCCCCGCTTGTCTTGGAGCATGACGAGCGACTCAGAGAGGTCAGTGCTAGTAGATCCGACTCCACTAGAGCCTTTGTTGCAGGTTTGGGAGGACAGAAGAAGAAGAAGACGAAGTCAAAGGCTAAGAAGAAGGACAGTTCTTCAGGCTCTGACTCAGATTCAGAGAGACCGAAGTGCCCACACTGTGGGAAAGGGACACATCCCAAGGAGAAATGTTGGAAGAAGTACCCTCACCTTCGTCCGGGAGCGAAGGGTGGATCTACATCGGAGCCTTCTTCTACGTCTACACCAGCTGCTACCCATGAGTCACTATTCCTTCATATCCATGCTTTGGAGGAGGATCCTTCTTCCGTGGCTGCAGTGTCTTCTGCGCAGTCTTGGTTAGTGGACAGTGGTGCTTCGAGTCATATGACTCCCCGAGGTGATTTGTTACAGGATCTCCGTCCATCAAAGGGTTCAGTCACTGTTGGTGACATTTTATCGGTGCCTATTAGTAGTGTTGGCACATTGCCTATGTTTACCGACCGACCTTCGAGCTCCTTTTCCCAGGCCCTACATGTTCCGGATTTGGGCCTTCCCCTCCTCTCAGTTTATGGCCCTACGAGGCTTGGCACACGCGTGATCTTCACCGAGCATGCCGTTGTTATTGAGGATTCTCTTACAGGAGCTGTCTTATCTACAGGTTGGCAGGAGAGCGGGCTTTATAGGCTCCATTCCCCTTCTTTTATGCAGGGTCCTCCGAGGCAGTCTATTGCTACACCCGTTCCCGCTTATGCACCTTCTATTCCACAAGTTCCTTCCCATCCCCCACCCTCTCCTCCGATGGTTCCCTCGTACCTCCCATCCCTTTCAGAGGGGGACGATCTCGATGATGCGGCTGTGGATTCCCTGGCCCCTAGTGTTTTAGAGGGGGATTCCCAGGATTGTGAGGAGCTCCTTCAGCAGCAGTCTACATCGACGGACTTCATTGACCTTGGCATTCCTCTTGCCACCCTAGGATCCGTTTCTCCCTTGGCCTTCAGCCACATCCAAGATCTGAGAGGGGGTGTTAGCAGTCATGTTTGTCATGCCTTGTCATCTCCTGCCTGTGAGCCTCAATCTTAGTCAGACGAGGACTTTAGGAGCTCTGACGTGTCTATCACTTGTTTTGACGGAGGAGATAGCTCATTCTAGAGCACTCAGTTTATTGCATTTCAATGCATTTTCTCCTTCAGTCGGGATTTTATGTGCATTTCCCGGGGCAGTTTCTGCATTCTTCAGCCTGCCTCACCTGTCGGACATTGTCCACCCTTTCCAGGATTTTTCTGAGCATTCCTGGCATTTTTACCGGCATTAAATGCTGGTCGGATCAGCATTAAATGCTGGTCGGACATATTTATAGCCTCAAATTTCAGGTCGGCCAGTTTTTGGGTTTTTTGGCTATTTATAGCCATTTCCCACTTGGCAGTCAGTTGTATTATCATCTTCTCTCCTTTGGCAGGTGCACACTCCGAATCCCTCATCTTCCTCCGTCTTCGGTACTGCCGTCATCATCAACCTGATCCGGTGCCCTCACTGACGCTTCGGGCTGCGTGCAGGGACTGATCAGTCCACAATTTTGTATTCAACATTCATTATAGTCCGTGCAGATTTTCTTCCTTCATTTTCTGTTGTCTCTCTCTCCTCCTCTGTGTTCGTGTTCTTCTTCCGTTGCGCACTTTCACAAAATTAGGGTTTAGCAGCCACCTTGGGATTCGTGCCAGTGATTGAAGGCTCAAGAGACTGAAATCAGCAACTAATAATTGAAGATTATCAAGGGATTTCAAGAGCCAGCCCATCCCGAATTGATTTGGGGTAGCATTTGGCCAGCCAAGGGTCGAATTGGAGAAGAAGTCCTGGGTGAATCAAGGGGCAAATGACCCAAAAGGCTTGCTGGTCATTTCTAACAGCAAGAGCAATTGATTAGCAGGGGGAGATTGAAGAATCTCAAGTTGTACTCCTTCCAATTGAATGAAAGCTAAAGAAATACCACAAGGGGCGCCAATTTTGGAGCCAATAGGGTGTCTACTATCCAAGAAATTTATGGTAAAGTGTACATTTGATTTTATGTGTATTTATTTATTTCTGTAATTAAGTGCTTAATCAAGTTAAACCACCCTATCCGAGAAGAAAGGCTGGTTGCAGAGAGAACCAAGGCTACCAAGTGCAACACAACGGCTCCCAAGACTGTCAAAACCACACAACAAATGGCCCACCAAATGTAACAAACCTTTTGTATATCAATCGTTATAAAGACATATTGGCTCGATGATTCCAAATTAATTTGATGCTCATGTACTTTGAAAGGTGATTTGTATTATTTAAGTGCTTCAAAATATGATTAAATGTTCATCTTTCTATTTAAGGGTGGTCAATGTCCCAAATTCCCTATAATTATACTTGGGTCGTCACTGACAAGATGCCCAAAAGAAATTAAAAGTATAGTCGAGAGCGATCAGATTGTCCAAAAAACTTAAATGACTAAAACTTTTATACTCAGATAGTCACATTGACTAGAAGGCCATATAATGAGTAAAAGTGAAACCAGATGCTCATGATCAAAGAAACAAACCATGAATTGGTGGACCTATATAATGAAGCTCTCCAGAAGCTAAATTTGGTGACTCCTAAAATTTAAGAGGTTACTAATTTTAAAAGTTGCTCAAATGCAAACTTTGTTAGCGACAAAGGCTCCAGAATTTAGTAAGGAACAATTTTGTCTTCAACAACTATCTCAAATTCTTAACCATCTTAGAGATTTTTAGAGTCGAAGGTTTGGAGGCTTCTTTCTTTACAAATGTGACATGTCGCATCTAAAATAGGACATGTCATTTTAAAGAGACAAGAGTCACTACACTTGTCATTTGTAGCCTCTACTTTTCACTTTTAAGCACCCAAGCCCCACACCTATATATTGGAGATCTCTCTTTTCCTTTGATATAAGCTCTCATGCTAAAATTTCAAACACATGCTTTGTACTCTCCTTTCTCTCTCTCATCCAAAAAGCACTTTTTACTTAGCTTGAACTAATCCAAGCACTAAAGAAGAAAATCAGCTTGCTGCTTAGAGTTTGCAAAAATTAGGGTTTCAAAATCCCAAATTTCAGAATTGCAACAAATCAGCCCTTTTTGTATATGATTCAGACACTTGCTGCTCATGGTTTTGTTTCAATAAATTCCTACAAAGAGGAAGGGGTCAGTTCCCCTCTCAACAAGGTGTCAACTCTTTTCTTTTTTTTTCTCTCTCTCTCTATCTTCTAAGTTTCATGGTGATAATTGATCGAGTTGGTTAAGTTCAAAGTATTGTCCTTGTCACCTTCTTCCCTGCACTTAAACCAAAGACCTTCAAAAGACCAAATGCTCACAATCATAGGTATCAATGAAGAGTTAGCTCAAAGTTGCAATGGGTCCCCAGAGCCCTGTTGCTGCTTAGGGCTACCATGCAAGTAATTGATGGATCCAGCTGCTCAAACCATCCGCACAAGGATTTCCGCTAACCCCAACTAAAGCTTCATCAAAGCAAGGAACCAAAGAGCTAGAACTCAATGCAAAGCAATACTACAAGTAACAAGTCGATCAACTGAAGTATCAAAACCAAGGACAAGCCCATAGCCAAAAAGCCAATGCTTGTGTATCAAAAGAAGACATCAAAACCTACAATTATCAAAGTTCAATAGTCCAAGGTAGTTGCCAGTCTATATGCCAAAACCAAAGGTGTCTAAGAAACCGCCAACTTGAGATAGGAAACAAAACAATCACAATCCAATGTTGTTGCTCAATCCAAAAGGATAAACACCAAGGTGAAAACACAACCATCCAACGGAACAAGCAATAGCCTAAGGCAATAGCGAGTCAATCCACATGGAAGTGTCCAAATCTAAGGAGCCTACATTGCCGAAGTAAAAACAAGAAAAAAACAGCAGCCCTACGTCACTATTCAATACAAGAAACTGGATCCTAAAGGGAAAGCAAAGGATGCACTAAATATCTGGCCACAAGAGGTTGAGATTACAATCAAATCCACAAACGAGACTTTAAACCAAATGTCTACTTCTGATCAATCCAAGGATCTCACTAAGCAATCATCTTTGACGACAAGTACCAATGGATAGACAGTTCCAGGTTGGGCAGGCAGCCTGATCAGACAACAAATGCACAAGGCAAGGCAAACAATGTTGCAAGTCAACAAGCAAGCAAGCAACGCCTGCTAGTCCAATCAGGGCAAGAAATCTAGAAGTCATAAGTGCATAGAGAAAGTGGACTTTCCAACCCTACTCACACCTTATGTTTGAAAATACAAAATGCAAGCATCATTCATACCAAAGACTACGAGCACACAACCATGACAAATTCAATAAATTATACAGATAAACAAAAGGAGAAGCAAATGATGGATATGAAACGCTCAGTAAATGTCAAACAATTGATGAGTGAGACTAATGAGCCAAGAATGTTGTACACTTGTATTCTATGTTCAACCACGTCTTGCTTGCATGGAAGCAACCACGCAAGGCATGGATAGACAATGTCATTGATGTACTCATCAAGGCTCTATAGTGGAAAGAATTTATTATCTTCCTTGTAGTGTTGGTACTACTTAGCATTCAAGAAAATATGCTTCTTACAAACATTCATTGGACATATGTTACATTCATTAGGATTCTAATTTCCATTTTGTTTTCAAAATGTCACTAAAAGGGATGTCACTTCAACATTTAGATATGTGGTTCCTGCCCCACATTCAATCATGTTTTTATCCATTGAAATCCAAGTTTTGCAAAATTATGCATATATCCCAAGGAGTATTCGAAGGGTGTCATTCTGACATTTAGATAAGGACTTCCTACTCCACATTCATAGTCCATGTTTTAAGCTTCGTTTGGAAGCTTGTTTCCATCCTATTGCTAAAATGTAACCACGAGGGGATGTAGAGATATTGTGTTCAACTGAATTTTTTTCGCACCTACCTTTGTTCTAGGCATCCCACTTTTGGCACAATGGCCCACTTAATGAGTGGCATCCCATCAACAATCTATAGATTATTATTATTCAATGCCATGGACTTGCATGTATGTTGCCTTTTTTATCATTACATGACCAACTCTCAAGAAATCTTTTCAAAAATCAAAGAAGAACCTTACTTAACTTTGTGCTCACCATCAAAAAATATAAATTTTGCTTGCATGGCATTGATAGAGAATTTTGCCCATCAATCAAGAATCTTGCCTATTGATTGAGAATCTTAGCAAGGCATTGCCTAAATACTATGTTCAATGAGTTCACGATTTCTAATGCTAAGGCATTGGATCATCCCCTTCCCTACTATCCAAATCTTTCCTCTCATGTTTTTTAACTTTGGGTTGATTTAAGTGTAATCAAAAATAATTATATCACTTCACTTTCACCTCCAAAAAAAATTCATAAAGATGTTAAACACAAAAAAAGCCATCACAATTGAAAACTTGGAAGAAGATTGAAACTATAAAATTCAAGCAAAGTTTCTTGGGATCAAAACCAAAACAATTCTTTTCTTGTTTCATAGTGTGTATCTAGACTTGCAGTGTTTCATATTTCATAGTAGTGTATATGTAGACTTGCCAAGGGAGAGGGGACATTCTAAAAAAGAAAAAGCAAAAGGGTGTGGGCAAGGTGTAGGCCTATCGTTGCTCTGAACGATGTTCAGTTCCACAAATTTGCTAGTTGGCATTCCAAATCCCAATTGAAGAAGGAAGCCTTAAGAAAAATGTCACATGGCTGCATTTCAAACAACAAGAAATGTGTTTCACAATTGGCCCAAGACATTTCAAAGTTGCAGGTACCTCCATGAGGCATTTCGAGGCTTTTTCCACTTCTATGCTTACTAGTCAAAACACATATTTCCAACACCACTATTAGCTCTCTATAGCCAAAAACAAATCTCATAGATCCCACTATCCACATTACTAGACACACCCATAAACAGCTGGAAATCATGAGTGCACACAAAAAGTAGACTTTCCAACCATTTCCTAGCTACTAGAATTACTTAGGCCTTGCTTATGTGGACAACACAAAATACAAGCACCATTCATACTATGACGTACCTAACTAAGGACCCCCCAGTAGCACAATTTAGTGGTCCATCGAGAAACTTTTCCTAAGCAGCATTGCTCGGTACTCCTTAGAATTGTGAGAGTGCGCAGCGAAAGAAGAACACGAACACAGAGGAGAGGAGAGAGGAAGCAGAGAATGAAGGAAGAAAGTCTGCACTGACTGAGATGAATGCTGAATACACTGGAATGGACAGAACAATCCCTGCACGCAGCTCGGAGCGTCAGTGAGGGAACCAGGACAGACTGGAAGCAGAGGCAGCACCAATGCCGGAGACGGAGACGGAGGAAGCAGTGCTGTACCTGCAGAGAGTGAATGAATGGACTGACTGGGGGGGCTGCTATAAATAGCCCCCAGCCAGCAAACTGGCCGACCAGCCAAACTGGCCGACCTGGCCAGATTTGGCCGACCAGCCAGATCTGGCCGACTATGGCCAGATCTGGTCCGACTGCCCAAAATAATGGGCAGTCAGCCCAGAAACAGCCCAGATTGGGCTGTAAAATGCCCAAGGCTGCATGCTGACTAAAGCAGCCTAAAAACACACTGACAGAGCTCCTCTGTCTCCTGTCAGACTCTAACAGGAGCTCACAACCAGGAGATGACAGACTGAGACTGAATAAGAGCAGGCTAACAAGAATAACACAGAGTTTGTTGATTAGGCTCTTTGGAGTTCACTTCACAGCGGAAGGTTCCACCCATAACCCGTAACGATCAACCTGAATTTGGCTTCCTCATTGTACACTAAAGTCACCTAACAGTTTAACTAGCATCAGAGTCCTCAAGCCAATGCATTCACAAGTCAACCCAAATCGAAGCAAATCAATGCCGCTTCATAGTGAGTGAAAAACCAAGGGCAAGTGATACACGTTGACCCCTCTACTGTAGGGTATAGTCTCGACTCCGTTCCCCTAAAACAGCATTGATCCGGGTCTAAGACCACACATTGAGCAATTGTGCATTTCAACCTCCTCCTAAAACTAGCATCTTGAAGGAAAACTCTGAGCTCACCAAGACCACCTATCAGTAAGACAAATCCATCGAGGATCTTGCTCTTTCACTTTTCTCAACGATTTGTTTTAGTTATTCAATTATCCTAACACATTTACGTTTGGCATACAAAGACAGCTTCCTTAATTAACCATTAACACTTGTTTCTTCGCATAAATTATGGCCACATACACAAAGACAATGTCAAACACTCCTTTGAAAGCACCTGCAAAACAATGTATTTTTATTCCGCGCCTTCTCCAAGGTACAATGCCAACCCGGCATTCTAGCCCTTAATCCGAGACTCATGTCCAATCTTAGGCACATGCTCCACCAATTCACCCTTATCTAGCATCAAGGCCTTTTAGGAAGCCCATCCTATGTTACACAAGAGTTGGGTGGGCGGTTCCTAGAAGCATAGGGGGTCTACTAGAGCCCTCTTGGCGCCCTCACCTCCTCCTACCCATGGGTTTCCTATACAGAGACCTCTTGCATCCAAGGTAAGTCTTAACCTCTAGCACGGTCAAACAGCCCCTTGGTGAAGGGCTCCTTCCACTAACCTTAGGGGAGGTTTAGTACATAACTATATATTTAAATACAATCAAGCAATCAACTTATCAATAACAACTAGGAAAACATTTCTTTTTTCATAATATCATTTCAAAAAATCTCTTTGAATATTCCATAAAAATCAATCTTTCTTAAAAAGACAAATTCAACAACCCAAACATCTTTTTTTTGGATGCTTTGTAAAAGAAGATACAATTCCCAATAACTTATTCATCCTTAAGAGTGCAAAGGTATAAAGTGATGCATACCACTCTTCCAATACTTAAGTCACGTGTAAACATAATATGTCTCTAATTCTTTTTTTATGTTGCAAGCTATTTTCCTATATGACTCAACACTTTATTATACATAGTCTTTACACAATTTTTCTTCATTCCATTTCCATGCTTAACCTTTACTTCAATGAACGCTCACTCGATCAGTTCCATGCAAGAAAGAAGAGGAGAAAAAAGATATAGAGGATCCCTAAGATCCAAGATTTCCACATGAAAGGTAACCTGCAGTAAAGAATAGTAGACAGAGTGAACTGGAGAACCCGAAACTCAACCTCAGGAGAGAAGCCACTAGCTCCGTGCATCCATCCAAGAATGAATACGAAGGCCTTGTTACCAAGTCGTGGCTAAACCTCCAAGGTCCCGATCTAGGTAGATCCTCAAGATCCTAGGTATCAATAGGTGAGATGACCGCGGGAAGGAAGCTACCCCATCTAAGGGTAGAAGAAGAAGGTGAAAGGCCTCCGCCACAGTGTGCGAAGGATTGAACGGTGGGTGGGGACACCCTTTGAAACTAGAGGAATATGAACCCCCTTTGAAGTTGTAGTAGATGTAGATGCCCCCTCGGAGGGCAAAGAAATATCATCCCCCTCTGAGGTAGATAGGGAATCCAAAAACTCATGGATGACGAACTCCAAAATGTTTGAGAATGAAGAAAGTGTCGTCGATCATGCTGAAGAAGGTATTTGGGGTGGTGAAGAACTCCCAGAGATAGCCTCTCGAACCTGAGTAGACGAGGGTTAAGGGTGCAACTCAGACTGAGCAATGAGTAAGCAACAATCGCTTCTTCTCAATGGAGCCGACCAAGAAGCCAAAGAAGAGGAAGTAGTCAAGCAACCACTGTCTCTCGAAGGAGCGAACTGACGAGGAGATGGTATCAAACAATCATTCTCTCTCAATGGAGCGGACTACAAAACCGCGGACCGTGGTAGCCACTATACACAAAAATAGGTGGGAGAAGACTGTCATTGGCATTGCAACGATCTCCACGAGGTCATAGTGCCAATCGATCCTCCATGTGCTCAAAAGAACTGAGTGCCCATTGGATGCACCTTATTGCCTTGAGCATGGTACTCTGATAGCCGATGTAGAACGATCTCTATGGCCCAAAAAGGGAAGGTGGCACAAGAAGTGTCTGGTGGAAGACGCATATACTCCGAGGGGTGGGGAGCAAAGGTCGAAGTCGGCAAGCATCGGTGGTGTATCCGATGATGCCACAGTAGGAGCACCCAATAGTCTGGTCATCTGTTGGTAAAGAAGCCATGGCTACCAGTGTGCCTTGCTGAAGAAGAAAGAGATCAGCCACAAACCATGAACTGCAATGTCCGCCTCAAGGGCTGGGAGGGAAGTGGAAGGGCTGGAAGTGAGCTGCCAATGGGAGGAGGATGCAACTAGTAGTAAGGTTGCAACCAATGAAAAAACGCAGGTGAGGAGAGGGAAAGACTAAAAACGAAGGCTGCAAGATAGAGAAAACAGCAAACACACGCAGTGGAGAGAGAAAATCTGTTGCGACAGATGGAGGAGAGAAAAAAACAGCAGCGACACCAGGGAGAGAGAAAATCTACTGCGACAAGCTGAGAAGAGAGAAAAACAGCAACCAAGTTGCAAAGAGCAACCGCCAGCAACAGGGAGGAGCTGCCCTGCCAGCAGTAGAGAACAACCGCCAACAGTCTTGCTGAGCCGCCCACAGCAAGGAGGTGGAGATGGCAGCAGCAGCCTTGAATGCAAGCTGGAAAACAACAAACGCAAGAGGGAGCAGCCACCGGTTAGGATGATGATGTAGCGGAAGAAGAAGAGAAGTGAATGCTAAACCTGCTACCGGTCTTTGCCTTCGTTGGAGTGGAAAATCTTTGCCAATGTTTGAGCAGATCCAGCTTTGATACCATGTCAAAAGATGGCATACCAGTGAGACAGTAGGGTTTGCAAGGAGGAACACAGAGTGAACTCGGCAAACACTGAGAAGAGAAGAGAAGAGAAGAGAGAAGAAACTCCGATGAATGGAATGAATGTGATACACGGGAACAAGGGTACCGTAGCACAAGGAAGATGATGAAGACAGCCACAAACCACGAACCGCAATGTCCTCCTGAAGGGGTGTGAGGGGAGTGGAGAGATTGTTTAGGTTGTTGAATTTATCTTTTTAAGATAGGTTGAGTTTTATGGAATATTCAAAGAGATTGTTTAAAATGATATTACGAAAAAGAAATGTTTTCCTAGTTGTTGTTGATAAGCCAATTGCTTGATTGTATTTGCACAAAAGTTCTTGTGTCCTCGTAGACACATATATGCTTACACACTAAACCTCCCCCAAGGTTAGTGGTAGAAGCCCTTCGCCAAGGAACTGTTTAACCGCACTAGAGGTTAAAACTGACCCTAGAGTGCCAGAGGGGCCCTAGCTAGTAAACCCCTTATGCTCCTAAGAACTCCCAACCCCTACGGGACCCACATAGGGTTATCAGGTATGAAAGATATGATGCAGTACGGTACGACAAAATATGATACTAATTGGTACCTAAAGATTTTATAAGGTACGGTACACTATTAGTAATTAAAAAATGCCTTGGTTATTTTGGAATACAAATGATAGAGCACATATTTAGAGCTAAAATGGTAATGTCGCTAAGTTAATAACATGAATACATAAGGAAAACAAGGTAAAATCTGATGCACAACGTGCACAATGTGCTACAAGTAGAGAAATAGGAGTGTATACCTAATACATCATACATCATTAAAAAAAAGCAAAGTGTAGGGTGGAGACAGAGAGACTCTTCATTCTTTTGTGTGTGAGAGAGAGAGGCGCTTGGTAGTTTAGGAGGAAAGAGGGAAGAGAGAGACAAAGAGAGGGGGGGGGGAGAGAGAGAGAGAGAGAGAGAGAGAGAGAGAGGCTTGGAATTGCGTATTCATCTTGCAAGTTGGGAGAGAGTGTGAGAGAGGCTTCAACTTAATAATAGAAATAAACATAAGGCTTGGAAGTTGAAAGATATTGTAGGGTCCAGTCTTCATGGGAAAAAAATAATCAATTTTTTTATACGAATTGGTATGGATACATACCGTATGGTACGATATAGTATGAACCATATAGAATGAACCAATCCATACGTAGTACCAATGCAACTTTAAACCCATGATGGACTTCTTGGAAAGCTAGATGCTAGATAAGGAAGGATTGGTGGATCGTATACCTAAGATTGGACACGAGTTCTCAATTAAGAAATGGGATGCTAGGTTCACATTGTACCTTGGAGAAAGTGCAAGATAAAAATACGTTGTTTTGGCAATGCTTTCAAAGGATTGTTTGGCATTACCTTTGTATATGTGACCATAATTTACGTAAAGGAACCAATGTTAATGGTTAATTAAGAAAGTTGTCTTTGAATGTCAAACATAAATGTATTAGAATAATTAAACAACTAAAATAAACCCCCGAGGAAAGCAAGAGAAGAAGATCCTTGATGGATCCGTCTTACGGATGGGTGGTCACAATGAGCCAAGCGTTTTCCTTCAAGGCGCTAGATTTAGGAGGAGACCAAAATGCATAAATGCTTAGTATATTATCTTAAACCCCAACGAATGCCGTTTTAGGAAAACAGAGTCTAGACTATGCCCTATGGTAGAGAGTCAACGATTATCACTCCCCCTCACTTCTCACTCGCTATGAACCAAGTGTGGTATTGATCTGCTTCGGTTTGAGTTAACTTGTGAATACAGTGACTTAAGGACCAACACTAGTTAAGCTATTAGGTGACCTTAGTGCGGAATTAGGAACCCAGATTCAAGTCGATCCTTATAGATTACAGTTGTAACCTTCCATTGCGAAGTGGACTCGAAAGAGCCTAAGCAACAAGCCCTGTGTTATTCTAAGGAGTATTGGGTAGTGTCACTTAGGAAAAGTTTCTCAATAGACCACTAAATCATGCCGCTAAGGGGTCCTCAATTGAGCACATTACACATACCTAAAGACTGTGAGTACACAACTACTATAAATTCAATAAATTGTAGACAGAAACAAAAGGAGAAACACTTGATGGATGTGAAATGATCAATTAATGTCAAACAATTGATGGATAAAACTAATGAGCCAAAAAGTGTTGTATATTTGGATCATGTATTCAACCACAACTTACTTGCATGGAGGAAGCCACACAAGGTATGGGTAGACGATGTCATTGATGTCTTCATCAAGGCTCTACTATGGAAAGAAATTTAGTTTTTTTCTATAAAATAAGATTTATTTTTGTGGATCTAATTTAAGAATATTATTGTTTTATAATCTTCCTTGTAGAATCGGCACCATAAGGATTCAAGAAAAGGTGTTTCTTGTCCCATATTCATGGCATACATGTTAGCTTCATTTTGTTAGAAAGGTGCATAACAATAAGAGCAAAGAGATGGTGCTCATAGATCTAATGCAAACACAATGAACAAAAAAGAACAACAAGAACATAAAGAACTCAAAAGGGCTAGGCTTGTTCTCATATACCAAGGCTCAAGAGTAGTATAATGGTACACGCTAAGGACAACCAACACAATACGTAGCAATCTCCTCTCTCCAATGGAAGCAATGTGCTGAGTAAATGATGAATGAATGAGGAGGAGGGGAGCAACCTATAAATAGGCACAAAGAATACAACAATTATTGAACAATCGTCAAACATTTAATGTGGCTAAAAATTCAAGTCACCCACATTTAATGCACTTGACTCAAAGACGAAATGCACTCTAACTAGATGTTTTGGCATCTAGGATAAGCACTCTAGCACCCAAGATATGTACTCTACTAACACTGTCTCTCAAATCATGGGTGATAAATACAACAAAATAAACAATGATTAAGGACTCATCATAGTACATACACAATTAGATAAGACCATGGATTACCTAAGCAGTGGGTGATGATTGATCAGCCACCACAAAGGCGCCACAATGATGTTGATATCAATCATACCAATCCTTGACCATGGAGAGTAGATATAGTTGAACCTTGATGCCTATCACCACAAACCAACTTTGCGAAAAGCACATCATGACCATGGATTAACTGCCTTTGACCAGACCATCAAAAGTGTACCCTCATGTGAGGATAGACTAAGCTCAAAGACTGCGCTCTATCAAACATCCCACCACAAACTTGAAAGGCAAATCAACTATATGACTTGGACCTTCCACACTTAGATGTTGTGGAAAGCCACAATTTGCATCAACCATACTTGCATAAGGATGAGGCTTGGATGCCCCACCAGCACAACCTCGCACTCCCCCTCTGGCACTAGAGCATCATGAGGGATGTCAACACCAATAGGGTTTTCGCTGCCTGGCCAAAGTCTAAGTCTAAGTCTAAGTCTAAGTCTGAGGAGGATGACTCGTCAAAGAAGCCCCTAACAATTCTTCTTCTTCTTTTTCTGCAAGGCTGCTAGTTTCTTGCAATCCTTTTGTAGATACCCTGTCTTATCACAATGGTAGCATTGACTTTCCTTCTAATACTCGCCACACCCCTCTAGAGCAACAAAACCATCCTAAAAGCCACCAAACTAAGATGGTAGCCTTGCCTATAAATGCAAGGAAGCCCCATACTCAAGCAACATAAAGGTCAAATGATCAAAATTACGTATGAGCTTGTAAGGCATTAACCACATCATCAAACTTTCAAAATAGCTTGTAGAGAACACTCCCCACAAGACATGCTTCAAGAAGAGTATACTGTAAGTTGTGAAGCTAATCATATATCTGTCACCCTAAGAAGAAATAAATGAGTCATATTAATTGCCTCAAACCTAATGGTCTGTAATAACTAACCATAGCACTATGCGCACTTTGTCATGTATGACTAATCCCGACTTAATGTCAATTCCGCCTATTATACGAGTTGGATCATAATTGTAGGTTGTTTAGGCCTTGGCTTATTACTAATGGTTGGTTGAAACCATGTGCCCACCTATTGGCATAAGCCTATTTATGAAATTAGATAGATTTCTATCAACACTTATGATCTTATGGTCTTAGGCATAGTGTGAAGCTATAGCAACCATAAAGTTACGATTTATAGATTAAGAGATTTACAAAACTGAAAATAACATCAACAAATTGGCCTTGTGTACATACAAGCCTTAAAATAATGGTTTGATCAAGCCCAACTATGGCAACTATTCATAATATAAAAGCTTCTCCCACACCTCTGGGATGTCTTGTAGGAGGTAACCGCCGATAATACTTCCTTTGAGATACACCAAAGGAGAGCTGAATATTGTTCCAAGTAAGAATTGCTTCCCAGTAGTTTTCTTCATCCTAATTAGCTAGAATAGGAGAGGGCTTCCAAGGATGCAAGGTTGATTCTAAAACGATATACCAAAGTCACTTCTATACAAACCAAGCTTTCACAACAATACTCCAAGTGAGATAGTTAGGTACCTTAAGCTTATCAGTGTTGCAACATGGAGGAGCCATTTAGATGAGATGCAAAGAGGATAAAGATAAGGGATATGAGAGAGAGAGAGAGAGAGGCACTTTGGAATGAACAGCCCAACACCAAGAGTTCAATTGTTCAAGCAAAACAATTCAATTTTCAAAGAACACAAAGATAGGAACGAATGTGAAAAGTATAATGATAGAAGCATGACAACCACCATGTGTCGAACTGGATGAAAACACCAGCTGAGAATGATCAGACCTACCCACCCCAAAAAAAAAGGAACCTACAAATTGTCAACAGCAGAAGCCATAACAGCAGCTGTCTAGGCAAAAACACAAGCTGATCAGTCAAAGTGCAGAGTTGGCAGCAAAAATCCACAATGGAACACGCCGCCTAGTGGCTGAAAACTGCTCCCCAGCTGTAGGAACCATAGCTCAAGCATGTGATTAGGACACCAGCAAATGCAAGTTTCTGGAGTAGTCTATGCACTTCAAACCTGAAAACAGTCTACAACCACCACCAGCAAAACCAAGAGACACGAGCTCTAATACCATGTTAAGAAAGGAGCAATGAAAGCACAGAGACGATGCTGATAAATATCTTGTAAACACAATGAGTAGAAAAGAATAGCAAGAACACAACGAACTTAGAAAGAATTGACTTGAGAAATGAAACCATATACCAAGCTTCAAGAGCAGTACAATGGTATGGGTTGACCGTTGAGGACAGCCAACAAAGTGCAGTAGTCTTCCTCTCTCCAACAGAAGTAGTGTGCTGAGAATCTGATGAATGAATGACAGGAGGGGAGCAGCCTAAAAATAGGCAGGAAAATTAAAACAATAATGACCAGTCGGCCAGTATTTAATGTGGCCAAAAATACCAGTCAGCCACATTTAATGCACTTGACTCTGAAACAGAATGCACTCTGACTGGAGGTTCCAGCACCCACAATCGGCACTCTAGCACCCAAGACATATACTCTGCTAACACATTTAGGTTCGCATTTCCATTTTGTTTTGAAAATGTCACTAAGAGAGGTGTCGCTTCAACATCTAGATAAGCACTTCTTGCCCCACATTCAGAGTGCAGGCTTTTAGCTTCATTTGGATTCTCATTTCCATCCCATTTCAAAAATATCACCAAGAAGATTTGGAGATACTTTGTCCAACTGCATTTTGGTCCCACAGTACTTTTGTCTTAGGCACCCCACGTTTGGCACACTGGCCCACTTAAGAGCAGCATCTCATCAACAATCTATACGTATCGTTATTCAATGGCATTGGAGTGAGTACGAGTCTCAAGAGCCTTTTCCAAAATCAGAAAGAACCTTTCTTGAGTTTGTGCTACCATAAAAATATTAAGTTTTGCTTCCTAGCATTGATTGAGAATTTTGACAAGAAATTCCCTACATACTATGTTAAGTGAGTTCATGATTTTCTAATGATAAGCCCTACTATCCAAATCTTTCCTCTTATGTTTTTTCAACTTTGAGTTGATTTAAGTGCAATCAAAATGACTATATCACTGCACTTTCGACCTCAAAAATTCTTGCATAAAGAAGTTAAACAGCCATGCCAACCGAAAACCTGGAAGAAGATTGGAACTACAAGATTCATGTATCTTTCCGGGGAATAGACCAAACATGTGTAAACTTGTGAGTTAGGTGTTCCAAATTTGAATTCCCCTCACGTGAGGGAAGATATTCTAAAAGAAGGGCACATACCCCTTTTCAACCTAATGTCTCCACATACTTTCAATTCCTTGCTCTTGTTAAGCAAGTTGTGATAGTAGAGTGAGACTTTTAACACCCTATGCCTTACCATCTTACATCGGCTCAAATCTCATGTATGGATAATGTTATCAATGATGTCATGGCTCTTTTGGCATTGACTTAAACCCAGGGTATGGATAACATCATCAATGATGAGGCTAAAGAGTCATATGCATGTAGATATCTGTGTACATAGTACATATATCATACATACACATACACAAATGTTAAACACATATATACATACATAAAGTCGAGCTTTTATCCCAGAGCTAGGATCATCCCAAACTACATCAATCAATGAGATGGAAAACCATAAAACAGAAATAAACATCCATGTGCAAGCAAGAAACAAAATGGTTCCAAAACCTGTGGCACCTCCCCTACATACATGACCTACAACTACTGGTCACTTGGCACAGTTTCCAAGCTCAATTTTCCATGCAATCAGCAATAATATGGTTGTGGATGCTCCCATTTTTCAATAGATCTCTCCATTTTATCTGGATGAAACCCCAAAGCCAGAGTTCATGCTGGCCAATAGAGTCAACACATGGCCAAGAGGAAAAAATGATATTGCTTCAGCTGCTCTCTCCTTCACATGCCGCACTTACAGACCAGCCAGCCCCCTTGGCCTGTACAACAGGGTAGCTAGCTGCAACACCACCAGCTGCATTTTACATTGCCTAACTCTTGGTCTCATCTCTTGCCCCAGCAAGCTACTTTCTCTGCTACACATTGAAGAACCCAACAATGGAAGTCTCAAGCATTATTTTTCATTAATTACTTCTAATTCATCACTACAAGGTCAGGTTTTGAATTTTATCCTTTGAATGTTCATATAGCCCTCATTCATTTTCCCAATTACTTATCTCCTACCTACCTATTTATCCTCTATGCACACAAGTGCACACCCACACACACAAGAACCAACCATGTGAAAACTGACTACTGATAATTGCATACAACATAGTATAAATAAGCAGCATCATTCCATCAAGTATAAGGCAGTATTGTTCTCGTTGAAGATAGCTTTTCCCCCACAAACTGGATGCTGCAACAAAATGCATACCTAAGAGACATTGATGGTGATGAACAACCCTTGCCATGGTAAAAATGCATTTTCAACAGAGACCAGAGGCATGTTCAAGTTTATGCAAGCCGGAAACTCTTAAGAATGTACCTCGCCAAAGGCTCCTCTGCCTATGATAGTTAAAGGCTCAAAATCATCTACACAGAGTTTCTGCCTCTGCAGTCGCATGTTTTCAGTTTCTTTCCTTTCAAGGTCTTTCATGAGGAACTGATGATCCTCTTCTGATACAGAGGCATCCTTTAGCCTTCGCTCCAAAGTCCACCTCCTGAGAGAAGTTCAGACAAGTAACATCAGACTCTCAAAGAGGATTGTAAATCTTTGGCAAGCATGTTATGACTTAGGCAATAAGAGCAAAGTTTTAGACAGATCAAATTGGTCAGTGCAACAAGCTAAAAACAAACTACAACTCCCCCATCCAATTTAAAAAGCACCAGAAAAAACAATCGTACAAGTCAGAAAATAACTATAGCTTTTTTTGCTAATGCACTCTAAAGCCAAAAGCAGCATGTTGCTGCTGTTCAAGTCGGGTGCCCTCACATCTGTCTCTGCAAATTTTTGCTAAATCCTACAATTACAAAACAGCTGGATACAGTCAGAGATAGGGCAGTAAGAATTCTGACTGCCGAGGATCCCATACAAGACATCAAGGATGAACAGTAGAATCGCAGATGTTCCATCAAATGTGAAGGGGAAATAACAAGATAGCATTCCTATCATACAGATGTGAATAAGTGCACACTTGTGCACATTGTTGATTTAAAAAGAATCAAGATACAAAGCTGCAGGCTTTCCCAAGGATCCACACAAAACAAATTTCATGATCTTTTAGTTTGTTAATCCTGAACAGCACTGAGGTAGGCCATTGACATCCAGTTGGACTATCGACTCAAACAAGAATGTTAGTTATTTATCATCCTCCATTGTGAACACACATTCATGTGTTACATGTGTGCGTGTGAACACCTTCAAGCATTTAGTAAGGATCAAAGGCTTGGATGTGTACTTTGGCCTATATTGAAGCCCTAGCTTAGTACTATCATATCAAAGGTTAAGTGATTATCCTTTGCTTCCATCTCTTGGAAGCTCTATATGTGTGTGAGACAGAGATGTATGGAGCTTCATCCTCCATAGCCCACTACTCAATCTCCAATTTCCATGGCCTTTGAGTTGAGTAAAAGCCATATTTAGGTTTTCAGCCCTTGCTCATGTACTATGCCTCTACACCATGCTACCCTCTGACCAACCTCTGCGCCATGCACATGCATATCATGCCCAAACTTCCAAGTCCCTAAGCTTGTTAGTAAAATAGTGCGAGACTAAACACTACCTTTTGTGAGGTAAGACCTTGATCCTTCCCATTTTCTTTATTATTTAATGTCACAAGTTCAGCCATCCATGACTCGGGTTGAGAGAGAGAGAGAGAGAGAGAGAGAGAGAGTGTGTGTGTGTGTGTGTGTAGATGCAAACATCTCCTACACCACCAAGCATTTAATAAGAGTCAAAAGATTTGAATGTGTACCTTGGCCTCTATATTAAGGCCCTAGATTTGTACTATCATAAGTAATTATCATTTGCCTCTCTCTCTCTCTCTCTCTCTCTCTCTCTCTCTCTCTCTCTCTCTCTCTCATATATTACGCTAGTTGTAAGCCACGAAATAATCAACTCACAAAAAGAGATTAGACCTTCTAAGTTCTACTCACCGCATGTTCAATCTACCAACTGAGCTTCATGCATGTGTACGAGTAGGGCATGCACACATGCCCTTGAATCACCTTATGAAGGTAATTATTCATGGGACATGTGACATTTTGGGTCTCACAAGTCACTTTGGCCTTTTGACATCATGAATATAGATTTACCTCTTTCTTCTCTCTCCACCTTCCCTTCCCTCCTTGCCCACGCGCGCACGTGTGTGTGTGTGTGTGTGTGTGCATAAGAGATGTTGGATTGTTGCGCTGAGAGTAAGCCAATGTCCACTAAGTCTTTGTATACTGAGACTTAGAGATGACACACAAGAATATTTCAAAGGGAAGATTTTATACAATCCCTATGTCAGGATGGTTTAAACTAGTAAGGAATCCCATTGGCTAGGTGCTGCACCTCGTTCAGAAGAGGTTTGCACCAGATGATAACCTTAGCACAAAGACACATTCTGAAGCCCTCAGACGTACTGAATCAGTTGGAACACACTGAGATAAGGCCATGAGCAACAAGCAGCTCATTTCACGGAACATTCCTCACATACGAAGATCACGTGGAACAAGAATAACAAGACCGAGATAAAAAAGTGTAAAAGGAGTACCTTTCTCGCCTTTCCTGCATATTCTTCATCTGTGCCTTGTAATGGTTCTCTATGTACTGCTTGGCAGCAGCTACTTTCTGCCTAGTCTCGTTGGATGGAGGGATTTCTTCCTGTACTGTTGGGCCTGTGTGGGGCGTTGAAGGATCATCACAGGACATATCCAGAGCTCCTAGATTATCCTCAACATCTTCCAGAATAACCTTCCGTGTATCGAAACGAGAATTATCAAATATCTCTCGCTCCTCCATGAGCTTATCCATATTCTGGACCAGCGCTAGTGCTAATAGAGCTGCTAAGCCAGATGTCTTCGAAGGAGTGAGATCATAGAGCAATTAGACACCGTTTCTTTCTCCCATGACCTGGTTGTCATCAGCAGATGCTTCGTGAGCAGTGAAAGCTTCAACTGAAATCGAAATATTGCTCTGTTGCATTCTCAGATGGAATGTGTAGCACAATATAGCGATATTTGTACAACCGTTTGATAAGAAGAAGCTGTACCTGGGAACAGATCGATAGACTTCCGATGTGATCTGAAGAGAAGCGATGGCGCTGCCATTTCCATTGAATCAAGAGGCAGCACAGATCATCAACATGCGCGAAATGCGACTGGAGCATTCGAGAGTGATGGCGTCAGATCTGATCTAAGGTGAGGTCAAGCTGCGGTGCGATCGAGGCTGCGTCCGGGAGATGGAGAGGGTTGGGAAGGGGAGGGCGGGGCAGTGGGAGGAGGGGAGGAGGCCCGGGCAGGGGGAAGGGAGGGGGAGGCTAGGGTTAGCAAAAATGGCGATGGCGCAAGAGGAGAGGAATAGAGGACTGAGACAGAGGAGAGGGAGGGGAAAGGAGGACGAGGGGGAGGGAGAGGGAATGATAGGCGGCTCTCTTCTGTCTGTGTGTGTGTGTGTGTGTATCCGCGCGCGCGTGTGCGTGAATGTGTTTTGCAAAGCATAATGTCAGGTGGCCAGGAGAGCACAAGCGCAAAAGGAACCCAGTTTGATTGATGACGTGGGATGCACATCCTCCCAGCCTGCCTTGCACCACGTCGGACTTCCACGTGATTTGTCTCCCTAATTGGGCCTCGTCCGATCCCACCCGCCATTGCCACGTCACCTTGATATTTATTTATTTATTGCCCTTTTGTTTCTGATTTGTTAACGCTCTTTTATTAGACTCTAGATGCCGTCTCTTGAAACCAGGTCAATCTGAACAATCGAATCGAGTCTGCTTTTAACCAGGTCAAATAGAGTCTCCTTTTCTTGCTTTCCCACACCCTTATAAGTTATGTGGACACTCCAAGGCAAAGTTGGGCCCCCCCCCCCCCCCCCCCCCCCCCCCAGTAATAACGAATTTTTTTACTGCACACCCCCTTGTGTGGACATCATAAGGTAATAACGAATTTTTTTACTGCACACCCCCTTGTGTGGACATCATAAGGTAAGGGGCTTGAGAAAGTTGGAGCCCAATAATAACAATTTTCTTAAAGCTGCACAGAAGGTAAGTGTAGTTTTGTGGTGTATGTGGATTGGTCGATGAAGGTTCAACTACTGCTTGCCTTATGGCTCCCTTATTTTTCTTCCTGTGTCTTGGGACAATTTACCTTTACAAGCCTTTTCTGCAAGACGCAAATTTGCTCAGTGGCTTGATTTTTGCCTTTGATGAATCAATTGACTTCAATTTTGTTTTGCAAATGGAGATCTATGATGGTAGTGAAGCTTATTCTAGGTCAAACTTTATATTCATGCTCACAAAGGCTAGAATTAATGGGGACCAAGTTATGTGCCACAATATTTCCCTCTTACCCTAGGATTGATTCATATTAGATGCTACCTTGTAGGCACTTTGAAGGCCCTTGCTAGTTATCTAGGTTGCATGGGATTGTCCACACATAAGTTTGTGGACTTAACACATGTTGTTCCATTGACTCGTTGTCAATATGACTATGCACACGTCACCCCACGTGGACAAGGAGAGAGAAGTACTAGGACGAGAGAGAGATATGCTCACTAGAGAGAGAGAGAAAATACATCCACTCGTGATAGTGAACAAAGTACCTCCTCAAATGCCCTCTTTTGAAGGGTCACTTAGTCAACTAGTGACCAAACATAGAGCTAAATTACACACAACTACCCAACCTCTCAACTAGACTCCCTCAACCACAACAAGTTTACCACCTTGGTTGTGGCAAGGGTCTAAAATGGTAGTTAACTACGAAGTTCTCAATCTTTATGATAGAGGCTACAAAGGGATATCACAAAATTCCATGATTTGTTGTCCCTTGTTGAGCATGACCCCTCAAACACAAAATAATAGTTCTCACGTGCCACACCAAAGGGCTTTCTCCTAGCTGCTAACAATGCAAGCAACCTATGAAAACCAACTCAAGTGTTTCTTTAATGGCCAAACTTGACCGTTCAAAGACTTCTATATTGAAATCTAACCTATATTTTTGGCATGACAAGCTCCTTTGGTAGGAAAGAAAGTTGTTGAATAATATAAGAAATCGTATTTCTAGCCTAACAAGCTCCTTTGGTTATGGCCTCTTAAACCATGTGCCACAGGTTAACTAATGATGATTGCCAATGATGATGATATTCTCTAACCTCCATTTGATGCCACACATAACCAAAACCAAATCATCAAGTATGATTGCTTTAAACTCTTTTACTTTACAAGTAGTTTTTGCATGCAAACTTTGGAACCTCGTTGCAAGACACCTATTCTTGACATTCTATAAAGGCACAAAGGCAAGCATGGCTTTTCTGAGGCATTATGTGGGTATAAGGCTTCAAATGGGGGATTTTAGCATTGAAAAGACTAGTTATATTCTTTTAACATCCACCTCAAGATTGAGAGTAGCAAAATAAAATATCCAACATAATTGTTGAGATTACAATGTTTTGAGTAAACAAAGATCGTGTTTAACAAAACAATAATCTTTAAGAATAATGATTTTCTTTCTCAATGTAACATGAATCTTCTTATATTAATTTTTGAGGTAACCTTCTTAAAAAGGGTTATGTGAATTTGTTTTACTTATAGTATCACGATCCTAACAACTTGAAAGGAAGCACATCAAGTATAATTTTAGGTGATGGGGCAATAAAATGACAACCTTTATATTATGAGACAACATACCCTAGTTTAGTTACTAACTTTTGTGAAAACTAAGCTCATATGGATGCTCTTTTAGCTTGTATAACATGGTCAAATCATTATTTACTAGTTCATATAAAATGAATATAATTGGAATTTCATTTTCTTAAGTATCTTGGAAACCACCAAAATCACAATACTTGTTTCATGTGCACACACCTAGTTTAAAAACCCTATTGTTTACATTGTGGCCTCATAGAGTTGGAATGGTAGAAGTTGACCAAAGTTTCTTATTATTTACATACTTTATCAAAGGCTTACACATGCCTTTGAACTAAAGGATGTACATGTTGCATATGATGTGTACAAATGTAGACATGCACTACATGTATGAGGCTCAATAAAGGTTTGGATTTGTTAATGTGACAAACATTTGCTTCATATAGCATATGCTTCGTAGAAATCTATCAATATTTTAAGGTGGTAAAAAATGGCAATATATGGATCAAATATTTACATTATGGTCACAGGTCTATGAATAGATAGATTGTATTGAAAATTATTTTCCAAATACAAAAGTTAGCTAGGCCACACAGCTTAGTATGCTAGCCAAGGCTCTATGGCTTAATCTACAAGTTTTACAAGCCAACACCCAAAACCACTTGACCTTGAAGGCTATTTGCTAGAATATAGCTACACTTGCAGTTTCAAAGACTCCTAGTAGACATGCCTTCCAAATTTCCTAAAAAACAAAACGTTAGATAGATTGGAAAGTGGATTATACTCATCATTAAAGCTAGTAAGCCCAAATTTGCACATGTCCATGTCCTCTTCTTCATTGAGCCTACTTGGCCATTTATTGGTCAAAGATGGGATAAAATTGCTCTCTAAATAACATTAGATTTGCAGTGATTCCAAAACAAGTGCTTGGCAATTTCCTGCTCCCCATACATGCATCTTCCATCCAATATTCTCCTCTCCTTTAGTTTTAGGCCAATTGCTATAACCCCCATGATTATTTTCCATATCAATGTTTTGTTCTTCGATGAGAGCCTAAGAGACCATGTTTTGCTTAGGATTTCTTTAAGCTTTCTTTCAAATACACGTGTTCTCTAGCTTTTTAGAATATTGTCAAAATCCATTTCATAATTCCTCAACCCTTTGATAATTTTCACTTTTAGGACTTGTAGTATGGGCATGTTCCTTTTCTCAAATATAGGAGTTGGCCTTGTGCCATTCATTGCATTGCCTACAATATTTATTTCACAAGCTTGTGCAACAACTTTCCATTTGAATTTACAAGTCTTGGTTACATTCCTTATTTATTGTGGCATGCTAAATCTTCTAATATTTTCATCTACCTCATGCCAATTCATTGCCCTAGCAATCCCCATTCTCATGATGTGCATCTCTCTCCTACCTATTTGGCTAATGGAGGATCAATTGTCCAATAACAAAATGCATTTTCATATTTCCTTATTCCTTGCTCCTTGCTCCTCCACCTCTATTGCTTCAAAATATTTTACCAAATTTGTAGTATTTCTGTTATCATGGTATGACTTTTAACTAAGTTTGTAGTAATTCTACGATTATGGCATGACTTTTAACTTCCATCACACCTTCCATACAAAACAAGTATTAAGCATCAAGACCCTGGGAGATGCACCATTTCATGTTCTTCATGTATACTAGATCGGCCATTATCTAAGCTCAATGACTCAAGCATTTGCTCAACAACTTCAATCTAAGAGAGCCTCCTTCCTCCTCAATTGAGAGCAAGTTTAATCATCCACATTCCTTACTCTTTTTTAGCATATTTGTGGAAATCAAAGCAAAATATCTATTGCTCTCTTTTTTCCCCCATAAGAATTTTCAAATCAATGAAAACCATTCCTTTTTATGCTTCCCATTCCAACATGTTAAAGGTATATAGAAGGCAATCATAGGATATATATGATGCTTTAATACCTTGAGTCTAACATGGAGTGGTCATGTAGTGGTGGTCCACTATCTAAACTTCATGTGCATCTTTTCCAATACCTGTTCTCTTTTTTCTGCTTGCCTAATGTCTCCCAATTGGAAATACAAAATACCTAAAGTACTGGCCTCTAGTAGTGATCTTCCCTTCCCATGGCAAGTCATAAAGATGGTCTTTGGTCATATGTAATGGACAACTTGGTTAGATTGATTAAGAGTCATGTTGGTCCAATATACAAGCCCAATAAGTCAAATGCATTGCTGAGATTTTCCTTGATTGCTTTTAATATCATGAGCAAATCATAGGCAAATCCCTAGCTTACTAATCCTTCCCTCTATATCGATGCCCTCGAGTTCCCCTTTGTCACCAAGATTCCACCATGCAAAAGAAAGGATGAATCACCAACGCAAAAAAAAGGACTCACTAGACATCCCTACCTAACTCCCCTTTTAATTTTGATGGGGTCTAGGAGTGCTCCATTGAGAGTTGCAAAAGCCTCTACTCGATCCATCAGGAAGAAAGGAAGTTTAGCTATCCTTCCTTCAAACCCCATTTTCACCATGACTTGATGCAAGAACTCTTAGTGTGCCTTGGTCAAATGCTTTTTCAACATCTAGCTGCAAAAACACCACTTTCTAGCCACTAGTTGTTTTTGCTTGATCCACTACAACCAGGGCATTGAGTACATTGTCAAGAAGACTCCTTCCTTTAATAAAGCCATTTTTTTTTATTTCTTCACATACTTCTATATAATTGGTGTCAACCTATTAGCTGGTGCATTTGCCATTATTTTGTAGATTGTATCCATGAGGAAATTTGGTCTCTAGTGATTTAACTTTGTTCCCTACTCTTGTTTGGGAATTGTATGAGCTTGGCAAATAGCCCTCTCACATAACAAATTCACATTTTGGAGGATTTTGTCTTCCAATTCATTCTAGAATTGTTACATTGTGTCCATAATAATCCCATCAAAGGTAGGTGACTTTTTCACTCCTAAACCTTTAAGAGTAGTGTTGAGTTCCTTCTTAAAGAATTTTGCATTTAGCCTCTTGTTCTCTTCCAATGGTACTAGCTTCTTAACAACCTCCAAAATAGTTTTTGAGCTTGCATATCATCCTACTCATTCTCTCCATACACGCTTTGGAAGTGATTTCAACATTGTCACATCTATGTCTATTTGAGTAGTCAACCATGATCCATCATCCTTTTGAATTTCCACCATATTCTCCTTGTATTTCCTTAGCTATAGACTTCTTAATAACTCTGTAGAACTACATTGCATGTCTATCACCATCCTTTTATTCAATGGGAGAGAGTATTTCTCTGTTTCTTTGGCTAGTGTTAGTGTTTCTAATAATAAATGCTTGATTAAGCAAGGATATTTCCTAGCTATTTAATTTCTTACCCTTACCTCTAATTGCCAATAATTTAAATACCTCTTCAACCCATTGTAAATCCTACTTTTCCTTAGCACATAACTAGACATCTTGTAAGGTTATGCATTATTCAATAGTGTAGAAGGTGAGGTTTGCCTTCACCCATTGCTAAATCTTCCTCAAGTTGACTTAGAGCACCTTACACCATGTAATAAAAAGGAATCTACATGAAGTGCTTGGGTTTAGTTATCAACCATTTTTGCATACCTCTAGATTAACTCTATCGATTTTAGATTTTAGATGATTGGAGCATGATTAGAAAGCAAGTATTTGAATTCTACATCCCATGTGGCAAATAGAGGAAGCCATTCACCTTCATTGAGGTGATATCATCTATCGAGGCATGGCCAAGGTGGATGAGGGAGTTGTGTGTGAGGGGTCTTTCCTTCCTTTATAGGTGCTCCACCATGTTAATCAGCCCTAGCATCTCTTTTATACTTATCAAGGCTTCAAATTCTTCTCCTTGAATGAGGGATGATTTCATGGAGGTACCCTCTTCGTTGATCACTATATTGAAATTGCCTCCCACTAACCCTTTGTTGCTATTAAGATTGTCTATCGTTCTCCGTGATTTCAGGCTAGATCTACTATCATTGTTACCATACATATTAATTAAGTCAATGTAGATGTTGTCCTAAAGCATTCCTATTACCAATAATCCCAATAATCTACCATCTTCTCAGTTATGCTTCAACTTTGGATTTCTACTAGCTAAGGTTAGAAAACCTAAATGTTTGCTACCACCTCCAGTGACAATACATTTATAGCATTTATATGCAAATTGCAACCAACTCGATGAGTGTAACTTATGTTGTTGAACTAACACCACATTTAATGCTAATGCTTGGCTCAAAACCCATTTCCAAAATAAGCTCTTCTCAATGTACCCATTAAATCCTTTGACATTAATGGTTGCTATTTTAATTTTATCCCAAGTCATTATGATTAGATTGACAATCTTTGTTTTCCCTTTCAAATCCTTTATCCTAGTTTCCCATAGCACCTTGCTCATTAAACCAAATATTAACAAACTTATCTTCTAAGTTTACTTGCTTGTTGGCTTGGATTTGAGCTTCAAGCCACCTATCATTTTGGGTTTTATATTGCCCATAACCCTCATTATCAAAATACATTTGAATATTTGCATCCATTCAAGGTATTCTAGCCCAAGCTGATCCAAGGGTACCTAACTAAGCTGCACAAAGGTGTTAGCCCTTCTCTTGTTGCTATTGGACATACAACTTTGCTCCAAAATTTCTAACCATTGGTAGCTTGACAAATGTGGTCTCAAGAACAATCAGATTTTGATTATTGTTGATTCCTTTCCTTTTTTATATCCTAACCATATTCTAGCCTCCACCTTTCTTAGGGGATTGATTTCCTCCACTCCTTTGTTTGCTTCTTACTCCTTGTTTTCCCTTTACCACATCAACCCATGTAGCCTCACTATCAAACTAAACATCATTTTCTTCCTCTCTTGAGGCTTTTGGACACTCTCCAAAGTAATTCCCCCACATGTTACAATTAAAACATGCCCTTGCAGACTTACTCCATGTGAGCTTAAGTTTGAGCATATCAACATAGTCCACTAATCATTAAACCTTAAGATTCAAACCATTGTTGATTATTATTTTTGGATGCTAATTGATTGTCCCATCAAAAGTCAATCGTATTATTTCAATGCATCCATCCTTTCAAATCCACATGCTTGAACCAACGGACTATAATCCCATTGCTTGAGTATATATTTAAGTGTGTATGTGTGTGTGTGTGTGCTTGGGGGTGAACATTACATTTATTTGGTGGAGAGAGAGAGAGAGAGAGAGAGAGAGAGAGAGAGAGAGAGAGAGAGAGAGAGAGAGAGAGAGAGAGAGAGAGAGAGATTGCGTGCATGTGTATGTGTGTTTGGGGGGGGTGAACATTACATTTGTTTGGTGATGAGGCTCTAACAAAGACAAGGCCTTAACCTTAAGCTCTTGATCTTTAATGGGATGCCACAAGAGACTTGTATGCTTTGAGACAAAGTAAAATATTTACAAGACTTTGTGTGATTCAACAAGGGGTATATTCTATTGTATGTGATATTTCTATAAGTACGTATAGTGCAAGTAGCCAATGACACGAATATTCACTGGCTAGAGAAAGAAGAGATGAACTACATGTGTACCTCTAGGCTCTTTTCCCCTTTATAATAAGAGAGAGGTGTACACATTATTTCTCCTTACAAGAAAGGGAGAGAGGGGGAAAGAGTACATGACTTTATTCAAGATAGCTTCTAAAAAGTATGTGCTTCCTTTTAATATACAATAGCGTTTAAGCTTGGTCCAAAATTTCCATTTTGATAGCATTACTTATCGCTCTAGTGTTTAACACTCATCAATTATAGCTTATGCATAATAGTCATACAAAAACTATTATGTTGGACATTTGTTCTTTTTTTTCTCTCTCTCTCTAGTCTTTACATTTGCCTTGTTATACATGTTTAACTAAGTAGAACAAAGCCAAATAACAATGTAGAACCAATACCACTTCTTTTGGCTTTGGCAACAACAACTTTCCATTATGGAACCTAGCCATTTGCGCACCCAAATATGGATCTCAACATTATGTTTGATGTACTTAAAGGTAAAGTTTAACATTGATAATATACACGTGTAAAAGTGTATTGAAGGAAAGCTTGATGTGTGGAATAGACACATTTGTGGTTCTAAAGTAGATATCAATGAGCAAGGATTGAGATCAATCATTCAAATGCTTGAAAGTTCCTTAGTTAGTGAGTGCCAACCAATCTTGTGTAGGCAAGGTGGATGGCTCCATGGTTGAGGTGGAGTGTCAAAGAATGTCCTTTTCAAAGAGGTTAGATGATTCCGATATGAATCATCAAGCATTGTGTATTGCTTGATGTTGAAGGCATTGAAAACTATGTTTCTTTAAACTTTGCTTTGATCCAAATAAAATCCTTAAAATTTTAAAATTATTGTGAATTTTGATAGGAGAAAACTAATGTTGTTAAATTAGACTTCATGTATGTCTCATCTAATTGTAGAGTAAGCAAGCTAAACTCACTTGCCATGTTGTATCAATGTTAATAAAACAAGATGTAAACCTTCTGTTATAACAATTGTCCCAAGTACAATCAATGGTGCACCACAATTTACAAGTTTCTTGGGTAATTTAACAAAACACATTTTTTTCTTATTCCAATATATGTTTGTTCAAATATGCATGTTTACATGTACAAGATATCATTGCTTTGAGAGGTGCAGCACTAGAAACATTCTAATGTGTTTTCGCTTTAAACATTTGATTTATGTCCATGAATTCCAAGAAGTAACATTGTTGTATATGCCTACCCTTACACATGTAAGTAAAGTTAGATGCAAAAATGTTATTTGTCTTATTATGAAAAGGGCAAAGTCACAATTTGAAATTGTTTTGCGAGTTTATGCTCCAAGTGGACCATGCAAATAAGGATTATCATCTTCTCAACTCTATCCATTAAGCGAAGAATTTTCTATTGCCACATCCATAGAATAGGATTTCTAGTTCTCTTTTCAACCAAAACAACATTGCAAATTTTGTATGTTATAATATATATATATATATATATATATATATATATATCTCTCTCTCTCTCTCTCTCTCTCTCTCTCTCTCTCTCTCTCTCTCTCTCTCTCTCTCTCTCTCTCTCTCTCTCTCTCTCTCTCTCTCTCTCTCCGTCCTTGCCTAAATTGTGGACTAGTGTGTTGTGAGCAATCATGAGATTGATAATGGCATACAAATCTAGCAAGAGGAGACGATAACAAGTGTAGTTCTTCGTTCTCTCTCTTATTTTTTTCCCCCTTTTAATAAACTAGTAGTTTCATCCACTCTCATAGTGGATGACCTTTATAAAATTCAATAGTAACTTGATAATAATGAAGGTGACATGCAACTTGCATTTACAAGGATAGCATTTCAAGGAAATTTTCTATCCATAATTGATGGAAAAGACACAAAAAATCATGAAGATAACCAACACATTAATGTAGCATGCACCTAATAGTCTAAGAGTAGGCTTCATCTACCACATCGTATTTGATGAGACTAGTTATAATGTGCAACCTCCATTGTCTTAAGGCTATCAATCCACTTTATCCAAATTTGAAACTTTAGGGGATTTAGGGACAAGTTATAATGTTCGCATCTCTCAAAGACAAGTTGAAGTTTCTTAAGGTGCTCTTTCTAGCCTAAATGGACACGAAGTTCATTAATGAACACCTTTAGCCACTTTCGTAGCATGTCCTTAAATATAGTATACACTAGCCTTTGGAAGGTTGGGGGAGATTAGTTAGAAGTCCAAACGGCATAACAATATATGCAACTCCCTATTCAATGGAAAAGGTAGTATTTGGTCTATCGTCTAGATGTTAATTGTACCTTGAGAATCTCTCTAAGGAGTTGTAAACTTCCTTCTTTACTACTCCTTCAATCATGTGATCAATGTAAGCCAAGGGGTAATGTCTTGAGTACTAGAACAATAGGTGATATCAAGTTAATGTACTCAATTTCATATATAAATCCTACTTTCTATAACTTTTCGATCTCTTTGATATGGTTGAGCATAGCATGGATTCATGACATAGGGTCTTTGCTTCCCGAGCATTGGGCTTCAACGAAATTGTGTGTGTAAGGACTTGTAGGGGAACCCCCTTAAGATCTGAGTAGTTCCAAGCAAAGACATCTTGGTATTTGTTTAGCAAGTCCATGAGTTGTGCTTCATCATCTTTAGTGAGGTCTACAATGATGTATATAGGCTTAGGAGATTTCCCATACTTTACAATATTCACATTTTTTACCTTTGTAGGACCCTCATGGGCTCATTGTATGTGCCTTAATGATTTGCCCCAAGCAATACTACTATTTGATCACTCTTATTGAAATTTGTGAAGCATGGGGGCAAGTCACGTGGCTTCTTCTAACTTTGGCATTCAAGCTAAGTGTTACATGTGTTGTTTTTTAGGTGTTTTCTCTGCAAATGGATAGGGAGTTTGGTTTTAGTTTTTCAGATTGGGATGCTTGGGGAATTAGGTAATAATCACTATCTCTATTTGTATTAAAGTTAGAAGGCATTCTAATATCCTCTTGAACTTTGCAATGGTCATTTTCAGTTAGGAGTATCTATGGGGCTGGGTATAGATCATTGATTTAATACCTCATTTGTTTGTAGTCAATAATCTTGAGATAATCAAGCCATTCCAATTTTGAGGTCACTCTGATCATTCGAGCATCAATAATTAGTCCATCAAGTGGAGAGGGTTTTGGATCTAGTTAGACTTGCCTGTGTCCATTAGCTTCATAGTGTACAGAGTCGAACTTAGAGTCCTTGTTGTCCTAAATTGATAACTAGTCCTCAAAATTACTTAATTTCTTAACGTCCATGCCCTATTCATGCATCAATGAGGCAAATAGCTCATTGTGAAAATCAAATAGGACTTGGTGTACTCTCATCTAGTGCCATGTGGAGTGGGCCAAGTGTTCTTCAAAGATGGCTAGATTAGTATCTAATTGGTTGCGAAACATTGTCTCCACTTGCTAAGGATCTTGCGTAACCGCCTGTCTTTTGATGTTGGATAGCCCTAGAATTTGATGATGGCTAAGTTAGGGGCCATCATGAAGAGAGGCATTGAAATGGATTCAATAAGAGGTTCAAGGGTGAGACTTTAGTGTGTAATGCATTTGATTGACTCATGTGTTCATGGACTGAATGATACTCCAACTCCTTCGTGAATGGTAATTCTAAGGTTACAAGAATGTGCATCTAGCCTTGCTCATCATTAGGAGAGGAAATATATCTAGCCAAAGGTGAGGTAGTTAGAGGGTTGTTGGTGTCTCCCTTTGATACTGCAAAGATAGCATCTAGGCTAATGGGGGATGTTTTCCAAGACTCCTTCTCAATACGAATTGCCTCCATTCAATTATGTAGAAAGACTAGGCCATTTCTCTACTACGTGCACTGCACATCCAAGGTTGACCAAGCAATATGTCATAGGCAACTCCTTTCATGACAACAAAGTTTGCCTTGAATTGGACTCTCACAATCTTGATTGGTCAATCTCTCAAGACTCCTAGTGGTCTAACTTTGAATCCATCATCTATAATTAGATTAAAGTGTATCAGTTCAATTAGTGGATCTTCTCAGGCTTGAAGTAAATTCTGGTTAACTATACTCATGCTAGGTCTAATATCCACGATTCCTCATTGTGTAATGTCTCCTAGGGTTTCCATGGGCAAAATTTCACATCATTCACCTCCTTCCTAGAATGTATTGACCCCGAGGCAATTAGGGTTGCAGGTGCACTAAGGCCTGATTGTGGAGTGGGATGGGACCGGTCATCGACATTTGTGCCTTCTACCTATGCCTTTAGTCCTTGCCAAACCAATGGACTAACTTTGAGCATAGCTCTAAGTGGAATGTAACTTTAGTTGATGCAATTGCTACAACTATGGAAGGTTCAATATTTTCATAGACATATCACCAGTGACCTACATCATGAACTAGAGAGGCCTCATGTTATGGGGCATGTTCTATTTGGTGGTTCAATTGTGATCTCATATGCTGGTCCTAGCCTTGCTTAGAGAGATGCATTAGATATGCAAGACAAGTAGGGGATACAAAGCATCTCGTTGGTTTGCTTTTTTTGTAGCTCTTCTTGTGTTGCCTTTACCCATTCTTTAACTTTGTCAATAACAACTAATTGTTGAATTGGTTCATGATGTGAGTTATCCTTGGCAACAAATTTCTTTATGGTTTGAGGTGCTATTGTAGCACTCTGTAGTACTACAGATGGGAGTAGTTTGTGAAATTGAGGAGAGGCTATCATTCTTAAGTTTGAGTTTAGCTCTCTTCCTTTATTTCTTGGTATTTTTTAAACCAATTACTAAGTTGTTCATTGTCTTCAGTCCTTCGATGCTTACTCCCCACCTTGCTTTGTACACGGGTGATAGCATGCACTAGAATGGAAATACTATCCTCATGATTGATCATTTCTACTACCAATAAACTTAAGGGTACTGAAGACACAATGGCCTTAATACCACTTGCCTTGCATTGTGGGTCATTAGGATACATGTATGTGACATTGCATTTTAGACAACATTCATAAACTTTGTTTCCCTTAGCTTAATTGTGTTTTTGTGGACACCTCAAGGAAACATGTCCTTCTTGTGCACAAGTCCAACAAGCAATTGGGTCTCTAGTTGAAGGCATACCTTGCTCGCAACCTTGTTCCAACATTATGATTGGTATAGGTCCATAATTCATGAGAATCGGGTGTCCTTTGTCATCATAATAGACAAAAGAGTTCACACATTCTTCCTCCCCCAGTGGTTCCTTAATGAAATGGATAGGGGCATCACTAGGTAGATAGGTGATTATTGGCATGAGGAGTCTATGTATTCTTGAAGGATTATTTTTTGTCCTTTGTATGGTTGGGGATCAGGGAAAATTTAGGTCCAAGGATAGGTAAAATTAGGGCTAGGGAGTCATTGTGGGGTCTTGTAGTATGTTGCTTCATGGCCAAAATGTTTGCAATTCATGCACATGTTTGGTGGTCAGATTCCGAGGGAAGGTGATCTCCACCACAATGTACATTCCATGTTTTGGTGATATGGTTTTTAGTGACTTGACTATCTTGAGCAACTCTTGATGTCAACAATCAATTCTAGCGTCTCTTTACTCATTGTGTGAGATTGTCATGTACGATTCACTTGGTGGGGTTCCATCGAGTGTTTGTCATTGCTTTGTTCTCTATGGAGGTCATCCATGTGGATAGCCTTATCAATGACATCATTGATGATGGTGTGATTTAGCTCAAACTTCCTAGCTAAGGTGTTGTATATCCTTTCATTCCAAATGTCCTTGATAGGCCTTGGTTGACTACTTTGGATGTGGGTCTTTCTACAAGAGGGAGACGCTGGAAAATGCTTTGGACTTTAGAGACACTGTCTCTCATGCTTTCCCCTTCTGGCCATTTTATGTTCATGAATCGCATGATGAGTGATCCGATTTTTTTACAACCAGGATTACTACCACCAAATTTGGCCAAAGCCCCTATCAAGAGCTTACCATATCACTTTGGGTTTACTCTTCAAGCACTAGGTATGCTACATTGCTTCTCGATTATGATAACTCTAGCAAATGGGGGGAACAAGTTCTTAGGAGGCATGTCAATGTAAAGGGTAAAAGGGATGGTTATCTTAGTGAAGATGAAAATGGATTACACCTAGGAGTTGAGTGAGTGCATAGATTTTTCAAAGGACTGGCCTCCAACTACACATGGGCTCCGTCTACATCACTAAGATTTGGAATCTATCACCATCATTAGAGGACACCTCACCCTAGCACACAAGTCAATATCCACATTATGGTGTCATTTGAATCTTGCACAAAAGCTTACAAGCATGGACCCCTTTTGTCACATGCTTATATGTATTTATATACATATGGGGGACTAAAGTCAAAGTAGCTTTTGGAAGCCGTTTTTTATCATCTCAAAAACTCCCAAGAAAAAGCGAATTTCAAGAAAATTCTTGCGTTACCCAATCGGTTTTGACCTGGTCTACAAAGTTGCAGAAGAAACTTTTTTCAGATTCTTCACGAATTTGAAGTTACGAAGGCATAGACTGCTGGCTATATGCAATTTGCTTCGCTCTTTCACCACACCAACTTTTCACTCTATCCTTCTTGTAAATATATTATAATAATGTGCTTTGGGCACCCATCTCTTGTAATCTAGCTCAATTTCTCTATTTTGTCTTTCACCACCCTTGGCTTCTTGCATGATAACCAAGGTGGGGACTTGTCCCATTCACTATTCTCCATATTTTCAAAGATGCCATACATCATCTAAGATTATGTTAATCAAGAAGATTAGCTTAATCTAATCTCTCATGGAGGCTATATAAAGAGCCCATGGAGAATGAAGAGGGGAGAATGACAATGACAAGCCCATGAGAGCACTCTAGAATACCCTCATGCTAGTCCATCTCTTTGAGGTGAGCTATGAGTGAGTTCTTTTATTATGTAGCATAATGGCAAGCTTCCTCTACCTCTTCTCCTATTATCTCCCTCTCTTCTCATCTTCTCATTCCATGTAGCATAATGGCAAGTTTCCTCTACATCTTCTCGTATTATCTCCCTCTCTTCTCATCTTCTCATTCCATGTAGCATAATGGCAAGTTTCCTCTACCTCTTCTCCTCTTGTCTCCCTCTCCTCTCATCTCTCTCTCTCATATTCTAATATGGTGTCTAGTGCATATATTCTCTCTTGTAAATTTGTGTCTTGGTTCTTTTGATTCTCTTTGAGAAAAGGGATGTCCTAGCCCATCCTTCCTTTGGCTAGGTGGTGCCTCTCTTTAGTTCTCTTAATGAGGATTGGAGATTGGATGGGTAAGAGGCAACCCATTCATCATTTCAGCCCTCAATGAGGTTATTCTCATAGCTAGCTTTAGCAAATCATTTGATGAACATATCTTTTAGTAGTAGAAAAGAGGCCTTCTTAGTGCGTCCAAGCCCATAAACCAAGTTTACTTTTTTCGCCTTAGCAAAGTCCAAATACTCGTGCTTGCTTGGCATTAGCAAGAAGATTGTTTGCCTCAAAATTATTTGTACTATTCTATGAAACTATAGGGATCATCACTAGCTCACTAACTACTTTGTTACTAAGGGAATTTTTGCTTGGTCTTGGTTTCCCAGTGTGTTGCCCATTCTTGTCAAAACAGACTGTCCAATATGGTTTCTACTTGTACCATGTCTATGTGGTCAAACAAATGCCTTTGCATAAGGTCTGAGAGGAAGTCTTGTAATGAGCTTGTAACTCCAGCATTGTGCAGTATCCAACCATCAAATGCTATTCATTTCCGCTTACATATTTGCAAGTGTTAACCCCAACACGAAGAAAGCAAAAGGAAATAAAAAAGATACAGGGCAAAGGCAGAGAAGAGGTAGCTCGATTGAAGAAAGAAGAGGAGAAAAGGCCAAAAAGTGCAAGCGCAACCTTAAAAGTCCTAGGCAGCTGCAAAAGGGAAAAGGTGCATTTTAAAAATACAAAGGCGCACCCTGAAATCTTGTAAAAGAGTGCCAGGCAGTGGAAAAGCCGGAAAGCCAAAATAAAAGACAAAGACAAAGACAAAGGCCAAGGCGAGAGAAATGGAAGGCAAAGGCACACAAAAAAAAAGGGCGAATCAATACTTTTGTAAAAGAGCACAAGCGTATCATGGTTTAATTCAAGAAGCGTCGGGCTCTCACCTGTGCAATTTGTAAAAGTAGACGGGCGTTGGAAAGGAAGCTAGGAAGATAGGACAATGGGAAAAAGGGCCTAGGCTATGGCTGGCCATGTAAAAAAGGGATGACTACCCAAAAGGGATTTAGGGTTTTGTATATAAAGTTGAAAAGTGAATAAGAAGCTCATTCTTGTGTGTGGCCAAAAGTAGCTCTCTTCTTCTTCTTCTTGCTTGCTTAAGCTTGTGCTTGAGAGAGGGAGTGTGAGAGTGTGAGGAAGTGAGTGTGTGAGGGTGAGGGACTAGGCAGGAGAAGCTTTCCATCTTCTCCTCTCTTCTTCTCTTCTCTTCTCTTCTCTTCTCTTGCTCGCTGCGATGGAGCATGGAGCTTGAGGATGGAGCTTGCACTTGGATCGTGGAGCTACCGGAGTGCATGGGAGAGGAGGTAACTCGATCGGCATGGAGGTAAGCTCACTACACCTGTAGATATGAATGGCGCATCGACTATGTGAGAGGTAGCCATTAGTGCTCGGCTTGGAACGCTTGAAACAATAAGCGGTTTGAGGGTCTTGGCAGTTGAGTGAAAGCTCCCACATTTTGGTTCCGTTGCCAGGAGCAACGGATTCAAGCCTTGAGCGCGTACGCGCTTCAAATCAAGCATCCAAGTAAGGGTTTCCCCGAACCGGTGCTTGAGATAGGTAGGTAGTGAGGGGGTTGAAGATGGTATTTGATCTCCTTGGAAAGTAGGTTTTTTGCTTTTTGAGAGTTATGTAATGAGATGGAGTAGAGTAGGTATTTACTTTGTGAGTTGTACACATTAGAGTAGGAGAAAACAAAGAAAAATAAAGAAAATAAGCATTAGGGTTACTGTTGCAAAATAGGGCAGAAATAGGGCAAGAATCGTGCAAAAGGGGTGAAAAACTTACTTATGATGCCTAAGGGCAGTAAATGAGTTATTGGGGGTGCCAATACCATACCCGGAAGAGGGTATAAGGACCAAAAGTGGCAAGGAAGGCCACGTTGTGCATTGTAGGGTTTCAAGAGAGTAGGAGAGAAGAGGAAAGCTTGGCGAGGAAATTCGCTCCAATCTTGGCATCAAAGAGATCTTTGGCTAGCCCAGGTAATTATACACCTCCCCCTACAGTAGTAGGACCACTCTGGAGTTGCCCGACAAGGGGGACAGCCCCCAGCACCCTGCACGATGAATTTTGGGAGCTTCGGTGAAAACATGTGCGGCGTTCAGCACGTCCGAGTCACGTCGACTCTGGTCCGAGGCCCAGACTCGGCCCTCGGACCCGTCCGAGTCAAAACTGTCCGAGGGAGCCCATTCGACCCGTTCGAATCAAAACTTTTGCCACATGGCACATTCGACCTCGGCCCGTCCGAATGACCCGTCCGAGCCTCCAATTCGGTCCTTGGCCACTCTCCACACTTGGCCCTCGGCCAAGTGCCACTCGGCCCATCTGAGTCAAAACCGTCCGAGTCTAATCCTGAAATTCGGCCCTCGGCTCTGTGCCTCGGCCCATCCGAGTGACCTACTCAGACCCTGCAATTTGGACCAATTGGTCAGAGTGCAATTTTTATCCAATTTTCAGAAATTTGACCTGGCCCTGCTAAAACGCAACAGCGCGAACTGTCGGAAGCCCGTAGGATACCCATAACGCTATTTTGGCTCATGGAATAGGAAAAATCGTAGGGCGCAACCGCTTAGGAGCTAGAGGCAGGTAATCACAAGACCAGGAACTTAGGCGCAATCCGCCGAGGGGGAAAGCCTGATTAGACCCAAAAATGAACGAGGCAATGAAGTGGAAAAGGAGCGCCGAGCCCCAAAATTGACCCCACATGCTATATAGAACAAAAGGCGCACTGGAGACCCACGACTGGGCCGAACCCTCGAGTAAGTGGTTCAAGATTTGGCAGAACGATCCTCCATGCTGTGTATGGTGCCTACCGCAACGATCCTACGGGTCGAGGAGGGGACTGCCTCCAGGACCCCCGCAAGGGGGGCCCTACCCCCTCCTTTTCCACCCCAAGTAGGTTGGAGGGAGAACGCGTGCTGTGACAGGCCCTCCAACTTAGACCCTCGGGCAGTAATGGCCCTATGCGAGCATGGAAGCTCCCTTGCAAAGGAGCAACCAGAAGGCCGCACTCGAATAGAAGCAAACAGAGACCCTAGAACCTTAACGGGCCAATCTAGCCATCACGGAAAAAAAGGCCACACCCCGAGAACACAAAGACATTGTATTCAAACCATGTCTAGTCAGAGTGCAATGCAACATCAGTAAGCTACAAATGCCAAGATGACTAGACATGACACTCTTGACGAGAGATGTACCTTGAGCAACATTGCACAGACAACCCAAGACATTGGTGGAGCATCCACGTCTAGTCATGCAAGTGTGGACTCAAGGGCATTTGCCAGAAGGCTTAAATTTACAAGCCAAGACCCGGAAGATGAAGACATGGTTCCACTTGCTTATCTTAGGGTCAAACTCACCGCAAAGAGAGAGCACACTATCGATGCTTTGATTGATGAAGGGGCATATTTTAATGTCTTGACCTATGAGGCATGGACCCTACTAGGCCAACCAGAGCTGACACTGACTAATGCAACGCTTAGCTCTTATGGGGGACCTCCACAAGCGCTCATAGGGAAGTGCAATATCCTTGCAACAATTTAGACTGAAAGCTTGCCTATCCTGTTTCATGTTCCTCCAAATGGTGCTGAATATGGTAAGGAAACCCTCCTAGGAAGACCCTTCAAAAGGGCGACCAAATGTGAGGCTGACTATGTAGAACAGAGGATACACCTGACACTACCTGTTTCATGTTCCTCCAAATGGTGCTGAATATGGTAAGGAAACCCTCCTGGGAAGACCCTTCAAAAGGGCGACCAAATATGAGGCTGACTATGTTAAACAGAGGATACACCTGACACTACCAAGCGTGAGGATAGTCACAACCTTTAGCAAGGGTGACCTCAGCGAACCTCGAGGGAACATCAAGGAGCATTCTGACATGCCAAGCAAGCCTAGTAATGAGAGCAAGGAGTTATTGAGAGAGTTAATACAAGCGCAGGTTGAACAGAAAGAACCAGCGAGTGAGGCCATACTTGAAACAAAAGGGTTAGGAGACAAGGCCAAGGATATGATTTCATACAAATATCGTAGAAGACCAAGAAGGAAGCCCAAGCCTTATAGACGAAGGCGTCGATAGAGAGCTAGCTCAACGCCACGATGGATATCCAAGGCGTTGCTTCGTGCTCAAGGGTATTATGCAGACAATCAATGGATTTGGGTACCAAAACCCCTTGCTAAACCACTTCTGTCAGAAGCCCAACTTATGTCCAAAGCAGAGAGGGGTAGGAGGAAACCTAAACGAAAATCCAAGTCTCGAACCAAAAATATTGGAGTGATTGAACCCCTCACTATTGAAATCAAGAAACCATACATGGTCTATCAAAAGGTGGATCCTCAGTCTAGCGTACTTAGCTAGCAAATATCAGAGGTAATTGTCGAGCGTGCACGAGGTCCACTAGTGCCTAGGGAGCCGTTGACTTCCCAAGAGGATAATGAGCACCATAGGCACAACATTGCTCAAGATGAGGCTGATTGTTCAACAAAGCTAATGACAGAATCGTCTACATAATCACGAGCAAATCTTTGAGGTAGTGCCAAGCCCACGTAGGAGTCCCAAATCTTCTACATCCTATTTTTCAAAACAGACACAGAAAGAACAACAGTGGTCGTCAATGGTGGCTGCTCACTCTCAATCTCCATCTCCATCAAGGCTTACAAATACCCAAGAGGGAGGACATGACACTAGCTGTGTCCCTCGGCCCACGGATATGCCTGTGCAACCCAATGTGACTAGATCATTCGATCTACATAGATGAATGCTCAAAGGGAAACAAAAGATGCGACCACCTGTGATCGCCATAAGGACCAGATACTGCAATCCACCAATAGTAGCAAGACCACCAAACTAGCTGCTAGTACTTCAAATTAGGGATCACAGCCATCACAGCCTTTGGTCGTGACAATGCCCCTTGTGGAATGGGTCCTTAGTAGTTTACCTGTGAAGGAGGTGTCGCGACCTATCTCCTTGACAACTCCAGCACTTCCAAAGCGCCTAAAACCTGGGATGGAGGGGTTACGCACATGGGAACTAGCGGAAGAGCTGGACTCTCCCAAAAGGGAGACACTCGTACCTATGCAACCTGGCAAGGCTACTCTGCAGGCCACGACTAGGTCCCATGAGAACCCACTAGAGAATAGAAACGCTGAGGCCCAACCAAGCACATCAATGATCGATATAGCCCAGGATCCAGAGCCGCTAGATGCGCCTGCACTGACCAAGAAAAAGAGGAGAAAACAGTGAAAACAGCAACAGTTGCACGTGGTTGTGGACCCCAAGAACATTGGGACGAAGAGTGCTGGAGAGCTGATGAATAAAGCATCAAGTCCATCCACCAATGAGCCCACTGATGCCTCTTCTAATAGCGGTGAAGCCTCGGACACATCCGTATGCTTCGACAAATCAAAGTTGTCATGGCCATCAATGACTGCTTGCAACACTCTATCTACTGGCAATAGAACTCGCATTGACAAATCAAGAGTGGATACAACACTATCACGACGAGGTGACGAATTCACACCTATCACACCCAAAAAGAACCATGACGCAATAACGAAGCCTCAAGAGAAACACGGAGACCCCAAGAGCATGAGCAATTCTAGCGTTGACCAATCTTGCTCGTATAGGCCTAAACCCCCAGCCATGCTAAAGCCTAGGCAAACTCCTATAACCTTGCATGAGATAGCAACCAAGCAAGCCCTCGTTGAACATAGAAGTGTTGCAGAATGCTTAACTGAGTTGGATGCTAAGTTCAAGGTGTTTGCACGAGTTTACGTCCTTGCGGACATGGGCACAATCCCCAAGGAGCAGCTTGGGGATTACTTACCCTTCCCTTTATCTTGGGAAGAGCAGGAACATCTAGATGAGCACTATAGCAGGCTCCTACACGAATGCTTGTGACTCATTTCGGGCGAGGAAGCTAACAAACTACGCTTAACTGTCATGTTCAATGAAGTGCTCTGCCAACCGAATCTCGTAGACATAGAGCAACTAAAGCGACCGTAACAGGCCAGAGTCAATTTGAGCAGCGTTGGTGTGAAAACCGCATTGCAATGGCCGAACTGGGTGCTCAGATCATGACAGTCTCTGAGGAGTGATTGGCCAAATGGCGATCCCAAGGAGACCCAACCTATGTGGCACCAACTTCCCTTTGAGTGCTGACTGCCATTCCAGGCAAGGACTTGGCCGAACCAAGCTAAGAAAACCCTCTGTTTGATAAAGTTCTTGCTGAGGAGGAGTTACATGTCGCCAGTAGACTCGGACAAGGTTCCATGCTACTCGATGTGGCGAAATATTTATCAGTATTGAGTAAGCTACCACATGTGCTAGATGCGTGTGCCACGCTTCAGTACAATCCCGAGTTCTACCATTGGTTCCTATCCTAGTGGAATGCCAAGGGTTCGGACAAATGTGTGTACACATATATATACAATGATTTTCGTGTCACCTTGTACAGACATTATCAACACACACAAGCCATAATGAGTCAAGCGCAGACAGACAAATTAGGGCTGCCAAGCTATGCTAGGCCGGCTCCACGTTCACCAGATCATGCTCGCCTCCAGGTGAAGAGCATGTGTTCCGCATTACCACCACGGTAGCTCTGTCCAAAGGACGTAAGCAGGGCACAGTCTCTCTCTCTCTCTGTCCACGATCCCCTCCCCATCCTATCCTTTCGAGGAGCCTTCCAAACGCAGAGCCACCAACCAATGTAACTCGGCGTGAGCCAAGACCTGCTAAGGGCGGGAAGCTGAGTCAACGACATCACAGGGCCACTCCGCCTCTTCTAAGTCATATGCGTTAGATAACCCACACTGTAATTCCGCAATGCAAACGCCCTTATCCCGTATCAAAGCCTAACTCTTATATTGCATTTTGCAAGTTTCCAAAAGAAAAAAACATGGAGAACCATGGTCAGTTGGCATGCAAGGACGCTCTTCGCACACGTCGGGAACATGTGGCACGTGCCCCTCCACAGGTGCGCTACGTGCCCACCCTCAAAAGGTACGCGAAGAAGCGAGGCCCTAAGCGACACCGTCCAAGACGAAGGCCGAAGAATCCCGGGGCCAAGAAAGTCGAGACTCATAGAAACGCGCAGCATGTGGCAACGCCAGTTGCATAGACCCCCAACGCGCGCTCGAGTACCAGGTGCTCACGAAGTGACAAGGCAGCTCGGGATAGGGAATAATTTAATGAATTGTTTAAAGACATTCTGGCAGCGGTAGTGGCCCAGGACTACACTGTTCATGTCCCGGTCGACATGTTCCCTGCACAGCCTCAAGGGAACTCCGCACTAGCACCGCCTCGGTCGCCTAGCCAACCAAACGCACCCCACCTCATACCTATCGACTAAACCCCAATGATGTGCAAGTAGCTCGACAAGTCGGCATGCCATAACTTTTTGTTTTTGATGAAGTAAAGGGGCAGGATCCCCACTTGTACACATTTCCGTTACCTCTCATTAATGTATGTGACCTTAACAAGCAATGAAATAGGCATCCCAATAGACATTATAGAATTCTGAAAATTTATGTCTTAGCATGATTGCATTTGTTCAATGTACTTAACGTAAGTGAACATATACTCTCACGAAGTGCCAAGTGGATGCAGGATGACACAGGTCGTCGCTCAAACATATCCAACGGCTAGGCCACTACAAGACCACAAACCGCACATGAACCTCAACACAACCACGATGAGGAATGCGAAAAATCACCCTTGCTCGTACCCCCATTGCTCGTACCAAAGAATAGTCGTGGGCTACACTCTCTTCTAGGGCCAAGCGCTACAGTGAGCTCACGACGGGTGTCCCCGCAATCACACCAATATCGCAACAACGACTTCCCTAATAACAAGGCTCGGGCACAATCATCGTTGTCATATCCATTTCTAGGCTTGACATTTCCCAGCCGAAAAGGGCTCATAGCCTCAGCATATTGCAGTGGTTGTACTTTGAAAAAAAAAAAAACGGAGAAACAAGAAGTACCCACGATCACAGCACCGCACCTAGGGGTCCTTAAGTGAGGTGCGTCCAGTGACTTTAGTCGGCTGGCTCCGTTCCTAGTCCCCCTAACCCCCTAGCATCACCCACACAAGTTCAGGGCACATCACGGGCAGGACATACCGAGGTGAGCTTGTCTCGCCTATGGTTAAACCTATCACCTTGGCCCGCTTGCACAATCCCCTCCGGCACTCTGCTTTAACCCCATTAATATCAATGGTGGTGGGCATCGCATAATTGGCCATGAAAAGTACACCATCCTCCACAAAACAAGTCCAATAGCTTCTAGCTACCGAAAGTGCGGTGTTCCTGTATTCAATTATGCTACGTTGTGCAGCCACAACGCAAAGGACGTCTCATACACTTTCACGAGAACTTCTCAAAAGAGACAACTTGGCTTCATCCACACATTGTTACGATAACCTAGCCCGCGGCCTTCTAACTACGTAATATCTAAGTATGCATGGGCACTCACATAATATCTACACTAAAGTCTATACATAGTTTGGGTCCTCAAGTGCGAGGCAATACTCCAGGCTTGCTTAGAGTTCGACATGTTTCCCAAACTAATCCAAATATGTCTTGTACACACTAAAACTAGCACTACCCCTTAGGGAGAGACCACCTGAGAGGTTTTCCAACTGCAGGTATTAAAGACTCCGACGAACGCGCCGTTAGATCTACATCAACACTCAACTCTGAACTCTTGTCCTTTACTTCATCATGCAAACCCCTAGCAAATCTTCACAAGCAAGATCCACCATAAGCATCCTACACACCCCAAACCTCGTGCCAGCCATGAGTGGCCATTCCCAACAAAGAATAGCCCTATCGCTATATACCACAATCCTATTAACCGCCAATCGGCACATCACAATGCCACAAACTCCCTTCCTTCGCACCAACATAAGCGCTCCTCCAAGGCAACCCACAACAACCCTTCCACTCGCATCTTCGGTGCAAGCTCCGCATGCTACCTTCAATGAAGAGTGCCATGGGACTGGCACTCGTCTAGGAGGGGGGTAATGTTAACCCCAACACGAAGAAAGCAAAAGGAAATAAAAAAGATATAGGGCAAAGGCTGAGAAGAGGTAGCTCGATTGAAGAAAGGAGAGGAGAAAAGGCCAAAAAGTGCAAGGGCAACCTTAAAAGTCCTAGGCAGCTGCAAAAGGAGAAAGGTGCATTTTAAAAATACAAAAATCTTGTAAAAGAGTGCTAGGTAGTGGAAAAGCCGGAAAGCCAAAATAAAAGACAAAGACAAAGATAAAGGCCAAGGCGAGAGAAATGGAAGGCAAAGGCGCACAAAAAAAAGCGCAAATCAATACTTTTGTAAAAGAGCGCAAGCATATCATGGTTTAATTCAAGGAGCACCGGGCTCTCACCCGTGCAATTTGTAAATGTAGACGGGCGGTGGAAAGGAAGCTAGAAAGATAGAAGGACAATGGGAAAAAGGGCCTAGGCTATGGCTGGCCACGTAAAAAAGGGAAAAGGGGATGACCGCCCAAAAGGGATTTAGGGTTTTGTATATAAAGTTGAAAAGTGAATGAGAAGCTCATTCTTGTGTGTGGCCAAAAGTAGCTCTCCTCCTCTTCTTCTTCTTCTTCTTGTTCTTGCTTGCTTGAGCTTGTGCTTGAGAGAGGGAGTGTGAGAGTGTGAGGGAGTGAGTGTGTGAGGGTGAGGGACCGGGGAGGAGAAGCTCTCCATCTTCTCCTCTCTTCTTCTCTTCTCTTGTCTTGCTCGCTGCGATGGAGCTTGGAGCGTGGAGCTTGAGGATGGAGCTTGCTTGAAGCTTGCACTTGGATCATGGAGCTACCGGAGTGTGCGGGAGAGGAGGTAACTCAATCGGCATGGAGGTAAGATCACTACACCTATAGATATGAATGGCGCGTCAGCTATGTGAGAGGTAGCCATTAGTGCTCGGCTTGGAACGCTTGAAATAATAAGCGGTATGAGGGTCTTGGCAGTTGAGTGAAAGCTCCCACAGCAATATGTTGTTTGGTTTCATTGTTGATATTAAGCAATTGATTTACAATTATAGTTTCTTACACTTGCAATTCAACAAGTTTATGTTCTATGGTGTCTAGAGCCATATTTTTTATGTTAAAGCTTGTAGCTTTCTTGAAGCTATCAACAGTATCCTAGAAATGGTTTGAGTCACCACTTGGATTCCCAGGTCTATCCATATTGTTAGCTTAAGTCCCGGTGGTCACTTGATTGACTAGGTAAACTACTTGATTGATGAGGTCCTTAAGGGGTGTACTCTCAAGATCGAGAGTTCGGTCAAGACTAGTGTCTCTACTAGCAGTTGAATTTTGAAGCTTACATCCACTTTGTAAGTGTATGCACCTCCTTTATAGGCTATGCTTCAGGTTTTGGTCCTTGGTCTAAAGTTCTTAAAATCATTTTTTCTATGTTTCATCCCAAGGTATGTTTTCTCTTGGTTGCAGACTTGGCAGTGCAGTTTCCCTTGTTTTGGTCTCTTGTTCCTGTGGTTGATTTTCTTGTTTTGTGGTTGTTTTTTTTTGTTTGTATTTTGGGTTTTTGTTTTGATTTTTATTGAGAAAAGAAAGCAACACAATACAAGCGAAATGAGCATCCTTATGCAGTTGTGATTATGCTATGCGTAGATATGTGTGTTATGTAGGATTTTTAGTTGTTGTGTTATTTGTGTACATGTGCTAGTGCTGTGTAGTCGGGCTAGTGATGCATTGAGCTAATGAGATTGTGGTTGCAATGGGCTAAGTTAGGGTGGGAATCAAAGAGCAGTGTGTGGGTTTGAGGGGAGTCTACATCTTTTATGTGTATGATGATGGTGTAAATGGTAGTGTGATCTTGTGGGTACTCAAGGTATTGCAAGTGCACACTATATTACACATACATTTGAGTGGCCTAGGTGGCACAAGTTCCCACAGGAGTGCAAGAAACTAAATAAAGTTATGAACACGTTTTCAATAAGTAGTGCTTGTATATGCATAGTGTTTAGGCTATGGTGTGGGTTAGTGAGGGTGGATTAATACATCACACATAGTGGATCCAATTCACAAGTACACTAGGATGCGGTTGTGTATGAGTGTTGCAAGGTATTATAGTTTACTCAAGCAAGATGTTGCTTCCTTCTCAATTCCCTATGAGTTCCCTCCTTCCATTAGGATGGAAATCACGAAGATCGAGAAAGAAATAATTCATCCAAGACACTATGCCCTACTTATGCACATAGTGTTTATGCATACTCCATCTATATGCCTCAAGGTGTAGTGTGAGCATGCGTGTGAGCACTACTACTTGTAGTGCTCTACTATGCGAGATGCATGAGTAAGTGTTTGTGGTAGATGTACTATGAACATTGGAAGGATTTTGCATCTAGGTGGATGTACAATGAGTGTATACAGCTAGTGTATGTAGCTAAATGTTCACTATGTGTATTTTAGATACATGATGTGTGTGCAAATGAGTGGAATGTGCCTATAAACTTGGAAAACACTACCTTTCTTTCACTCTCTCCTTTAGTCTTCCCTTCCTAATAGCGTACACTTAAGGTAGTTGAGGTAGGAAAGGGGGTCTCCTTGTGCAAAAAGTTTTATTGGGCTAAGTGCATAGGTAGATGTTCCTTATGGATATAGATGCACCATCTGTTTAATAAATGCACTATGGGATGTGGCTATGCTATGTATGGTTTGTGGACACATGGTTTGTGTGTAAGCTAGGTGAATGTGCGAAGGTGTGTTGCATGTGTGCTTATGCACGTGTGTGTGTGTGTGTGTGTGTGTGTGTGTGTGTGTGTGTGTGTGTGTGTGTGTGTGTGTGTGTGTGTGCGTGCGTGCGTGCGTGCGTGCGTGCGTGCGTGCGTGCGTGCGTGCGTGCGTGCGTGTGTGCGCATGTGTGTGCGTGTGTGTGCACATGTGCTTGTGCGTGTGCGTGCGCATGCGTGTGGGCACTAAGATGTGTAGAGGATGTGTAGGTAGATGCATGGTGTGTGTAGGTGGATGCACATAGGTGCAACACCAAGATGCCTTCTACTTCTCACACTTCTCTACTACGGTCCCCCCTTTCTAGTAGGAAGGATGTTGGTTGTGGAGATGGAGGGATCTTTGTGTGAATGTTCGTGGTCACACTTTTATGCATTTATCTATATGTGCATAGTGGATACACTATGTGATTATGGATAGATGGTGCATGCATCAATGGATCATGGAGTCTGTATGTGTGTCACATAGGCATAAGGGGGTGTCACACAGGTGTAATCTAAGCACCTTCTATCTCTCTTACTACCCTGCTAGGAAGGGAGGATGTTGTTTGTGAGAGGGATAGCGGGTCTTGGTGTGCACACCTATAGTGATGCTCACAGTGTGGGCATACACAAGGATGTGGTGCATGTCACCATGTGCGTCAATGTGTGTTGATGTAGTGCATATGTGCCCTTCCTTGAGTGGCCATGGTGCATCAAGCCCTCCTCCCTATCTTACCCCTCCAACGATCCTTCCTTCCTAGTAGGTTAGATGGTTTTGTGTGCAAGAGGGTGAAGCTAATGCTCACAAATCCACACTAGGTATAAATGAAACACACGAGTGTATAGAGGATGAGGAAGAGTGTACATAGAGATGGATAGAGACCCCTCTTCTTTAAAAAGAAAATATCTTAAAGAACAAAATAAATTAAATAGAAATTCATTCTTATCAACATAGAGACCTTCTCATGTTATTTAATGCATTGCACAAGGGAGAGCGAGGGCACATCATCTATCTTCAACATGCAGGTATACACATAGACAAAAGGATTTCCAAGAGGATTATTCCATGTGCAAACATTAAAAGGTATTGTGTGTAGACAACCTGTTCTCTACCTCTTACCCTTAGTGTACTCTCTCCCTTCTAGGTAGAGTCACTGTGGGGGTTGAGGGGGTCCCAAGGCAATTTGCTTGAACCCAACATTTAAATGCCACCTAATTGCTTGAAATAGGAGCATATATAGTGTTGTTGTGCATTGATGGTGCTTTTGATAGGGGATCTCCTCTAGCGTCCAATAGTGGTTCTTCTTGCTTTTGATGGTGGATCTCTCCCTCAAACTTTCCTCCTTCCTTTTGGTGGCAATAAGTGGCTATGATAGTCATTATACAGGGAGAGCGGTAGGATCAAAGGGGACAAAGATGGTGATGATGATGTTTGATGGTGGTGGTGAAGAAGAATCAATAGAGGGTGAAGCATATGGGTTACAAAAAGAGGACAATGGGGAACATGGTGATGATGTTTGATGTTAATAAGAAAGAAGGATTGTGATGAAGAATTTGGAGAAGAAGATGAGGATGATGCTGATGTTGTTGATGATGATGTTGACAATAGGGAAAAAAATTATGATGATGTTGAAGATGAATGTTGGGGGCAAAGGCACTTGTGCCTACACCACCATTTATTTACTTCACATACTATGAATGCACACTTGTACATTGTAGGTGGTGGGCACCCATCATTGCCACTTTATTCTTTATTCTTTTAGCGAATATTGAATAAGGGAAGGTTGATCTCACACTATTAGAGTTTCCACATACGGTGTCTCTCTCTTCCTTTCTTGCTTCCACTTGTGTGCTTCCACTTGGGCTTTACCTTTCAAGTGGTATCATAGCCAACCATTTGAGAGGCTTCTTCATCCTTTGCTTCAGCCTAGATTCAAAGCTTCAAATCAAGGTTTCATGGTAACCATTGTTTATTCCTCCTAGCGTATGCATTGAGTCTTTCCTTCTCCCAGCTTGCTCCCAACTTGTCAAGGAGCTTCCCAGGGCTTAGCTGAGCCTTGTTGAGTGCTTATTAGACTAAGTAGGTATTCCATCCATTTTGAGTAGATACAGAGCATGCTTTAGAAGTTGTGGACAATGATGGTACCTTGATAGCACTGTCTTATTTTGGTCATAACTTTTATATATGGTATTGGATTTAAGCATTCTATGGCTAGAAAAAATGAGCATAATAATAACTATAGATTTGAGTACTCACAAAGTGGGTTTTGTGAAGTTTTCTATTCTCTATTCCACAAAGAATAGAACAATTGTGGTTTTGGACAACAAACAATAAATTCTATAATGCATGTTTGATGCTACTTTGGTACCAGATGGTATGGTTATGCTTTTGCAATGATACTTGGATTGTTTAGAGCTTGATTAGCTCAGTTTTGTAGAGGCTTATTGCTTTCATAAGAGTTTCAAGAACAAGTATACAATAGTGCATTTCATGCTTTAAATGCCTCATACACTTACATGGTATTTCAAGTATGCTATATGTTTATGGTGATGTCTAGCATTGATGTATGAGCTCGAATACAATTTTGATATGATTTGACACTTGGATTTGAGCTGCATTTGATGTACATGGGCTTTAGTTAGTTGCTTTGAGCTTTTGTGTTTACTCACTTATTGAAGCTTTATTTAACACTTATGCTCTTGATGTATTTGTGATGCGCTTGGGCTTCCTTGATGCTTTGATATATATGTATTGAGCTTTGCTTGCCCACTTTGCATTTTGAATTTTCTTCCAATGGGAGATGCTTGTACTTACTTGGCAAAGCTTGTTTCTTTGAGATAGGGGGACTCTTGGTTTATGCTTTCTTATATACTATTGGATGTAGTTATCTCTGCTAGTGGGTTGATTTGATTTTGTATACCTTGGACTTGACTTAACTAACAATTTGAGTTTGTGATAGTATTTGGTACCATTAGTCTATGCTTAATCATTGCTAGTTGCATTCTTTGTATCCGAGTTGCTACTCAAATATCCCTAGTAATGGAGCTTGCTTTCTTGGGTATTTTTCCATAGTTGGATTGACATATATTATTGTCTTTAATTTAGCATTGTTGTAATTATAATTTTTACAGGTGCAACCATATGATGTTTTATAATTATCTTTTTTGTTTTTTTTTTTGGGTTAAAGATTGAAAACATAAGTGTATACCCAAAATTGAAGAAAAGCTTTGTAAGAAAAGCTTAAACGTTTGAAAGCTTTTAGGTTTTTCAAGTTTGTAAACTACAAAAGCTTTAAAAAGCTTAAAGAAAAGCTTTTGAATGTTGGGAAGCCTTAAGCCTATATAAAGGGGGGAGAGTTAAGTAGTATGGGCCATTCTCTTCATTACAAAATTAGTCTCTTATTTGAGGAGAGAGGAAGGTCATACACAAGTGTGTGGAGACACAAACGTCAGTTCCTGGGTCATCATGTTTGCAAGCTAAAATGTTAGATTCAAATCTTTGTCATTCGTTCTTTTTAGGATTAGTTTAAAAAAAATTGTCCTTCATCTTTTTAGTTTATTAAGGTTAGATTCAAATATTCATCATTGGTTCTTTTCAAGATTAGTAAATAGTAGCGAAACGAAAATGAGAGAAAATGATATTTTGAACGTATGGTAAAAATAAAAGTGTAACGAACTTTCGAATGTATTGAAAAAAATGAAAACGTAAAACTTCAACAAATCAAATATTTTGAATGGATGAGAGAATGGCACCTTCTCCCATAATTATTTAATTACAAAGATATTTGTGCCAACTCTTTGGCATGCTATATAGCATGTTTTCTCATTTCAATTAGCAGTGAAACGAAAATGAAAGAAAATGATCTTTTGAATATATGGGGAAAATGAAAGTGTAATGAACTTCTGAACATAGTACGAAAAAAAACTGAAAATGTAAAACTTCAATAAAGCGGATATTTTGAATGCACGAGGAAATGACACCTTCGCCTATAATTATTTAATTACGAAGAGATTTGTGTCAACTCTTTGGTATGTTATATAGCATGTTTTCTCAATTTATTTTATTTTAATTTTTAAAGTAATATTATTATTTATTGATTTCATTTATTTATTTTATTATAATAATTATTAAGAAGAAAAAAATCATCATCCTTGTATATCGAAAAAATAAACTATTAAAAAATGAAATTATGAAGTATAGCATGTTTTTTCGTGAACAAGTGTACTACAATTTTATAATAAAAACATATTGTTATCATCAGTATTAATGGATGTTACAAAGAAAAAAAGTCACAAGGCATCCTTCAAAACTTCCAAAAAAAAGGAAAACTATGGCTTCTAGAAAAACATCACTAAAACTGTTTGCTGCAACTTGGTATGACAGAAAAATTCAAATAATCTTGGGCAACATAATGTGAAAGCATCATTGGAAGACTAGCAATGTGCGCATTCTATAATATAGTCATAGTGCAACATCATGCTCTCAACTTGCAAAAGAATGATCCATCTATAGAAGAAATACAAGTTACAATAGCTTTGTCAAGCACTATGCTCATCCTTGCATACCAACAACATGGAGTCAACATGATGATAACTAAATGTCGACCATGTCTTGCGAAGAAAGAGAGAAACAAATACATGGTGCCACTCGTACCAGACTACACAAAATGAATTCTCAATGCAAAGCCATTACAACTTCAACCATTGAGCATAATTGATATTTCTATCTCAGTCTGCAAAACGACAAGAGCGATTGCGAATGGAACCTTGGATCATTGATGTATTCTCAATAAGCCTCTAGTCTCTTGGAATGAAGGATCGCTTTCGTAGCCATCTGCTAAAATTGACTTGATTGCATTCGATATTGCGGATGCATTTGCTTTAATCCATGGATCCAAAAGTACATGGCTAGAGTAGAACATCCACATCCAAGGACAGGGCTTTGCATCCTCAACAGACAATCCATCGAAAGAATTCTAGAGCTCCATCATGAAAGCTCTCCATTCGACCCAATGCTCCATGTAGATCATGAGAATGAAAGATGTTACGGTTTGCTTGAAAACGTAGTTGAGCTAAGTCGGCGATCGGCATTCCAAAGAGCCGATCAGCATGAGTTTGCATGCATCATATTACAAAATAGTAACCATCTCATTGAAAGAACAATGACGTTTAAGACAGACTGCTTGCTTGCAAGAACCTCACTCTACCTAGATATCAACTTGGAAAATGTGGTGTTTCCATTCTTATTCCCACTTGGCCATGGCGTGCTACGACCAAAAGAAACATGAACATTCAAAATCATAATCAATGACTTGAACTACATATGTATCATATTCTCCTTTTGACATCCTCTATGTATTTAAACAACACAAAATCTTATCTACAAATTCTTTCGCTTCGAAACATGACACATGTCTAAAGACCATAAGTAAAACTACTACATAACAAACATGCAAGAACTATATATAGAACTTCAAACTCCTTTACTGAGCTACACATGTAAACCTAGTTAGCATTATCTTAGAGAGAGATATTATACTTTCGTATTTTATTGCTTGTAGTTGGTGGATAGCTCTAGACTTTGGTATTTCCTCTTGTTTTGCCTTTGTTTTAGCTGGGTTTTGGGGGTTGATTTATAGACAATAGGCCATTTTCTTGGATTTTACATTGGTATACTATCATTATGGTTGGCTCTTCAAACGATCAGCTATTTTCTATATTGAAAAGCTTGATGGCACAAACTTCACCTATTTGAAGACATAGATATGGTAGGTGTTGGTTCAAAGGAAGTAGATTAGGCCTTTGAAAATAAATAATGTAAAGGTTGAAGGTATTAATTCAGATACTTGGGATGAGTTGGTTGAGCTATGTAAATCTACTATTATATTATTATTGTCAAATCACATTTATTCCAATGTTATGGGACTTGAGGATTAATAGTTATGGGAGAATATATGTAATCTTTATGATAAGCAAAATCCTACTTCGCAAATATGTTGGTTGAAATAGCTCATGGACCTTTGCACAAGGGAAGAGAGTAGTCTGTTGGCGTATTCGAATGAAATTCACTCGATTCTAAATTAGTTGACTTCACAAGGTATTGAGTTTAAGGAGTTGTGGGATACTTTTCGTACTGCCATGTTTACTAATATGCCTAAGAATGGTTTGAAACTGTAGGATGTTGAGGGTGCCTTACTCACAAAGAGATAATGATGGGATTAGGGTGGATGAAAGAGAGATGCATTCATCATTAATGATAAAGATTAGTACAAAACCTAATCAAGAAACCCTAATCAAATAGTAGTAGAATGTGGATACAAAATAGAGTAGATTGCAATGCTAAAAAGTGAGTACAAAGAGGTTTTTTTATACAAGGATGATACATGACTCTTGCCTAACACATGCTTCTTGCCTACACACTCTTCTTGCCTTCATAAATGCTCACACATGTTACACATGGCTTCTAACTTAGAGAGGGTTCTCACAAGAGCTGCAACAAAACCTACATCCCCAACAACCCTCCCCTATGTGGGTTTTGTTGCACAATGGATTACTCACACAAACTGCCTCCCCTCAAAACACACAGAGGGTAGAAGTACACAAACTGTCTCCCCTGACATAAAGGGTGTAGACACAAATCCTCCCCTACAACACATCTAGGTAGAGGTACACATTTATAAACCTCTCCTACATAAAGAGGGTAATGAGACACACAAACTGAGTGCTTTTACAATATATCACTGTCACTAACTCCAATGGATTGTTGATCATCCTCGCTAGAGTTTTCACAAATAGCAATGTTGATTTTGGCTTTGCCTTTGTTTTGAGAGTGGTGGTTGTTGCTTGATGTTGAGCTGTTGCTTGTCATAGTTGGTGATCTTTCCTTGATTCTGCAAAATTTGGCAGAATGGTTGGTTTGGCCACAGTGTTTGCAAGGATTGATTGAGAAACAGTCTTTTGAAAGATGGTTGTTTCTTCCACAATGCGCACATTTGCTCTTGGTATTGTTCCTTGAAGTTATCACTAACGCTCCTCCATGGTTGTTGGTGCTTGTTTTAAACTTCTTTTCATGTTCTTGAAAGTGAATTGATTACATCTTCTATCTTTGGCATAGGGTCCTTTTCTTTTAGCACTATCACGATTTGGCTAAAATCATCATTTACTGTCATGGCCTTTAGAAGTATTGCAACTTGATCTTCATTATCTACGAGGCTCTTGATGTAAGCTAGTTGTGTGCAGTAGCTTTTTAGCCTATTGACAAAAGATGCCACATCTTCCCCTTTCTCCATGACCAAACCATAGAGTTTCATTTTAAGTGAAACCTTGGAGTGTTTGGCTATGGCCCCAAGTGTCTTTCTAATGTAGTCTAGGCTTCGTTTTCTATTGTACAACTATCAAGATAGTGCACAAAATTATCTTCTAGAGATGTGAGAAGGATGCCTAGGGCTTGCTCATATTTGACATTGAATTGAGCTTGACTCTACCTAGTTTCTATTCTCTCATTCTCACTCAATGGCTTAAGCACCAACCATAGTTGTTTTCTCATGAGATACCCCTTAGTTTTTGTTTGCTAGGTGTGAAATCATTGGCCATTGAGCTTGTCAATCCGTTTTTCTCCTCCCATGACCATCGACCCCTAGGTTGTGAGAGGAAGGTCTTACACAATGAATGAGCAATGTCTAATCCTCTTGTAGAAAATACAATGAGCAAGGTGAGCAAGGTAAGAAGAAAAGCTCAGTGTGGTGACCCAATAGTCCTTAAGATATGTGATGGTATGAGAACGTGCCCTTAGATTAAAAGATAAAGATTTAGTTATAAGAGAATATGTGGATAGTTGGAGCTTATCATTTTCCTCCTCTTCTCCTAGATCTAGTGGCGGTGCTTTGATGGAGATGATGAGCTTATTGGCTCTAACTGTCAATTACGATGGCCTTGATTGTTCTACTTATATGGGCAGGGCAGTGAGATGATTGATTATGTGGAAAGCCATAGTCATCACTAGTGCTCGTGAGAGGTTGTGATTTGTCCCTGGCAGCTAACGTGATAGGTGTGGCGTGACAACTAGTCGCCTACCTTTCTCACCTTCCAAATATAGGAAATTGATGGTTGTTGAAGCGCTAGTCAAGGGGTCTAACAAAGTGGTCATGTTGATGATGGCAGAGGGAGGAGGTTGGGAGAGGAGCTATGTGGGATGATGATATGGCTGGCGAACTATTAGGGGGGGAGAGATCAACTACCTCTTTGAAGATGAGTAGAAGGTGAAGGTCTGTAAGGGACCTGCTTTGGACTTCTGCCTCCCATTCCACTTTGCAAAGCGCTTTGATGATGGCAAGAAAGCTTGAGCTTCTTTTTGAAGCTTAGGGTTGCTTAGCTTTGTTGCCTGGGAGCTTCTCACAATCACCCGTCTTCCTTGTCTTCTCCTAGCTCAGTGGCACCTTGGCGCTGTTGTGCCTGAAGTAGCGAGGAATTGGCCTCATGTGACAAGGCAGTAGGAGTAGCAAAAAATGGTTGCACTTTTGAGCTTGACTAGCCACCCTTTTGATTGACAATGGGGCATAAGGAGCAATCAAAAAAAGAAAACTGGCCAATGGCTACGCTTCTCGCAGGCAAGGGCATTGGAGCTTAGACTCTAGAGGACCAAGATTGAGCAATGAGCATTAAGTAAGCTTGAGTCTTGAAGCTTGAAGATTCTCGACTGGTGAGGAGGACGAGTTGAAAAATTTTGAAGCTTGGTGTGGTCTCACAACCAGCAACACTCAAGTGGAAGCTCAGGATGATGGTTTTGATTGAGTGACGATGACTATTGCAACATTGACATTGCAAACTACTATCTAGCATAGGGATGAATTGAAAATGAATGGACCTAGAGAAATGGCTCTGATACTAGTTGATGGGATTAGGGTGGATGAAAGAGAGATGCATTTATGATTAATGATAAAGATTAGTACAAAACCTAATCAAGAAACCCTAATCAAATAGTAGTAGAACGTGGACACAAAATAGAATAGATTGCAATGCTAAAAAACGAGTACAAAGAGGTCATTTTATACAAGGATGACACATGACTCTTGCTTGACACACATGCTTCTTGCACATGCATTCTTCTTGCCTACACACTCTTCTTGCTTCATAAAGGCTCACACATGTTGCACATGACTTCTAACTTAGAGAGAGTTCTCACAAGAGATGCAACAAAACCTGCATCCCCAACAGATAAACAAAAAGAATGTGGATGCAATTGGTACTTCTCATACATTGACTATTAGGGTAGACTTGATGGTAAGAGTAGTAATGACCATTGTGGTAGAGACTGATGAAGGTCTCAATCTTGCACGGGAAATCTCACAATAAGTCTCTTGGTCATAAGGCCTCTCTTACATGTCATTATTTTGGGAAGCACGGTCATATTGGGCCATATTTCCATAAGATACATGATGATAAGCGCAAGAAGAAAGGCAAGGGCAAAATGCAAGATAAGTTTGATGATTGTAGCATTGTACTAAGTAAGTCTAATGTGAACATTGAGGAGATAAATGCCTTAGAGCTCGAGTCAAATGATGATTATATCTTGGCAGCTTCTTCTCTTGATTCTAGTCAGTTGGCTGATGTCTCGTCCACTTTTTCTCATTGTTGGCTGCTTGATTCAGGGGCTCCTTTTCATGTTTCCCCACATAAGGATTGATTTCATTCCTATCATAGTATGATAAGTTGTGTGAAACTAGGAAATAACTTCGCACTGGATATTATTGGCATTAGTGATATTAGATTACAATTTGCTTCAGGAAATACTTTTGTTTTGCATGATATGTGCCATATTCCAGTTTTGACCAAAAGCCTACTCTCTACTGCGGACAATTGGATGATGCAGGGTATCATGTATCTTTTGGTGATTCCACGTATGGAAGATTACCAATGGAAGGTTTGTCTTTGCTCAAGGTACCAAGGCCGCTGGCAGCCTCCATTCCCTACTTATATTTAGATCTATTGACCATGTTTTAGATATGATGGTTGATACAATACATGTATCTTTATGGCATCATCACCTTGGGTACATGTCCTTAAAAGGAATGAAAATGCTTTCTTGTTTGCAGTATCTTCCATCCCTTGACATTGTCTTTATGGCATGTAGACATATAGTTCTCATAAGAAGCTTGACATTACACATATGGGTGAGCCTTTGACCCCGTTAATTTTTATGTATGTGGTCTCATGCCTTGTTAATCACTAGGTGGTATGAAGCACTTTATGACTTTCATTGATTATTATTCACATAAGGTTTGGGTATATCCCATAAAGTAGAAATTGAATGTGTTGGGTTATCTTTCAATGTTGGATTGCTCTTTTATTGAGAACCAATCTAGGTATAGGCTGAAATGCTTTAGGTTAGATAATGGTGGTGAATATGTCTCTAAAGCATTTACGCAATTTTGCAATTGAGCATAGTATTAAACGTTAGTTGACCACCCCTTACATCCTACCCTAGAATGGTGTTGTAGAGTGCATGAATAGGACAAAATTCAAGAGAGAGTCCATAGCATACTTAGTTGGGTAGGCTTATCGTGACATTTTTAGACTGAGGCAGTTACTATTGTTTTACACTTGATAAATAGATTCCCATGCACTGCTATTGGTTGTCAGGTTACAAAGGAGGAATAGTCTAGAAAACCTCCATCATATGCTCATTTGCATGTCCTTAGTTGTGAGACTTTTTGCTATGTTCCCAAGGACAAGCACACTAAAGCTAGATCCTAAGTTTGTGAAATGCACCTTCCTTAGGTATGGAGATGTAGGTGAGATGGGCTATTGCCTATGGGATCCATAGGCTTAGAAGGTAATTCGTAGCTATGATGTTGTTTTCCATCAAGAGAAAATGCATAAGTAGTCTAAGGAGGTCATTGAGATATATAATGTGATATTTCAGGAGGAGTCTCCTATTGCTATACATCCAAATAGATATCATGTGGCCAACTGATATTCCAATAGCCCATGATCATGATGTTGGATAGGATGTATAGACCCATAGGTTGTTTAACTATGGCCTATTGGAGTTGGACATTAGCCTAATTGCTTTTTGCACCCTCCATAGGCTATACTATGGTGAAAAATTTTGGTGAGCCCCTTACTTATAAGAAGACCATGTATGGAGGTGATAGTCACTCTTGGGAGAGGACCATGCAGTCAGAGTATGACTCATTACAAAAAAATCATATGTGGGATTTGGTTCCTTTGCCTAGTGAAAAGCATGCTTTGCCATGCAAGTGGGTGTACAAGTTGAAGAGTATCCTTGGATACCCCAAGCCAGCATATAAGGCTAGATTAGTTGCAAGGCATTTTAAGTAGGAGCATGGTATAGACTTTGATGAGGTCTTCTCTCTTGTAGTAAAGATGACTATCTTGTGCTTAGTATTGGCATTGGTTGCACAGCTAGATTTGGACCTTTATCAAATGAATATAAAGACGGCTTTCTTATATGGGGACCTTCATGATTAGATTTATATGTAGTTGCCTAAGGGCTTTGAGAAAATAGGTCTGGAACACCTAGTGTGCAAGTTGAGAAAAAGCCTTTATGGCCTTAAGAAAGCATCTAGGGAATGGTACCACAAGTTTAATGCTTTCATGAGGCTTTCATGCACTCACAAGGATATACACATAGTGATATGGATCCATATCTCTACATAAAGAAGGCTCATGATGATAGCCTTATTATGTTGGTACTCTATGTGGATGATATGTTGATTATTGGGAGAGCTCATGATGAGCTGGATGCCTTGACAAATCAGCTCAATAAAAGCTTTGAATGAAGGACATGGGATAGGCCTCACATATTCTTGGCATGCACATCATGTACGATCACTTTAAGGGGCTCCGTTACTTGTCACCAAAGGGCTATATATAGAAGATTCTTGAGTACTTCCAGATGTAGGATGTTAAGCCTAGTGGTTGTCCTTTACCTTTCTATGTGAATATTAGTTAGATAGATTGTCCCCAATCAGATAAGGAGAAGACCGAGATGGCTAAGATCTCTTATGCATCCATAGTAGGCAGTTTGATGTATGTCGGCTTTCCATGCAAAGGAAAAGCATATTGAGGTGCATTATCACTTAGAAAGTCATAGAGAACAAGTCTATTAAGCTTGTCAAGTTCTTGATTGACGAGAATTCTGCAGATCTACTCACTAAATGTCTCATTAGAATGTTTTACCTTCCTTAGGAAGATGATGGGTGTAGGATGATATGACATCTATTTCTCATATTGTTGTACTTTATGTACATTTGTACTTTGTCACTTTTTATTATCTTATCCTCACTAGAGGCATATTCACCTTACTGGGAGGTTGTTGGGGATAAAGGCATGTATACCTATGTCACCTTGTATTTACTTTATTGTAATACCCCACCTGCAGGGCATAGGAACCCACCCCCCTTTTTAAAGGAAAATTGTAGAATTTTTTTATTACCCCTCCCCCCTTGCCATCGCTGACAAGTGGTGAGGGGGAAGAAATCGACGTGGCAGGAGGGAAAGAAGGGAAGGGAGTTGCCGTGATGATGTCAAGGGGGAGGGAGTATGTGATGATCGATGACATCATGGTGATGATGATGACAAAGCAGGAGAAGAAGGCAATGATGCTGATGGAGGGGAGGCCACGTGGCCTATCACTCCCCCCTTGACTCCCCCTAGACAACACATTGCATGGCAGCAGCCATTCTGACCGCCCAAATAGGGGTAAGGGGCCCTATATCATGCCCCCCCTTATAATAATACCCCCCTCCCCCCCACATTGTCAAGGGAAAAAAAGCCTTGGAGGAGGCCTCGACCTGTTGCTGCCATGAAGAAGAGAAAGGGAGAGAGAGAGAGAGAAGAAGAAGAAGAAGAAGAAGAAGAAGAAGAAGAAGAAGAAGAAGAAGAAGAAGAAGAAGAAGAAGAAGAAGAAGAAGAGGGAGAGAGAGAGGAGAAGAAGAAGAAGAAGAAGAAGAAGAAGAGAGAGAGAGAGAGAGAGAGAGAGAGAGAGAGAGAGAGAGAGAGAGAGAGAGAGAGAGAGAGAGAGAGAGAGAGAGAGAGAGAGAGAGAGAGAGACTCTGAGCATTCTCCTTCCTTTCCCTTCCTTAGAGGGTGACCACACGTGTTTACCGGCCTGCCGCATTTGTGCACGTGTTATGACATGTAGCAGGATAGGTGTATCCTCATTGTCAAATGTCTCAATGCCATATCCACAAGCCTAACCTCTCCCATCATGGTAGAAGGAGGTCACCCCGCACGCCATTTGTCCAACGAGGGAAGGGAGAATGAGATTTACAAGACGAAGTATGGCCCCAAAATGGAGGATGACACACACCAATGGAAATCCCATGTCTGGAAGTGGAGCCATCGGTCTGAGAGATACTGTCAATTCGAATGCAACATTGAGTATAGTTAAGCCATCTCCAAATACCCAGGTATTAATTTCCTTCTTCCCTATTCATGAGTCATAGGCTCAATCACTTTGGTATGCGCAAATAGCTCTAACCTATTCCTATCATTATAATTTGGCATTCCAATTGTTCCTTTTAACCCAACTTAGTTGCATACGACCTATGTGTTGATAGCGCAATTGCAAGGAGGAACTAGTCAAGGGTTATGAACAGTATAGTCGCCAAAAGAATGATACTAGAAGATTGTGCATACAATTGCTAAGTTAAAGCATAGTCAAGGTTTACAACTAGCATAATTGACAAAAGAATATGACATTAAGATTCAGGAAATAGAAGGTTCTAGTTTAAAGTTTGGATACTTCAAAAGTACCTAGCCTAAGGGCCAAAATAACAAGGAACCCTAGATTCTAGTTCAATGCAAGGACTGCTAGAGTCTAGTTTACCTAAGATTATCTAGCACTTATCTTATCAATTATTTATACATTATGCCTATAACATGTTCAATATATGGGAATAATTTCCTGTTGCTTCATGGCTTGACTAGGGGCCTGAGATGTCTTAAGATCCATCTGTTAACTGTGACTCCCACCAATCTAATTCAGGGTTGGATTATTGAACAATGCAAGTGACCTATAAAACTTACATCATGTACATTGTTAAAACCCCTAACACTTAGTCGAAAGAAGGGCGTGTTAAGTAAAGTTTATGTAAAATCACTCCTGATCCCAAGGGGGAGAGCAAATACACGATGGAAAGGTTATCATGACTATTCCTGCAATGTTGGAAAAGGATATCATTGTTTTGTTGATTGATCTAATATCATCTTAAATGTTTTTTCACATTAAATTGATTGTTGGAATGTGATTTGGATGATTATTCCAAGTGCTTGCGCTTGATGGTAAATGCATGGCAAGGGACAGTAATGACAAGTAGCCATGGGAAATAAATGAATGTTTCATTGGAAGATGATATTATGATGATTGCCTTGGTCGTTCTTGATTTCTAAATGGATTAATTAAGGAATGATATTTTGTACAAGTGGATCATCTCCAAGATCACGCCGTGGATTACCTCGAGAGGGCATTGCTCGATTCATGGGCCAAAGGTTGAGTGGTGAAAAGGCCAATTATGGAAATTGTGTTTCACTCCTAGGCCGCTTGGGGTTAGGTGGAGCTCTAGACACCCCTTGCCTAGTCGAGAACAGAGGTGAAGTCTGCCGTGAGCCCAACGTCTAGGGCGTTGAAAGATCCTATTTTAGATAATGAATAGAAATTATGGTGCAGTGTGATTTGGATCGGGTACTTCTGTTGGACAGAAGGGATACATAAATTCTCCCGTATGGGCAGGAGACAAAGATTAACTTGAGATAAGTTAAGGACTTTGTTTGAACTTGTTTATCAAAGGTATGCTTGCTCTATATTAGTATCTATGACATAAATTACGTGAATGAACACTATTCCCTAAAAGGTTTAATTAAGGAAGCTGGTTTTAAGTGTCGCACATAAATGTGGTAGGACCTAATTAGAAAACTAAAGCTATCAAGGGAAGAGGGTGGGCAGAACCCTCGACGGGTCTGTCCTACGGCAGGGTGGTCTCAGAGAATTGGAAGGCTTCTCACAAGATTTTATTGACGTTTGACCTTGAGGTACTATTAGGTTAGAACCGGATTCATGCTGTTTTAGGGGATCGGAATGGGACTAAGCCCTATGGGTAGAGAGGTTGAGCGGCGCATCCCTCTTGTTTTCCATTCTTTTTGAACCAAGTATGATATGGATCTGCTTCAGATTGGATATCTCTGTGTAAAGTAGGATGTTGAGAATTCGATGCTAGGATGCTGTCAGAGACCTTGTCCACTAGGAGCCCAAATTTCAGGTCAATCCTAGTGGGTTTGGCCATTGATGTTGGCCCCTGCAAACATTCCGTTGTTGCAAGATGGACTTGAGAAACCCTAGGCCACAAACCCCGTGACATTCCATGGGAGTATTGGGCGGTGTCGCTTAGAATCGTTTCTTGATGGGTTGCTAAAAGTGTGTTTGGACAACCACATTACATTTACACAATGTGACCGTACACATGTACACTACAAATGGCAGGTGTCCATTGCTATTACTTTATTCTTTATTCTTTCAATGATTATTGAATAAGGGAAGGCCAATCATAGATTGTGATTATTAGAGTTCCCACACATAGTCTCTCTCTCTCTCTCTCTCTCTCTCTCTCTCTCTCTCTTGCTTTCTTGGTCCATCTGCCATAGCTCTTGCTCCCACTTGTGTACTTCCACTTAGGCTCTACCTTTCAATAAAGAATTGTTGTGGAACTTGTTTTTTGTTGTAGTGCAAAGTATATTGCAAGTTGTGGAGTAGGATACATTAGCAGATTGTTGTTCTTGTCAAGGAGAAGATGATGATGAATACCATGTTGATGGTGGTCATCTTAGTGATCAAGCTGCTTGTAGTAACATTTACACTGATGATGATGATGTTGATACGCCTTTTGTTGTTGCTTCTCCCATTGATGATGAGGATGATTACACTGGTGTTAATGACGATGACGATGTTGATGATGAAAATGGATTGCTCGTACTACTCTTTGTCTTGCAGATTGTATTTTATCAAAGAGATATTCATAATGATGATGATGGCCAACAAGGCAAGAAACGACCTATTGTCATCTGACAGGGGATGCTTGTAACGTTGATGTGGTTGATCAAAAGTAGAAACAAGTGTAATTATCAGGAGGAGATGATGATGATGATATTTGCCAAGAAGAAGATGACGACGATGATGATGATGATGAACATGAGGAAGAAGATGCAGATGAGTAAGGAAGAAGGTGTGCTAGAGGAAGAGAGGTTGCTAAAAGCAACACATTACTTTCTTTATCTTTTTCTCTCTTTATTAATATAAAATATTGATAAAAAAAAAGAGAAACTTGAGGCTCTTAAATCCGAAGGAAGGCTTCTTACATTTGTCTTACTCTAAGCCAACCATTTATGATCTACATTGATTCATTGCAATCTCAAAATAGAAAAACTGTTAAATTACCATCCAATCATTAATCTAAATCATAACCCATGAACCTCAAATTTCAATCATGAAATATAGATATGTCTTTAAGCATGAGAACACAAATGTAACTAATAAGAAGTATCTCAAAATTAACATGAGTATCCCCTCTATTCCACAACAAGAAACCATGCAAGCGACTTCGAGGTCAAAGTATCCTTTGTCTTGGCAAGGGGGCGAACCAAAATGTTGGGTATTAGATGCTCAATGTTGGGACTTTGGACACCCTTTTATTGATTTAAGAGGTTCAACCATTATATTGATGACTATCTCTTATATAGTCTCTTGCACACAAATCCATGTTCACTTGTAGTGAATACGCAAGACAAATCTCCATATATGAAGAATGTTGTCACAATCCCATGAGCCAATGTATACTCCTTACGTTGTGAAACCCTCTATAGTGCAGGAGGAGAGTATGGATAAGGCATGAGAGAGTACACCGATAAGAGGAGGATGCTTTACCCTTGGTCCCTCACCACATACTCTTACTCTCTTTGCCTCATTCTCAACCTCTCTCCCTTACTCTCTTGAAGGGAAGTGAGCCCTGAAGTAGAAGCACGAGTAGGAGCAAGAGCTATGGTGGAAGGAGCAAGAGAAAGAGAGAGAGACACACCCAATGTGGGAACTCCAATAGTCACAATGTGTGACCAACCTTCTCTTTATTTAAATGTCACTGAAACAATAAAGAATGAAGTGACAATGATGGGCACCCGCCACTTGCAGTGTGTAGGCGGCGTGGGTGCTGTCAGTGTAGTAATACATAGGTAGCTAGGCAAAGGCACATTTACCCCCAACAACCTCCCACTTAAAGGTGAATCTGTCTCAGTGAGGAGTGAAAAGGAAAAAGAAAAGATAGTACAACATATACATAGATACAATAGGATAAGGAAAGATGTCATCTCATCCAACGCCCATCAACCTCCTAAGGAAGGCAAAGTGCTTTGTAGAGAGGCTTTTTGTAAGCAAGTCTACGGGATTCTGGTCAGTTGAGATCTTGACAAGGTCAACAGACTTGTCCTCAATGACCTCACAAATGAAGTGATACCTCACCTCAATGTGTTTCGTCTTCGGATGGAAGACTAGCTAGCTAGATAGCACTCATAGAATCTAAATGCAGTGTAGGGATATCATCTCCAATACCAAGGTCAGCAACTAAATGACCCAACCAAATGGCCTCCTTGTTTGCAAGCCTCAGTGACTAGAACTTACTCAGTCTCCATAGTAGAAAGGGCCGTGTATTTTTGCACCCTAGACATCCATGAAACGACACCTCCAGCAAAAGTGAACACATAGCCAGAAGTGGACTTCCTACTATCTGCATGTCCTGCATAGTCAGAGTCAGTGTATCCCATGAATCTTGTATCATCTTGGCTACCATGACATATGCACATATCAGTAGTGCCCTTCAGGTATCTTATGATACCCTTCACGGCATCCCAATGCCTCTTGGCCATCTCGGCCCCCTACTCATCTGTTTGCAGAACATCCACCTATGATACCTTCACACGAGAAGGCAATGGATAACCAATAGGCTTCACATCTTGCATATGGAAGTGCTCAAGGACTTTATGGATATACTCCTTCTGTGACAGATAGAGTAGTCCCTAAGAGAGGCCACACGTAATGTGCATAGCAAGTATGCGAGAGGCATGTCCTAGATCTTTCATCTCAAAGCTCTTCTTGAGCCGAGCCTTAAGAGCATCTAGCTCATCATGAGCTTTCCTTGCTAAAAGCATGTCATCCACATAGCCTACCAAAATCACTAATGAACCACTACGGCCTTTCTTGTGTACAAGCATGGATCCATAGTACTATGGCTGTAGCTCTATGACTACACGAATGCATCGAATTTGTGGTATCATTCCCTAGGTGCCTACTTCAAGCCATAAAGACTCTTCATCAATCTACACACTAGATGTTCCCTACCAGGCTCTACAAATCCCTTAGACTACTTCATGTATATCTCATCATGCAAGTCCCCATGTAAGAAAGTCATCTTGACATCCAACTGATACAAGTCCAAGTCAAGTTGTGCAGCCAAAGCCAGACTAAGCATAGGGTGGTCATCTTAACCACAGTAGAGAAGACCTCATCAAAGTCAACACCATGCTCCTACTTAAATCCCTTTTCTACCAATTTGGCCTTGTATATTAGCCTAGGGTATCTAGGGACACTTTTCAACTTGTACACCCACTTGCAAGGCAAAGCATGCTTGCCACTAGGCAAGGAAACCAAATCCCATGTACAATTCTTATGCAATGAGTTAGTCTCAGATTGCATAGCCCTTTTCCAGGAGTGACTGTCATGCATGTGCATAGCCTCATCATAGGTGAGAGGCTCTTTTACATTTGTAACTAGTACATAATCTATGGAGAGCTCATAGCGGTCAGGAGGTCATCTATCTCTAGTAGAATGCCTCAATGCAGGTTGTGCTACTACCTATCTAGCATCTTGTTTAACATCCTGGCCATGAGGATTGTTTGTTGGTGCAAGTTGTCTAGCTGGCTATGCGGGAGCAAGGGGATCCTCCTGAAAGATAACCTTGCGTGGATCTCAATAACTTCTCAGGTTGCATATGCATTTTGTCCTCATGGAACATAACATCATGGAGTTGCGGATCACTTTTTGTGCCTGGGGATACCAAAGATGATATCCCATCTCACCTGCATCTCCATAGTAAAAAAAATGCATTTTACACTTTTAGGATCCACCTTATTGCATTTGTCCTTGGGCACATGGTAGAAGGCCTCACACCCAAAGATACACAAATGAGCATATGAGGGAGGCTTTCCTATCCATACGTCCTTTGCAACCTGGAAGTCAATACCATTGCAAGGTGACTTGTTAATGAGATGCACGGCAATAGAGACTGCCTCAGCCCAAAAATGTTGTGGTAAGTTTGCTTGGCTAAGTATACTGCGGACCCTCTCCTGGATAGTCCTATTTATACACTCAGTCATACCATTCTAGGGAGGGGTGTAAGGGGTAGTTAATTGACTCTTAATACCCCGCTCGTTAAAATCACTCAAAGGAACATGAGAGGTACTCACCCCCGTTATCGGTCTTTAGGCATTTCAGTCTATGCCCAGATTGATTCTAGGCGAGAGTAAGTCAACGCTAAAAGATGGCGAAGATATCAAATTTCTGCTTTATGGGATAAGCCCAAACCTTATGTGAATAATCGTTAATAAATGTGACAAAGTACTTTGCACCCCCTAATGAGGCATGGGTCCACATACATCTGAATGCACAAGAGCCAAAGGCTCAGCCATGTGTGGAATACCAAACTTTTTATGTGAATTCCTAGTTTGCCTCCCATATAAACAATGATCATATGACTCAAAATGTGAGTAGTCAGAAGAAGAGGGAAGATACTGTAAAGTACTAAGCATTTTTATTCCCTTAATCGACATATACCCAAGACGAGCATACCAAAGAGATACATGTGGGATAGAACCCATTGACAAAACACGGTCAATAGTACTAGCTACAACCAAGGGGTAGAGGCTGTGAGACTTGGCACCTCTTGCAAGAACAAGCCTGCCATGGGTTATCTTCCATGCAGAATCACCAAAAGCATATATGATAACGTGCATCATTAAGTTGCCCAGCAGAGATATGGCTTTTAGTCAGTGCGGGTACATGACGTACACTATTATACAGAACAAAAGTGCTATTAGAGGGAAACTGTAGAGTGACATCACCAATGCAAACAATAGCAAGAGACCGTAAGTGTATAGTACCAAATACATTGCGATAGTAGGTATGAAACCACTCATGGTAGGGGGTGACATGAAAAGACACACTGGAACCCAAGAGCCAACACTGTGCATAGACTGAGCCTCGGTCAGTTTAGAGGCACCTTATGAAGAGGCTGCTAAGATGTAGTCACCATCGGATTCCTCAAGCTGCATGACATTTATCTCCTCAATCTTTATGCTGGACTTTGCAAGTATAATGCTGTGATCATTGGATTTCTTGTACATTTTTTCTTTCTTCTTTTCTTTGCACTTGTCATTGCGCATCTTATGACACTATGGTTGTATGTGTCTTGCTTTTCCACAATAATGGCATGTAAGATCAGACTTATGTCCACAGGACTTGCTGCATTGTCCACGTGATTTAGACCGGGACTTCTGAGAGTCCTTCCCATGATGATCATTATCTTTTTTGCCACTTCTGCCACCTCTAACGGATAAAGCATATGAATTGTGGGAAGCATCATTATTTTTCATGTTAAGTTCTGTTAACCCCAACACGAAGAAAGCAAAAGGAAGTGGAAAAGACGCAGGGCAAAGGCGGAAAAAAGGTAGCCCGACTGAAGAAATAAAAGGAGAAAAGGCCAAAAGCACAAGGGCAACCTCAAAAGTCCAAGGCAAAGGCAAAAGGGGAAATGCGCATTTTAAAATAAAAAGGCGCATCCTGAAATCTTGTAAAAGAGCGTCGGGATCTCACCCGTGCAATTTGTAAATGTAGACGGGTGGTGGATAGGAAGCTAGGAAGATAGAAGGACAATGGGAAAAAGGGCCTAGGCCGGCCATGTAAAAAGGGGAAAAGGGGATGACCGCCCAAAAGGGATTTAGGGTTTTGTATATAAAGTTGAAAAGTGAATGAGAAGATCATTCTTGTGTGTGGCCAAAAGTAGCTCTCCTCCTCTTCTTCTTCTTCTTGTTCTTTCTTGCTTGAGCTTGTGCTTGAGAGAGGGAGTGTGAGAGTGTGAGGGAGTGAGTGTGTGAGGGTGAGGGACTGAGGAGGAGAAGCTCTCCATCTTCTCCTCTCTTCTTCTCTTCTATTCTCTTCTCTTGTCTTGCTCGCGGCAATGGAGCTTGGAGCGTGGAGCTTGAGGATGGAGCTTGCTTGAAGCTTGCACTTGGATCGTGGAGCTACTGGAGTGTGCGGGAGAGGAGGCAACTCGAACGGCACGAAGGTAAGCTCACTACACCCGTAGATATGGATGGCGCGTCGGTTATGTGAGAGGTAGCCATTAGTGCTTGGCTCGGAATGCTTGAAACAATAAGCGGTCCGTGGGTCTTGGCGGTTGAGCGAAAGCTCTCACATTTTGGTTCCGTTGCCGGGACCAACGGATTCAAGCCTTGAGCGCTTGCACGCTTCAAATCGAGCGCTGGAGTAGGGTTTTCCCCGAACCGGTGCTTGAGGTAGATAGGTAGGAAGCGAGGGGGTTGGAGATGGTATTCGATCTCCTTGGCAAGTAGGTGTTTTGCTTTCTTGAGATTTATGTTGTGGAATGAAGTAGTGTAGGAATTTACTTTGTGATTGGATGCATTAGGATAGGAAAAAACAAAGAAAAAGAAACAAACAGTAGGGTTCTCTGTTGCTATATAACATGCTAAAACAGGGAAATAGGGGCACAGATCCTTGGAGTGCCGTTCGATTCGAGCACCACAGTGGTTCCAGGCATGTTTGGCATTCCCTTGTAATGTCCTGCACCTATCTGGAAGGCGCTGGACGATTCGGTGTAGTAGATGTCAGCCTAGAGGTATCGCGTGCAACTCGCATGCCGTCGTCCGCACCGTCGGACCAGGCCGTCTGAGTACCAGAATTGGACATCCGATTTTGAGAATCGGACGTTCGGGCAACCGTCTGATCGGACCAACCCGTCCGATTTTGAGAATCGGACGCTCGGATCACTCGGACACTCGGACACTCGGACTTGGACCAACCTGTCCGATTTTGGAAATCGGACCACTCGGACTCGGATGCTCGGACAACCGTCCAATCGGACCAACCCATCAGACTCGGACACTCGGACCACCCATAATCGGACCGGACCAGTTCAGAATCAGACCAGCTCAGAATTGGATATGCCAAAATCGGACCACCCTGTCCGATCCGATTTGCAGAATCGGACCACTTTTTCGATCTGATTCCCAGAATTGGACGTGAGCAAAATCGGACTACTGGGCCGATCGGACCAACCCAAAATCGGATGTCCAATTCTGATAATCGGACCCTGAAAATCGAACATCTGAGAATCGGACAAAAAACTGTCAAAATCGGACACGTGTCTAGAACACAAATTCTGATACATCTAAACCCCGAGATTGACCCCTAAGACTACGTAGAGCTGAAGGCACATCACGGATCCATAATCGGGCTAAAATTTAGAGCACGTAGTTCAAAATTTGGCTACAAACGATCCTCCAAATTGCATACGGCGTCCACCGTAACAGCCCTACGGGTCGGGGGGGTTTGCCTCCCCCGGACCCCCGCAGAGGGGGCTCTGCCCCCTCCGCACCTCCCCCGAGTAGGTTGGAGAGAAAACGTGTGCCGCGACAGGACCTCCAAATTGGACCCTAGTGTAGCAATGGCTCTACACGAGCATGGATGCTCACTTGCAAAAGGGCAACCAAAAGCCCGTACACGAATAGAGACAAACAGAGACCCTAGAACTTCAATGGGCCCATCTAGCCAACAAGGGCAAAAATGCCACACCATGAGAACACAAAGACATTGTGTTCATACCATGTCTAGTCAGAGCGAAGTGCAACATCAGCAAGCTACAAATGCCAAGATGACTAGACATGACACTCTTGACGAGAGATGTACCTTGAGCAACACTGCATAGACAACCCAAGACGTCAGTGGGGAATCCACATCTGGTCGTGCAGTCAAGAACTCAAGGGCATCTATCAGAAGGCTTAAATTTACAAGCCAGGACTCGGAAGGTGAAGACATAGTACCACCTGCTTATCTTAGGGTCAAACTCACCGCGAAAAGAGAGCATACTATCGATGCTTTGATTGATGAAGGAGCAGATTTTAACATCTTGACCTATGAAGCATGGACCCTACTAGGCCAACCAGAGCTCACACCGACTAGTGCAACTCTTAGCCCTTATGGGGGACACCCACAAGCACTCATGGGGAAGTGCAAAATCTTTGCGACAATTGAAACTGAAAGCTTGCCTATCCTATTTCATGTTCCTTCAAAAAGTGCTAGCTGTAGGAAAGAAACCCTCCTAGGAAGACCCTTCAAAAGGGCGACCAAGTGTGAGGCTGACTACGTTGCACAGAGGATACACCTGACACTACCGAGTGTGAGGATAGTCACCACCTTTAGCAAGGGTGACCTCATTGAACCTCAAGGGAAAAGGCAAGGAAGGTGATGACATAACAGTCAAGCCTACAAACGAGGGCAAGGACTTGTTGGAAGAGTTGATACAAGCACAGGTCGAACAACAAGAACCAGTGAGTGAGGCTAGGCCTGAAACAAAAAGGTCAAGAGACAATGCCAAGGACGGGCTTTGGACTTACAACTATCGTAGAAGACCCCAAAAGAAGTCCAAGCCTTATAGACGAAGGCATCGATGGAGAGTCAGCACAACGCCGCGATGGATATCCAAAGCGTTGCTACGTGCTCAAGGATACTACGCAGGTAACCAATGGATTTGGGTACCAAAATCCCCTGCTAAACCGCCCCCATCAGCTGAAGGCCAGAGTGCCTCAAAAACATGGCACAGGAGGAAATCTAAGAGAAACTCTAGGTCTCAAGGCAAGAGACCAGACATGACTGTTCGAAGGAAAGAGCCCCAGCCTAGCATGCTAAATAGACAGATGTCATACGTAGCCATTGAGCAGGCACAAAAATCGTTAGCGCCCAAGGAGACTTTGATTCCCCAAGGGGAGAACAAGCATCATAGGCACAACATTGCTCAAGGCAAGGCTGATCGCTCAATAAAGCAAATGGCACAATCGTCTAGTAACCTCGAGCAGATCATTCAGCGAGTGCCAAGTTCACCTAAGAGTCCTAGATCTCCTACTCCCTCTTCTCCCAAATAGACATAGGAAGCACCACAACAGTTGTCAAGGGCGACTGCTCAATTCCAATCTCTACCTCCATCTAAGCTTCCAACCATCAAAGAGGTGGAACATGATGCCATCTGTACCTCTCGACCCAAGGATATGCCTGAGCCACCTAATGCGACTAGATCAGCTCATGTTCGATCTACACAAATGAGTGCTCAAAGGCCAACGAAAGACATAGCCACTTCTGATCGCCCTAGGGACTTGACACCGCAATCCACCAAGGGTAGCCAGCCCACCGAGCTAGTTGCTACTACTTCCAATCAGGGATCACAACAGTCACAGCCCTTGGCTGTGACAATGCCCCTTGTGGAACGTGTCCTTAGTAGTTTACCTATGGAGGAGGTATCGCAACCAAATCCCTCAACAACTCCAGCACTTTCAAAGTGCCGAAAGCCTAGGACAAAGGAGTCAAACACAAGGGGGTTGGTTGAAAAGCTAGACTCTCCGAAAAGAGCGGCAGTTGTGCCCTCACAGCCAGGCAAGGCTATTCAGCAAACCACGGCTATGTCCCATAAGGACACACTAGAGAAGGGAAATGTTGAGGCCCGACTAAGCACATCAACGGTCGATATAGCCCAGGTCCCTGAGTCGTTGAGAGAGGCACCTTCATTGACCAAGAAAAAGAGGAGAAAGCAGAGAAAACAACAACAGTTGCAGGTGGATGTGGACCCCAAGAACATTGAGATGGAGGGCACTGGAGAGCTGATGAATAAAGCATCGAGTCCATCCACCAATGAACCCGTTGATGCCTCTCCTAATAGCGGTGAAACCTCAGACACATCTGTGTGCTCTGACAAACCAAAGCAACAGTTGCCATCAACAGTTGCTTGCAACACTCTATCCACCAACAATAGAACTCACATTGATCAATCAAGAGTGGATACAATGTTATCACAACAGGGTGACAAATCTATACCAGTTACATCCGAGAAGAACCATGACAAAATAGCAGCAAAACCTCAGGAGAAATGTGAGAACCCCAAGAGCATAAGAAATCCTAGCATTGACCAATCTTGCTCATCTAGGCCTGAGCCCCCAGCCATGCTAAAGCCTAACGAAACTCTTAGAACTTTGCATGAGATAGCAACCGAGCAAGCCCTTGTTGAACATAGAAGTGTCGCAGAATGCTTAACTGGGTTGGAGGCTAAGCTCAAAGTGGTCGCGTGTGTCTACGTCCTTGCGGACATGGGTACAATCCCCAAGGAGCAGCTTGGAGATTACTTGACCTTTCCTCTATCATGGGAAGAACAAGGACATCTTAACGGGCACTACGACAGGCTCTTGCATGAACATATGCGACTCATCCCTGACGAGGAGGCTGACTAACTGCGCTTAACCGTCACGTTCAATGAAGTGCTCTGCCGACCGAATCTCGTAGACATAGAGCTACTAAAGCGACTGTCAGCAGGCCAGAGTCAATTTGAGCAGCGCTGGTGCGAAAGCCGCGTTGTAATGGCCGAACTAGGGGCTCAGATCATGACGGTCTCAGAAGAGCGAGTGGCCAAATGGCAGTCTCAAAGAGACCCAACCTACGTGGCACCAATTTCCCTTCGAGTGCTCACTAACATTCAGGGTACGGACTTAGCTAGGACTAGGCTACAAGGCCCTTTGATTGATAAGGTTCTCACTGAGGAGGAGTTACATATTGCCAGTAGACTCGGTCAAGGTTCCATGCTACTCGACGTGGCAAAATATCTATCAGTATTAGATCAGCTACCACGAATACTAGATGCGTGTGCCACGCTCCGGTACAACCCTGAGTTCTACACTTGGTTCTTATCCTCGTGAAGTGACGTGGATTCATAAATATGTATATGAATAAACACTGATTCTTATGTCACCTTGTATAAACAATATTAACACACACAAGCAATGATAGTCAAGCGCAGGCAGAAGAGTTGGGTCTGACAGGCTAAGCTCCTCAAGTCCTCCTCTCATCACCCATTTAAAAGTGTGTGATCGGCCCCACCTCCAGGTGAGAGCATGCAACCCACATTGCTGCCATAGGAAGCCTTGACCAACAACTCTGATGGTGTAGGCAAGGTGTAGTCCTTTCCAACACACATGCTTCCTTGTTTGGTCTATTGTGTCCCGAGGATGTGCCCTATCCCACTCCACGACAACCAATCCATGGGATTTAGCATAAACTAATATCCACTAATGACTGGAGGCCACGCGAACATTAGCATGGGGGACCATTCCTCTACAACAAACACCGCATGCCTCACCCCTCCCCTTCTTGTCATAAGCGCTTCATAAACCACACTAAAATCCCTTCCATGCAAATAGTTGTATCCTGCATCAAGGTCTAACCCTTGGATTGTGTCCTGCAGGTTTCCTTTTGCAGCGGAATGCATGGAGAATCATGGGGATCTAGCATGCAAAGACGCTCTTCGCAGAAGGCGGGAGCATGTGGCACGCGCCCCTCCACTGGAGCGCTATGTGCCCACCATCAAGAGGTATGCCAAGAAGCGAGGCCCTAAGCGACATTGCCCAGGGCGAAGGCTGAAGAATCCTCGAGTCAAGAAAGTCGAGACTCGAAACCCGCAACAGGCCGTAGCACTAGTAGTACGCACTCCTAGCTCCCGCTTGGGCCCTAGATGCTCAAAGGCAGAAAGGGCAGCTTGGGAAAAAGAAGAATTTAATGAATTATTTAAAGATATTCTGGAGACGGTAGCGGGCCGGGATTACACCATTCATGTCCCGGCCGACATGTTCCTTGCTCACCCCCATGGGAGCCCCACACCAGCAGAGTCCCAGTCACCCGGCCATCTAGAATCGCCCCGCCTCGTACAGATCGAGTAGCCCATAATGCATAAAGGGCTTATCACATGATGACTGGCCAGGACTTTTTATTTTTAAATGGTTAAGTGTTCCCAACTTGTTAAGTGTTGACAGGTTCTTGACTTGTATGAACTCCTCATATCTGTGTTTAATATATGCTACGCCTTTAGCAAAAGAAAAAGCTAATCAAGCGTAGGTGATAAAATATCTAAGTCAATACCATAGAATTCCAATAAGTGATGTTTCCTTGCATTGCATCGGTTTATTATAGTTGCGGCATATACAATGTATATACTCTCATGAAGCGACAAGTGTGCAGGATAATACAGGTCCTTATGCGAAAATGTTCAATGCCCAATCACCGCAACACCAAAAACCCCACAACGAGCCGCGGCAAAGCCACACTGCGGAAAGCACCCTTGCCAATCGCCCACATTGCATGGCCCAAAACACATTCCTAGGCCACGCTCCCTTTCTGGGTCAAGCTCTATAGTTGGCTCACGACAATCGTTACCTCAATTGTACCCACATCGCATGTGCCGCAAGGAGGGTTGCAATATCTCCAGTGTATCTCCCCCTTTCGCCAACTGCTTCTCTAACAACGAGGCTAGGGCACAATCATCATTGTACTATCCATTTTCTGAGCCTTCGAAGCTTGACATTTTCCAACCCATTGAAAGGCTAGTAGCCTCAACATATTGTAATGGTTGTACTCAGGCAAATTAAAAAAAAAGAAGAAAAGAAAAGAAAAAGAAATGAATGGAAAGATAAGAAGTACCCACGATCACAACACAGCACCTAGGGGTCCTCAAATTAGGTACGTCTGGTGACCTTGGTCGACCGGCTTCGTCCCTAGTCCCCTAGCCCCTTACAATCACCCACAATTGTTTAGGGCACATCAAGGGCGGGACATACCTGGGGAGCTTGTCTCGCCTAGGGTTAGACATGTCACCCTGACCCACTTGCACAATTTTCTTTTGCACTCTGCCTTAGTACCATTGCGATCAGTGGTGATAAGCACCGCACGATTGGTCATGAAAAGTACACCGTACTCATCAAGCAAGTCCAATAGTTTCCAGCTACTGAAAGTGCGGTGTCCCTGTATTCAATTATGCTCCGTCGTGCAGTCACAATGCAAAGGATATCTCATATACCTTCACGTGTCCTTCTCAACATGGAAAACTTTGCTTCATCCACACACTGTTATGAGAAACTAGCCCACGGTCTTCTAACTATGTAATCTCTAAGTATGCACGAGCACTTACATAATATCTGCACCAAAGTATATACACAGTTTGGGTCCTCAAGTGCAAGGCAATACTCTCAGCTTGCTTAGAGTTCGACCTGTCTCCCAAACTAATCAAATATGTCTTGTGTACGATAAGAAGACTAGCACTACCCCTTAGGGAGAAATCACATGAGAGGTTTTCAAATTGCAAGTATTGAAGCATCCAACAACATTTCAATCGCTCCTTATCAACACTCAATTTTGAATGCTTGACCCTTACCATTCGACAAGCCCGCAAGGAATCGTCATGTGCAGAATCTCCAACAAACCAACACTGGTGCTGGCCATCAATGCAATCCCCAACACAGCATAGCCCTACCACCAACTCCAACAACCTTCCACTAGCCACCTTGGCCACCCACAGGCCCCCAGGACCTTCTGCCACACCACCACCAACACTCCTCCATGGAAACCACAGGCGTCCTTGTCACCCACGTCTTTAGTGCATGCTACAGCCTGCTATCTACGATGGTGAGTGCCATGGGACTGGCACTTGTCTAGGAGGGGGGTAATGTTAACCCCAACACGAAGAAAGCAAAAGGAAGTGGAAAAGACGCAGGGAAAAGGCGGAAAAAAGGTAGCCCGACTGAAGAAAGAAAAGGAGAAAAGGCCAAAAGCGCAAGGGCAACCTTAAAGGGAGAAAAGGCCAAAAGCACAAGGGCAACCTTAAAAGTCCAAGGCAAAAGGCAAAAGGGGAAAGACACATTTTAAAATAAAAAGGCGCACCCTAAAATCTTGTAAAAAAGCACCGGGCTCTCACCCGTGCAATTTGTAAATGTAGACGGGCGGTGGACAGGAAGCTAGGAAGATAGAAGGACAATGGGAAAAAGGGCCTAGGCTATGGCCGGCCATGTAAAAAGGGGAAAAGGAGATGACTGCCCAAAAGGGATTTAGGGTTTTGTATATAAAGTTGAAAAGTGAATGAGAAGATCATTCTTGTGTGTGGCCAAAAGTAGCTCTCCTCTTCTTCTTCTTCTTCTTGTTCTTGCTTGCTTGAGCTTGTGTTTGAGAGAGGGAGCGTGAGAGTGTGAGGGAGTGAGTGTGTGAGGGTGAGGGACCGAGGAGGAGAAGCTCTCCATCTTCTCCTCTCTTCTTCTCTTCTCTTCTCTTCTCTTGTCTTGCTCGCGGCAATGGAGCTTGAGGATGGAGCTTGCCTGAAGCTTGCACTTGGATCGTGGAGCTACCGGAGTGTGCGGAAGAGGAGGTAACTCGAACGGCACGGAGGTAAGCTCACTACACCCGTAGATATGGATGGCGCGTTGGTTATGTGAGAGGTAGCCATTAGTGCTCGGCTTGGAACGCTTGAAACAATAAGCGGTCCGTGGGTCTTGGCGGTGGAGCGAAAGCTCCCACAAGTTCTTCAATCAAAATAGCACTCTCTATATCTTTCAATTTTAGTGCATCATGTTTGTTGGTACAGATGGTAGTGTGAAATACACCCTAAGACTTAGGTGAAATGCCAAGAAAAAACAAAGGATGCAGATTATCTTGAAACTCAATACCCTGTTGAAGGAGATTCTTCATGATAGAATGAAACTGGCTAGAGTGAGCAAACAATGGAGATGCATCAACTTAATACCTTTGTTTCTTTTTGGCTTGATTTGCAATTTCTACATCAACACCTGCAATATTTGAGACTTCCAGTAGCCATAGTTGGTGCCATCCAACTTGGCAATGTTAAATAAAGTCGTATCTTTGAGATGGCCAGCCATAATGAGTCAAACATAGATAGAGACTATGTAGAAAACAACCTATTGTAATTAGCACTAAAATAGGTCAAAACCACTACCAAAACAAGTTGAAAATAAGAGAAACTGCTAAAATACAAGCTATCCACCGAATAGTACAAAAAGTACAAAAAAATGACATGATTAAGCTCAAAAAATACATCACAATTTGCATATAACAGCTTGTTGTAAAATCACAGCTGTGAGAAAAAGAGAGTAAACAATGAGCTAGCAGTGATCCAAAGCCAAGCATGAAGTGGGCATGTAACAAACATTGTAGCAGCCATGAACCATGAGCTAAATACCCAAATGTGTTAGAGCAATCGATGTCAGTAGAAGGATACAAGCCCTAGCAAGACAATATTAGTGAGTTTGGGAATCTCCCAATTCCCATTTTTCGAATACTAAAAAGGTGGCACCCGGATAACATGCCCATAAGTTTCTCAAAACCATATGATGTGACCTATCATTGGAAAGCGCTTGAAAAATGGAATCTATTGAGCTATAGAGCGCTCGATTTGGAGTTATAGTGTTCAAGTTATGACAAATCCAAAGATTTGACCACGTGTCCCAAACTTATGGGAAATTCCCATATTTCCCAATATGGTGTTTAGCGTAAAGAACTCAGAGAGTAAGCCAAGCTAGGTGTATGCCTAACTGATAGGACCTGACAAAGGTCAGTGTATGCTCAAAGAGAAGACGGGCAAACTTAGCCCAAAAGCATCCAATGCAAACAAGTATATATCAAGAGCATAGACATGTAAGAGATCCCAGTCTCATCTACTCAAGAAGCTCAACAGCATAACCCATAAGCTCTGCAATATCCAGGGATAGCATGAAGCTCCCACTAGCAGAAAGATTGATGCCAATGAAGCAACCAAGCTCAAAGATAGCATGTGAATACATAAGGCATCATGGAGCTAAGACCATTCATCAACAGAGCATCTGGAGCAAGTGATTGGTCAAGCATCACCTATAACATCTAGTACATCATCATACAACAATCAATGTCAAATCTCTGATAACCCAAATAAGCATCCAAGAGCTCCAAAGTATGCAAATGAAAGCTCAAATGAAGCTCCAAGTGGCAATCAAACACAGACAATATAAGAAGCATGCATTTCTAACATATGCATCAAAGCATGTACCGAAGGGTCAAGCATAGGCCATATGCATAATGATTGTCACAAAGCATGCCACTGTAGACCTATGTCAATCAAATTTCAACCAAGAGGGAGCTCGATCAAAGCTCAAAAGGCATTTTGGAGCAATACAAGACATGTGCCAACCTCCGTATACATATGTATAGTCATATGAGTCACTCCGGAAGCACCCGTGACCAATAGGTAGAGCATACACTGATCAAATAGGCTTCAATCCTGGTTATTACAACAATAAATTCACTATCAAAACTAAGAAAATCAATCCTTAAATCAAGCTCAAAGTCCCCTTAAATCATGGGCATATGATGTACTAATGTACTAGCATCAATGTTACACATAAGTAGTGCATATAGAACACCCAAATCATAGCAAGAGCAATAAGCATATAAAATCCCTATTGAAAGAGCTTCAATACTGTTGTATATAGTAGTGAATACACTATCAAACCAAGCTATTTCAGTGGCAAAACGAGCTCCAAATCCAACCCATAACATGAGCATAGCATTCCCATACATGTAGAAATCACCCGAGCATAACTGGACATCATAAGACCAACAAAGTTGACCATAGAAGCATCAAATAAAGTGTTGCCTTGTATTTTCAGCTAGCAAATCTCAACCACAACAAAGTAAATGAAGTTGTTAAATCAGTCCAAAATCAACTCCAAGCAATGACATAGAATCCATGAATATATAAGCATCAACCAGGCATAACCAGGCATCATCCAACCAATGGCAATGAGTGTAGACATCAAAGATAAGTGCTGCCTTATTTTATGATAGTCTGTGGACTATTATAATTGTCCAAAATTAAATCTTAGTACTCAAATTGAATGAAGAAGGCTCTGATACCAATTGAAGGGAGGTGAGCCTTGAAGTGGAAGCATGAGCGAGAGCAAGAGCTATGGTGGAAGGAGCAAGAGCAAGAGAGAGAGAGAGAGAGAGAGAGAGAGAGAGAGAGAGAGAGAGAGAGAGAGAGAGAGAGAGAGAGAGAGAGAGAGAGAGAGAGAGAGAGAGAGAGACAATGTGGGAACTCCAACAGCCACAATGGGTGATTGGCCTTACCTTTATTCAAATGTCATTGAAAGAATAAAGAATAAAGTGATAGTGATGGGCACCTGCCGCTTGCAGTGTGCAGGTCCGGGTACTATCAGTGTAGTAATACATGAGCAGCTAGGTAGAGGTGCCTTTATCCCCAACATCTCTCTCCCACAAGACACTCTCTCCCTCACTCTCTCTCCCACAAGACAAGCAATAAAGCTAGAACCAAAAGTTAACATACACAAGAATAGTTTGTTCCCAGGGAGATCAATCATAAATATATGTATGTATCACGTGAGTTCAAAATAATGGATTTTTAAAATACCATTTTTACATACACAAGGGTCCCATATAAAGGGGCTACTTACAAATTGAATGGAAAAGGGTTCTATTTTATTTTAAAAAAATTCACAGATAAAGATATTTATAAATAGGCCTTGAATGCATGTGATATAGAGGGTATATATATAGAGAACTACTCGGGAGTTTGTTCCATTCTTTTACATCCTTTTTATAGAAGTTTTTAGGGTTAGGGTATTGCAACCCTCTTTTTGGCCAAGTAAGCAGCCACTCTTCCTTGAATTCACATGGAGTTATTGATTTACATGTCTCTAACTCAGTGCTACTCATTTGTCAATACAATTTGCATGGGAGGTAGCTCAACTCTCTTTACATATTTCAACATAATAATGAAACTCAAATTTTAAAAAAAAAAAGGTCAGTCCAAGCTCCTTCTAAGCCCTTTTATTTTTCATGTCTTCACATTGTTAATAGTGTACATTGGTCTAGCTTATGTGGATATAAGGTATGCAATGTATATTAGTGTTAGTGTTTGTAGTGCACTAGGATGCTATGCAAGGGTGGTATGACGACGTGTGCTAGTGCAATGCACTAGTGCAGCAGGATGAGCATCAAGTGCACTTGGTAAGATATCCCCTTCATCCTCAATACCGTATGGACTCCCCTTGCAAACATGATGAGAATCAAGATACTTGAGAGAAAGAGATTTCTTTCAATTGCTATTCTATAGGTATGTGTATTAATATCTGTGGGCCCAAGTCAATGCACAAGGGGATCTTAAGGTGGAGCTCTAATGGGCATGTACACTAGGGTAATGCATTGGAGATGTGCACTAGTGCATTGCACTAGAGTAATGGCGTGGATGTAGGATTATGCAATCAAGCGAAGTGACTTAAGGTATGTGCACTAAGCTAGGTGCAGTGTGCATGAGAGGTTTTGTGTGCAAGGGTGGTGCACTAGTGCACAACGTGTGTGTAGGGTACTAGTACACTAGGGTCATTAGTGCATGTGGACACTAAGATGCAGAGTGTAGCATGGGTACTAAGGTATTTGCGAGACAATGTACAAGATGAGGTGCTCTTAGTTAAGATGTGTAGTGCCATGCACCAGGGTTGATATGCAAGTGTAAGACAAGTACACTAAGTTTTGGGACTATAGTGCACTAAGGAAGGTTAAGCGTTTGTATGCACTATTGTGTAAGAGATGATATGTAGTGCAAAAGCAATGTGCACTAGTGCAGGCTATGTACAGTAGTGCATGTGTGTGGAGCTACATGCGCTTAATATCTAGTGATATGTATTGTGGACTAAGATAGGTGGATGTAGGTTGAGCAGGAGGGTGTACTAATATACTAATATGCGCTAACAATTGGAGCTTAGTGTGCTAGGTTAGTGCACGGTGCACATGCACTGTGCAAAAGTGTGATTATGTGTAAGTACGATATGGTGTATGTGTAATGTGATGTATAGCCCTAAGTGCAATGCACTATGGTGGGCTATGTTCAAGTACCAATGCATGTCCAAGTGCAAGTAGCACATACAAGTACACATAAGTGTGTGTGCACATACAAGTATGCCTAAGTACATTCAGGTCCTCTCAAGCTCACACAAGTGGAGTTAAGTACGCATGAGTACACACAAGTGCATAATGATTGGCTTAGTGCATGCTTACCTATAATAGGTTTAAGGGTGTAGGCACAAGTGCACACAAGTGTATGTGTGGTGCACAGATTGGTCGCCGTATGCGTGTGTAGTGAGCATCAGAAGGCTCCCAAGAACAAAAGAACTCTACTTTTTGCACACAAATCAATGAAGAAAGCTTACACGACATGAACAAGAGACCAATTGGGTGCAATCTCCCCCCATGCCTTGTGTGAGCGCTCCACAAAGCATGTATTTCATATATTATTCATCTTCAAGCTCAAATAATAGCCCAAATTACAAAATAGCATGCTTTAGCTTTTGAGTTTGCTTTTGTGCCAATAAAGAATTAAAGCTAATGGGTGCCCAAGAAGTCAAGAAGTACCCAAATACAATGTCCAATACAAGTATTTAAATCGTGCGTCCATGCACATACAAAAATAATAAATAAATATCAAGCACTTTGATAAATAAGCGCGACAAAATATAGGCGCCATGTCTAAGATACGCACCCATCAAAATATTGACGATAATTTGAATACACGCTATCCTTCAATGCTTTCCATTGCCACCGTTGCTAGCTCTACACATCAACTGAAGCATTCACAATTGTTAGAAAAATAATACAATTAAACCGACAAAAGTGAATACCTAGCAGTCTTCACTCACATAAATAAATTGGTTAGAAATCAATCCTAACCTTAATTTATCACGAGTGCGCACTCTAAACTCATTAATGTTTATTAATTTAAATATATATTTTGCGAAATCACCCGCTATGGAATCACCCATGTATACACAAAATTAACAAAACGCCCGAAAAGGATAGGCGTCCCCATCAACTTCTCGCACAAAGAATCCACTTTGTGTATGAGCCCCAGTAATAAAATTTTACAGAATCCACCGGAAAACCTCACGAAATCCACCGTGGAATATGCCTCCTGGCATCAATGTGTGTGCATGCTAATATTGGTACCCGTGGAAGTGTGCCTACCAATGTACTAGATTGAGGTTGTGCATGATACTAGTGGAAGTAGGCCTACCAATACACTAGATTGAGGTTGTGCATTGTGGAGTACTCATAGAGCCAAAAGGGAGAATTTCAAAACTCAACAAAGATTGAAAGAATGGAAGTAAGTACCTGTGGAAGTGTGCCTACTACTAGTGCACTAGATTGAGGTTGTGCATAGTGGAGTACTCATAGAGGCAAAAGGGAGATATTCAAAACTCAACAAAGATTGAAAGAATGGAATATGACCATATCTTGACCTTAATAAATGTAGCACATGGATTGAAGGTCACCTATAGTGTGTCAAGTGGCCTCCACGTAGTTTGTTTCTTTGAATGCATCACTCTCTAGGGTATAAATGGTTGCTTACTCTCTAGGGTATAAATGCATCACTCAGATCTTCAAAGCTTGGAAGAATGACATTAAATTTGTATCCATGATTACCGATTTGCTTGTTGCAACCCCTCTTTGGTGCTTGTCCCCAGTGACTTATCCTCCTTTTTGGCGGTTTCATCTCTTTGCTTGGTGGTTGCGCCTTCTTTTTGGAGGAGGTGTGGGGGCGCGCCTCAATGATGATGGTCACAATGCTTCGATGGTAGTGGTGGAGTGGTGTTGATATTGAGATAGTAGTGGTGAAGATGGAGAAGAAAATGAAGAGTCTTGGAGGAGGTGTTTTGGGGGGCTCCTCAACGAGGATAGTGACAATGCTTCGTTGGTACGAGGTGGTGCAATGGTGTTGATACAGAGATAGTAGTGGTTGCATATTGGGGTGGTTCAAAGGAGAGAGAGGGGTAGTGATGATGAAGATGGAGAAGAAAAAGAAGAGGTTCATCAAGAAGGGGACGATGATGACACCTTGGG